>NC_142065.1:157403753-157726253 GCF_059756535.1 Pantherophis guttatus
TGACATTTCATGTTTTGTAGGTTTTCCTAAATTCAAAATGTAGTCTGAGAATCTGTGAACAGATTCCTTCAGTGCCTAGGAAGTTATTCATTTGGAACAAAAGAAATGAACTTTACTGAAAAGTTCTTAGATACTCCCTAAGATTTTTTCTGTCATTTTGAAGTTTTTGGCCTGCCCGTGCAATCACCTCATCATGCTTGTTTAATAGAAACAGATCTTTTTCTGAGGGAAAAAAATTATATTACCTCTGAACAATTTGTCAATTTCTTATACAATCAGTTTTCTGCTCCTTTTTTAATTGCATATATGTAAAGACAACTTTTTCTGGTCATCACTTAATCTTTGCAATTCTGGGTTTCTTGTATCTGCCCTTCTTTCATAATTAGTCTTTCCTGTCCCTTCTATATGTGCCCTTTCTCATTTTTTTGATTGCTTATGAGCTTTTTGTGCTGCTGCATGGACTTCCTTTATTTCTCCTTTTCCTTTCTAATTGGAATTTTTTATGATTGCATATTTAATATTTCCTTTTTTAGAAACTTCCATTAATATCAAACTTTTATTCTATTAATTTTTCATGCAAGAACAGTCTATTATCATTGTTCTGAGTTTATTCAAATCACCTTTCCTTGCAGCCCAAGGAATATTTTTTTCACTTGTCTTTATATTTCTTAAGTCAAATACTCTACCATCATATGATTGCCTCCTCCAATAAATCCTTTCATATTACTAACTTTTTTTCCCTATTGGTTAAATCACATTACATCAAATCAAAGAAATCCAATTGCTTTCTTCTTTTTATAAAATCTTGTAATCAAAACCAAACAGGAATTTCCTGGAAATCCATATGTGGCAATTGCATTTTACCAGATAACATTGAAATTAAATCTTCTCATTACCATTACAACATTCTCTAATTTGATTTTGGAAAATGTCATCCGTAGCTTTTCCTGATTGGATGGTTGGTAATCAGATCAGATTCTTTCAGTTGTGTTGCCATGCTATTTGGGGGGATTGTATATAGGTAGAGTTATATTTTTTTTATTTATAATGCAGTTCCTTCTTTAACATACAGTTTCTGGAGTATGATGAAATCTTGATATTTTGTTATATGTGAGAGTATCAGTAATCAGTAATTATTTTTTCTAGAAATACCATAACTTTGCATCGGTTATACATGCACACTATATTATTTTCAGGCAGAAAAATAAGACTATAACTATATATCATCCTACCCTGCTGTGTTCTGTTCTTGCAGATTCTGCCATTGTTGTTATTGTTTTAAAATTCTGTTTGATATCTTGTATTTCTTTATAGCTGATAGAAGAAAATATTTGTTAAACTGAGGGGTCCTTGGTGCTCTCTGAGCTTGATGGTTTTCTTGAGACATTTCATTACCAAACTAGGTAACATCATCAGTGGTATAGGCACTGTGCTAGCACTGATGATGTTACCTAGTTTCATAATGAAACATCTGAAAGAAAACAACCAAGCTCAGAGAGCACCAAGTACCCCCATTTTCCTTTGAAATGCCCTTTCTGGTATTCAGTATAATTTTGACTGCCCTATGAGGCTTCACTAGCAAACTCCTGTTTAATGTCCCAAAGCATTTCCAAAAGTTTACACTTGGCATTTCTTCCTTCTTGTGTAACTGTGGAAAAAGAAGATCTCATCTTTGAGGTTGGATTAATAAACACAGACCCTGATCCTATGGTATAAGTAGGAAGTTGTAGCAGACTACAGGTGAAAGCAAGTGGTTACACATTATGTATTTAAGCCAAAACATCTCATCTTCCTTTCCCTCCTTCTTTTCCAGAAAAGCAAAGCAGTTCAGAAGGACAAAAGACAGTTCAGTGTGGAGTGTGGACAAAATACACAGAAGGAGGTATTTTCACTTCCCCGAATTACCCCAACAAATATCCTCCTGACAGAGAATGTGTCTATATTATAGAAGGTAATTTAAGACATTCCTTTCTCTCTCTCTCTTTTTGATTGTTCTACTTATGATTATTAAACTTAACCGGTTCAAAAACACGAGCTTAATCTATCTAGTAAGAATGTATAAATGTTCATTTTTGGGGAGGGACATCGTATGAAAACTTTGTATTCATAGAAAATGCATACGTTTCTGAAAGACTCCGCAGAAGCTTGCAAGCTGATAATTAAATAGAAAGCATTCTCTTCCATTTTTAGACTCAGTAATTTGACAATAAGATTAATGCTGTTACACATCACTCTAATTTTTTGTGGTTGTTTTTGAGTTATAAGAAATGGGATGTTTCATAATATGGTTAGACTTTTGGCAATATTTCAGAATTATTGGCAGCAAATCCAGGTCAGTCACAAAGTGTATCAACAGGAAGTTCTAGCCAAATCATTCTTTGTAAGAAATATGTTTGTATGATGTTCACATTAGATAGTTCCAGGGTTGCTAAAACATTTAAAGTATTTTTTAAAATGTGATAGGTAGCGTTATTTTTCCTTACATGGACTGCTTTAAACTCATACCAATTTCATTACAAAATAGAGACCCCTAAGAGATTGGAAGCTATATATAATTAGCAGAAAATCATATTTTTATGGTACTTATTCTTTTACTTTTGTGGACATCATGATGGAGGTTTGCTAATCTAAATGCACATATATAAAATTATCTACTTAAATGATAATACTCCCTCATTCCTCTCACATATAAATATTGTTATTTGAAACAAAGATTATTTTGGCTCCTATTGTTCAATTACAGTTTTATTAAAAAATATATATTTGAAAATTATTACAGGTAGTTCCTGAGCCCAAAATTTCAGCCCAAAATTTCTATTGCTAACAACACAGTTATTAAGTGAGTTACGCCCCATTTTATGTCCTTTTTTTTTTTTAACCAATGTTCAGTGAGTCACTGCAGTTGTTAGGTGGCTCATGAGGTTGTTAAGCAAATCTGGTTTTCCCCATTGACTTTTCTTGTCAGAAGCCAGCTGGGAAGGTAATAAATGGTGATCATATGACCCCGGAGCAGTGCAACTGTCATAAATACATGTCAGTTACCAAGCACCCAAATTGTGAACATGTGATTGTAGGGATACTGCAACAGTCGTAAGTGTGAAACCAGTCATAAGTCACTTTTCAGTGTGGCATTCTAGCAATAGAAATAGCAGTTAGACTTATATACTGCTTCACAGGGCTTTACAGCCCTCTCTAAGCAGTTTACAGAGTCAGCATATTGCCTAACAATCTGGGTCCTCAATTTATTGACCTCAGAAGGATGGAAGGTTGAGTCAGCCTTGAGCTGGATCGAACTCCTAGCAGTGAGCAGTGTGTTATCCTGCAATTCTGCATTCTAACCACTGCGCCACCATGGCTCTTAACTTGTAGCTTCGAATAGTCACTAAATAATGGTTGTAAGTCGAGGACTATACCTGTAGGGTATAGTCAGTTACATCATCCGTATAGTAACTTTGAAAATGTACTTATTTTTATTTTTTATTAGCAAAGGTTCTGAATTTCTTTAGGTAGTAGATATCTTGAATATTTGAAAAAGACACGAACTTGTTCCAAATATATTGGACAAATCCTATTCATTATGGTTGTAATTCATAAATTATATTTTTCAAAAAGGGTTAGGATCCACCTTTTTATAGTACTGATTCTCTCCTTTATTTCTGTAGTTGTGCTTGAACAACTTCAGCCAAAGAACTTCAGCTCTTTATAACAAATATATTAATTCTCTGCTTTGAGGCTGTGAGTTCTAGTTCCACCTTAGCCAGAAAGCTGGCTGGGTGATTTTGGGTTAGTTACTTGGTCCAACCTGAGTTGTGTGGAAAACAGGATGAGGAGGAACATTAAGTATGTTTGCCAGCTTGAGTTACTATGAAGTAATAAATGTAGAATTAAAAAAGTAATAAATAAATAATAATTTTAAAAGTCCTAGCTGAAATATTGGTGGTGATTTAGTGTTTTGTTCTCAGTCATATCTATATAAAGACAGCAGTATGTTACAATAACATCATATTTTCTAAAAAAAGTTTTTATTTTTTTATATGATGTGAAATAATGTGTAATATGAAGAAATAACTTGGTCTAGCATGCTTTTTTAAAATTTTGGGAATAAAGAAAATAGGGTTCCTGAACGAGAGAAAATTTTATCATTACCTCAATTTAACTCTTAATTGTATTTCCCATACTTTAACCTTTCATTGTTATCCAGTTCAAAGCTTAGTAGCAGTCTGTATAGTTTTGCTGTAATACCTGTAAATACTGTAAATACATGTAAATACTAAATAAGAATTTAACATTTGCTTAGAATGCATTAAAAATCAAAGAGCTTGGATTCTAACTTCAGACTGTTGCAAAAAAAAAAAAGAAAGAAAGAAAGAAAAAAGGAGAATTCAATTTTGTCCATTGTAGCAAATCTAAATTGTATCAAAATGGATGTTTATTGCTGTTTTAGATTTTGAGTTTCATTTAGCAATGAAGTATTTTAAATTCTAAATTCCTTTTATTAGGTTGCTCACTGCTAACTAATGGGAGATATCAAGAATTATTCCAATCCATTTGTGTGACACTGGCTCCCAGTTATGCAGGAAAGATGTTTAGATCAATCTTTCATTTCCAGCCATTCTGTTAAAATGAAATAGATTTTTTTTTTTTGCTTAGCTTCAGCTGTCAGCTACATAAAATTACAGGCTGGTAAAAATTAAAGCCTTAATTGTATGTCCCTCTTTCATTGCATCTATTCCTCTGTTTCTTGTTAGAACCCCAAGTCATTTTAAGCAGATGTAAAACCTCAAGGCAGCACTTCTATAAGATAATTAGATGAAAAAGATGACAAGACATGCAGGCATTAAGCTATCTTTTCCATGTTATTAGGACTCTTTGAAGAAAGGTAATTAGAACCTAAATTAAAAAGATAGCTAAGAGTTCAAGTAGTAAAAGCTCATTGCAGAACAGCTGTACCACACAGCCACTGTAGTTTGCAACATTTTCTTGCCTTTTTGCTTTTACTATTGCTAGAGATGAAAGAAGAAACATATCTTTTTTCTGAGATGACACTTGCAATATGGGCTGGTAGAATGAATGAATAAATATGAATAGATAAACATTGGTGTAGGTGTGTGTTTTAGGTGTGTGTATGTACTGGCCCATGTTACAGATGGGTGCAGATATCTGCAGTGATTCTCCTTCAGCGTGGTAAAATTGCTCTTGGAGAGCTAGAGATGATGGTTAGGAAAGGTCAGGGAGTAAAACCTAAGCAAGATTTCTTGGAATAGTCTACTGTACCTGAACAGCAAAATCAGCATAATCACTAAACTGCATTAAACTCCAACTTTGCTGCAATCAACTAACTACTGAAGATTTTGCATTAATTATCACATAATTATTTTGAGCCTAGTATTATTTTGCATAAGAAGAAAAATGATCGTCCTCATTAAAATAGATATCCTTTTTGTGATTTTTTTTAAAAAAGTCCAAATTTTAGTGATAAAGAGAAAGCTTTTTAGAACAAATCTAATATTATCTGTTTCTTGCTTTTTATTGTGTGAACCTTGACCGAGAGCGTGGAAGGTTCTTAGTGTTTCACAGTAATTCAATCTGTTTTGTTTATCCAGAAATCCAGTTTTTAATTGAACAGATTCTACACATGAAAGTTGAAATACTTTGATAGTTAACATCTCTAGAATGCTGCTCTGTGCATGCAGTTCAATGAACACTAACATGTGCAGTATGTCTACTTTGGTTTATCTGTCAGAGATACAATCCTGGAAATTAAAATGCATTTTTAACTTGAAATATTAAATGCAAACCTTGTTTCCATTGGCTGAAGTTCTTCCTGAACAATACCTAAGATCTTCCAGGATACTTAAGCTGACATGAAACTAGTATGAAGCTTCTGCATCCTGCTGTGATTCCCAATGACACCTACTGTACCTTGCTGTTCTAGAGGGTTTCCTAATTCTCAAGAACAAATGGGTCACAAAGAGAAGCAGGAGAATGAGGAGAACAAATGACATTTCCATATATGGACGTCTTCCATTGTTTGAAAATTCTTCCATTGTTAGCGCAGCACATTTGCGTGATTCATTAGTGACTCAAAATGTCAGTGCATTTGCTTTGTTTTTCATTACTAAATAGATTGCAAAAGCCAGATCATAAAGAATGTAATCTGGTTTTGGCTTCTGCATTTGACAAATGACAGATGTAACCTGTATGTGGGAATAGGATGCAGCCAGTTCAAAAGATGTTGGTTTTCACATTAAGCTTTAGATAAAGGGAAGAATTTTCTACAAGTCCCCAGCAGAAATCGAGCATAAATCTAATCTACAATGTTACCAAGTTAACATCTCTTTAATCACTTTTAATGTTTCCATTTGGTTAAACATGAAAGCATGCAAATTTGTGAAAGCAAGCTCGTTAGGCAGCTATATTTGGGCTACAATTTTTTTTTAAAAAAGCTAAAGAGCCAGTATTTGAGTTTTCTTTCAACATTACTTCTGCTTTACCATTGTAGAATAGGATTTCAATTCCTATGCTGTTTAATGGATCAGAAAATGTGCTGAAAATTCTGTAAGTTGAGAAATTTCAGCAGTGTTTGACAAAATAGTGCTGCACTATGGCGGTAATATATATTTATATGAGAGGAACAAAGTTTATGAATCTTTTAGAACTATTTGAAATTTAGTGAAAACATGGCACCATAATGGATAGTTTTGGGTCTTGTTTGTTTAACTGGAATATCTTATGTATGAATGAGATTTAGATGAGGCTCAAGATCATACTGAAGGTCACAGTACAGCAAGACTAAAGGTAGGTCTACAAGGTTCACAAGCAGTTTTATCACTGTAGGATTCTATTGCTACAACAAAAACATAAACATAGATGTTGCTGAATGTAGTTGCTACTTAGGCCAGCCATTACAAACAACACTAGCAATACCACTTATACCGCTTCATAAAGCTTTACAGCCCTTTCTAAGCAGTTTACAGAGTCAACATATTACCCCAACAATCTGGGTCCTCATTTTACTGACCTTGAGCCTGTCAGAATCGAACTCCTGGCAGTGGACAGAGTTAGCCTGCAATACTGCATTCTAATCCCTGCGCCATCACAGCTCTTCAAATAAACAAATATACATTTTCTTTGCTTTGTAAATCTCTTTAAAGAAAAAAATAATAATTGCAGGAAAAGAAGAAGCAAAGGAAGACGTAGATGCCTATGCACGTTTTTTTTTTAGCAACTGGGCCATACTGTTACCAATTTTACTTGTCCTGCAATGCAGAATCCAAGTTTTTTTAAAAAGTAAAAAAGTTTAAAAAGTTTAGTAGGAAAGCCAACTGATATGATTATTGAAATGCATTATGTTTATGCTTAGTAATAATAGCTCTGAGTAGAGTAAGTTTCTTTGCCTGAATAAAACCTCAAGACCCATAAAATACTGCGGTGCATAGGTTTAAAAACAGCCCATTTGGAAGCAAATACATTTCAGTGCATAAAGTTATGGAAAGGCTTTGTTTTATTTTTCAGCTGCCCCAAGACAATGTATTGAGTTGCACTTTGATGAGAAATATTCCATAGAACCTTCTTGGGAGTGTAAATTTGATCATATTGAAGTGCGAGATGGACCTTTTGGATTTTCTCCAATAATTGGCCGTTTCTGTGGACAGCAAAATCCACCTAAAATAAAATCCAGTGGCAGATTCTTGTGGATTAAATTTTTTGCTGATGGCGAACTTGAATCTGTAGGATTTTCTGCACAGTACAATTTCACACCTGGTAAGTAATTTTTAAAAATAATTTTAGAGGAAAATATTTTAGTGTTTATAATGATAGACTTTAGAAATATTATAAATGCATGCATTTATAAATTATTGCATATATCACTATATATGCAATAATATAGTACAATTAAAATGTGAAACTTTTAATATATTGGTAATGGGAATGGAAAGAAAATGCTTTTTTCCCCCCCTCCCCAGAAAACAGATGCTTATTTTTTCAGAATTTAATCTGCGCTTTGTATTTATACCAAGTGATTTTATTTAGTTAACTGGCTGTTTATAAATAATTATTTATTTTATTTAGTTAACTGATATATTTATAAATCATCCCACTCATGGTGATATATATATATATATATATATATATATTGTGATACAAAAAAATAAAGCAATAAAGCAAAATAAAACTACAAAAATAGGAGCCAAAGTTTTCATTACAAGAAAAGTGTTTTTTAAAACCTGCAATTATGTCTAATGAAGCATAATAAAGGAAGTATTGTTGTGACCCCAATCTAGGAAGTGATTTTATAACTGCAGCGTTCCTAACGTTGAAATCTTGGATGTACAGATGTTAGAAATAAAGCTGCCATGATGAGTCCAAAACTTCTCAGGCCAGTAATGATCATTATGTCAACAAATCTCAGATTTTTTTATGACCTTGAGACAACAGCCAAAGAACCATTAACTTGGAAAGACAGGAAGAAAAAGCTTCACATTTAATCTCTGCAGCACAGGGATATATAGGGCGTGAGTGCTCTCTCCTACAACAAGGAGGTGGTTTATTTTGTTTTATTTTTTTTTTGTAGTTGGCTTCATTCTTCTCTGCAATAAAGTATCTACACTGGCTAAGTGGTGCCAATTCTAGAATAAGGGAAGATTTTGGATTTGGAATTGTGCCAGGCTGAATCATGACAGTAGAAATTTCCAATGATAGTTGCAAATTCTGGGCAAGTAGTATAAGATGAGATAATTATCTAGGCCCGTGATGGTGAACCTATGGCATGCGTGCCACAGGTGGCAAGCGGAGCCATATCTTTGGGCACGCAAGCGTTGCCCTAGCTCAGCTGTAGCATGCACACGCACACCAGCCAGCTGATTTTGGGGCCTTTCGGGGCCACCAAAAGTCGGGAAACAGACAATTTCCGGCCTCCGGAGGGCCTCTGGGAAGTTGGGAAAGGCCATTTTTGTCCTCCCCAGGCTCCAAGAAAGCCTCTGGAGCCTGGGGAGGGCGAAAAACAGGTCTACCGGGCCCACCAGTAACCTTTTTGCCGTTGCGTGCCAAAAGTGAGGGGAGTGAAGTGGGGTCACGCGCACATGCGGGGGGGGGGGGGCGGGATGCAGTAGGGAATTCAGTTATGGGTGTGGGCACGCTTGTGCGCAACCCCTTGTGCTCCCCCCACTTTTGGCATGTGATGGCAAAACGTTAGCCATCACTGATCTAGGCTGTTGCAGTAACCTAAGAGAGGACCTGGCGACTGGAATAAAAACAAAAAAGCAAAACAGAAGCCTATGGTAACATTCTGATTTAATGAACCATTGAGACGGAGGGATATCCATTAATTCCAGTTGTCCATTAAATACAAATGTAAGCAATTTACATAATTACATAATTGGTATAAAAAGCATCATTTGCAGTAAAATGTCCATTTAACAAGCAGACTCAATTTAAACATATTTTAGTGGGATTGGGAGCCACATGAAAAACATGATCCTACACCTGTTAAGCCATGGTCCATTGAAGCAAGTTTAACTGTACTATGATTTTATCTATGATGGAGTGCAATATATATATATATATATATATATATATATATATATATATATATATACTTATACTGGGAGAATTATAATTACGTGGAAAGAAAATAATTGAAATGTTCACTATGTATTGGTTCTCGTCATAACATATTCATTTTGTATATGTAGATCTTGTCAGCATTACAGTCAGCTAGGAAGTTATAAATGCAATTAATTATATGAATGTGTCTTCAGCAAGTAATATTCCCCGCGTAAGAAGTGGAAATATGTTTTAACATCATCTCAAGAAAATGGTGTACATTCTACTAAGAAAAAAAATGGATTTCAGCTCCTGCTGTTCTTCTTTCCTTTGAACATTGTCTTTTATTAAAAACAAAAACTACTGTCATGATTTTTACCCCATCTTTTAAACTGCAAATTGTTTTGCCAGAGGAATCCAAGATCCAAACCATGGGATGCATTCAATTAAGCAGTTCTGTGAAATCATCTTAATTGCTGTCTTTCAATTCTGCCTTTCATCAAATTGTCTGATTTTATTTCTGAAAGCAAAATGAGTTTCTGCAGTCAGGTTTGCAATGAAAGTTTGCAGTAACTTGCAGGAACTATCAGATTTCTAAAAGATTCATTATATGGAATGAATAGTGCTACATTCTGAATGTATGTCAATATCCTCCATATGTCTCCTAGTTGGAGAACTGTGAGCATCAATATGCTGGGTTCCAAGGTGGTATCTAGAATAAAGATCGTAGCTTGCATAGAATAGATTTATTTATAAGGGGTAAGGCTGGATTTTCATTCCAGTTGTAGCCAAAATGACTGATATTCCCTAATGTATATGGCATGGGTATCATTAAAATTGATAATCTACTATATACCTTTTCTGTCTTATTAGAAGGCATACATTTGAAAGCCTCAATTTTATCAATGCCACAGAAGATGGTAGATAGCAATAAATTACTGATTTTTTTTTTGTATGTTGCCTGTGAAACTAAGAAAAAGAAGAGGTGCAATAGAGCTGAATAAAGATGGACTTAATAAATACAAGCAGAGAAGTGAAGGTTGAGGTGTCAGGATGGGGTTGAGGTTTGTCCCCAAACTGTGAACCAGCTCACGAGCAAACGCACTAGGACTGAAATAAAACTAACAGAGGAGTCTTGCATAAAAATATACTTTACTTCAAAATGTTTAAAAAACACTATATCTTTAAAAAGGCACATTAATAACAAATGGTTAAATGAAGCCAAGCCATCTCCCTAAATTCCTCTCCACAATACCGAAACAGTCCATAAGGAAAAAAACTAAGATGACATTAAGCAGCTTCGGTGTCGATAGATCATCGAGGTGGTAGAAGGGCAGCAGCGTAGGCTTCACAGCTAAAAGTCACCTGTAAAAAACAATTCAATCAGCAAATGTGGCTTGAAGCTCCTGGGAGGGAAACTGTCCAGCAGCAACAGTTCAGATGTTGGCTTGCGTGCTTCAACTCAGCAAAAGGCAAGCCGAAATTGGAGACTTCAAAAGGCTCCCAACTATCTCAACTCATAGTTGCAGCTAGCTCCGTGGGAGTATCTTTACACATCTGTTTGGCTCCTCTTCTGCTGCTATTTCTGCTGCAGCCATCAGGACTCCTTATCTGAGTTCTCCTCCCTTCTGCAGCTCTGCTCTGGGCTCTGCGTCCAGGTGCTTCAGCACTGGCTCTGCATCTAGGCCTAAACAGCGTTCAGGCCCAAGTAGCAAGCAGAAAGGTCCCTGCTTATATGGGGAGTTAACCTGCAATTAACTAGGGCGGGGAAGGCTTGCAGTTAATTGCAAACAGGAGATGGCTTGATTGGATCCATACTGTTTGTGACTGATCAAGTAGCCACAGCAATCCTGAAAACACTCGTAACATGAGGTTTAACCATGACTAAAAGTGCTAAAAGATATGTCAGAAAATATGAATGGCTATAATTATTGTGGATGAGAGTGAAGGTAGAATCCGTAAGTTGGTGATACTTTCATGTTAAATTCCAGTGAATTGTAATAATGAAAAATGGGGGGGGGGGGAACCAAGGATGAATGGATGGGGAGAGGAAGAGAAATATACAACATTCTGAATGAATTTGAACCAAGGGAAAAAGTGTTTTTTGTTAGCTGAACTGAATGAGAAAAGAATGCATAATATAAAAAAAATAACTAGGTTATTTTGACACCCAATAATGAATGTCTGATGATTTGATGTATATTGGCTTTAAGAAAAAATGTCCTTGGAATACATGGTTAAAGTTTAAGCCTGTTGATAACCTACACATGAAAAAGGAATGCTTTGAAAAGCATGGTATATTTTAGTTTGTGATAAAAGACTAAAAGACTTAATAACGGACACCATGACGAGAGGTTCTAACAGAATAATTTTTTGCACAAATTCGACATCTAAGAGTAGAAAAGATGTTAAAGACTCTAGAATAAAATAAGACTGCAAGAAGAGAAAGTGTAAATCTGCAAGGAACAAAGGAAAATAGATTAATATCACAATAAGTGGAAGTAGACAGAAAGAACATGTAGAAGTTACTTGGAAAAAAAAAAGAAAAGTTATAGACTGTCACAACAGTCTGCTGGAAGATGAAGTGGACAAGACTATGAATGAAGAAAAAAACATAGATAGAAAAATGATGGGTGCAAAAATGACAAGGAAATACATTGCACAATGTGTATAAAAAGAAAAATGTACTTCCAAAGAATGTAGTCAAAGTAAACCAGAACCAAAATGCAGAGCAATATCGATAGAAGGAAAATTGTTTTGGAATTTGGTGAAAGAACTAAATAAGGAGCCTCCAGTGGATGAATCCAGAGTGAATGGAATCAAGAATAAAAGTGGTGAAATAATTTAGGATGAAACTGAAATAACTCTGAAACTATTTTATTAGGGAACAATAGTGGTACATTGCTGGGTGGAACCATAACAAAAAAATGTTTAAGAAAATAAATAAATGAAGGAAGTTCTAAATTCTGTGAGAATATTGAAAATGGTAAGGCTGCAGATGCATGTTAAGAAGCGTTAAAATTTGTTTGCTTCTGGAATAGTTGTATTACTTAATAGTATATGGAATGCTTAGTAACCACTAATAAGGAATTAGTAACACTGAAAAAGGAATAAATGTATTTATAGCTAAGTGTATAAGGAATATTAATGATGATCAGACATTGAAATGAATATGTTCAGATAGTTTAATCATATGCAGAGAAAGAATGATGGCAGAACTTCCAAACAACGATATGATGGAGAAATGAAAAATAAAAGACAGAGAAGCCAAAGCTAGTTGGAGTTGATGGCATCCTCAAATGTGAAAGTTGAGAGATTTAAAGAAGAAAAAGAATGTATGAACTAGTAAACAGAATGGTAGAGAATGGTTGCTAGTATAGAAAGGTATGGAGAAATAAAATGAATAGTGATGCAACTAAGTTTGTTTATATTTCATTTAATCTATTTGGCTTATTGTTTATTACTTCTTTTACAGTGTTACTTACCATGAAATAGTGTGGTTAGATGAATATGTATGAATAGTATGTACTTATATGAATAGTATGTGTTATTGTTCGTTCAGTAGAAAAATACTTTTGACAATGTATGCTATTATAAAATTTTGATTCATTGCTTTTCCATGGAAGAACCATGTGTTATCATTAGGCTTATTTTAGCTATAATTTTGATAATCACTAGGTATTTTTTCATCTACCACTATGAAGTACAGATTATGTATCATTCTATATTTCATTATCATGTTATTAGCTCTCTTTCTATCCCTCCGTTTCTGGACTACCGTATTTTTCGGAGTATAAGACACATTTTTTCCCCCTAAAAGGAGGTGAAAATTTAGGTGCATCTTATTTATACACCAAATGTAGCCCCGCCCACCCACTGGCCCCCATCCTTTGGCCTCTACCTCCCAGCAGTTTACCTCCTTGTAGCAAGCAGCAAGAAGAAACAGCTCGTTTCAGCTTCAGCACAGGCTTATTAGCACAAGTTGATTGGATCAGCCTCCCGACTCTCAGCTGTTTTGCTCTCAGCTGTTTTGTGTGGGCCTCTGTTGCTTGCTGCAAGGAGGTAAATTGCTGGGAGCAGATTTTTTTTTCTTCTTGTGCTAATCTTGCTCTATGCTGAAAATGAAAATGAAAGTAGAGCAAGCTATTTGCTGTTTGCTCCAGTGAGGCAAAATTGCTGGGAGGCAGAGGCAGATTTCTTTTTCTTGTTTTCCTCACCAAAAAAGGTAGGTGCGACTTATAGTCCAAAGCATCTTATACTCTGAAAAATACGGTAAGTCCTTCAGTTACCTTGGCAAGATTTTCAGAATCATTTGCTATTGCCTTCTTTCTAAGACTGAGAGGGACTAACTAACCCAAGATCACCCAACTGACTTTGTGCCTAAGGTGGGACTAGGTTTTCTGTTAGTGCCTTAACGACTACACAGATATCTGTTCCCCTCCTTCCCTTTCTGCATCTCTCACTCCCTCTCTCCTCCTCTGTCTCTTGGTTTCTCTCTGATATGAAATAAGGATATGTAATGTCAACCAAATTTCTGAATGCCAGATATTCCTGTACATTGGCAGTATTGTGTGCCCAGATTAGCTTTAGTTTAAATAATTTATGCATCTGGCATTAATGCTCAAAATATAAAATGTTCTGGAAATGGCTCCCAATAAGATCGACTTGTAAATAAATTCAGAATTAGGAAACTTACTTTCAGTGCATTATGAAGTAGTCCTGACCAAGTTCATTGGATGTAATATAGTGAGTCATAATCGCTGTGGGTTGGGCTTTAATTCCCATAATCTAAGACGAGAATTAGCAAGTAAAGGAGTTCACTTAGGTGAGTGTACGTAGGTGAGAAGCTTTAACTTATTCCATATTCTGTACATGGTACACCTACAACTACAGTAGTAAATAATTAGTGTTAGTTACTGCAGATGTAGATTAAAATAGGATACTTTATTTTTCCCAATTATCTCCAATAATTTGATTTTTTTTTCTTTTTTCTTTCCCATCCATGGGAAACATTGGAATCCTTACAAGCTTGTTGTTTTCTCCATTTTTAAAAAAATATGTTGCTCCTGTGAGTACTCATACCCTGGACTTACTATTCCAAGGGGTGATATCTGACAGTAGGGCTGAGAGAAACTTTGAAAGCGTGCTTCCTTTCAGTGAACTGAATCCTTTTGAATCTGTTTCATGCAACAACACAATCCTTTCACTTCTAAGAGGAATGACACAGTTTCCTCTCCCCACTCTGCGTTGGAGCTCTTCTCAGCTTCTCTTCAGAATTCACAATATGGAAGAAGGCCAAAGGAAGCATGCGATATCCTGGGCATGTGCTGAACGCTGGTCAGGCTGGGCATCCATGATATGTATCATTGGCTGTCTTGAGTGGCTTAATTCAGGTGGTTTCTTTGCTTTGGTAAAGAAGGCAAAGCACTTGTGCCTCCATGGCTTGTGTTGCTTTGTTGGAATAAATAAATCTCACTTTAAATGGGTCTACTTGATACAATAGTTCATATTATGGTTTTTCAGTTTCTGCAAACCAAAATAATAATAGGAGTTTGGTCTGATTAGTGTAGTTACAACGGGCAACCATTCCTTTTGACAGATCAAGAAGTCATAATATGAATAAGACTGTCCATAGTTAAATTGCACAAACAGCTTGATTTGTGGTGTTTTCACTGATTATTGTATGAGCATGTATTTCTACATTGTAAGCATATGGATTTCCTAAAGAAACCATGTCTTTCATTGAGTGTGTGAAAGAATGGAAACAGGTATGATATGCCTCTCTTCCACAATAGGAATTGGAGTACTGACCCCATACATTTCTGAATTGTCTCCTGTTCCTTTGTAAAAAATTTACAGAAACGGATTATTATTTTGATAATAATAGCAGGCATGAATGGATTAACTTTGAGCAGAATTTCATGACATGATACATACGGTATGGTATACTTCACTTTTGTAATTTTCTAAAAAAAAGGTATTATGTCATCCATATGAAATATTGGAGGAATGATATAGCTGATTCAGTTTTCCCACATTTTGGGGGGAAATGGCTCATTGGTGAGATGTTCAAAAAATTTATTTAGTAAGTTTCTACTTTTAATGGTATGGAATGCTATTTTCTCCTAACTACACAAAGAAATGGTTTGAGGGCATCTGTTGCTCAGAGCTGAATCAATTTTGTAGTACTGCAGACAGAGGGCTAGACGGAATAAACTGTGCTTTAAGCTGATCACTTTGATTCATCTGGAATAATCAGATTTCTTTTTATCTTGGTTTTCTCCTCTTGGAATCTGTAAGTCTGGCCTCAGATGGCGCACTATTAAATTCAGTTCTATTCACTGGTGGAAACCATCTGTGTTTGCATTTGGCTTCATTGATATGAATGACAACAATGTACGCTCTGCCTTTGAAAACAAAAACACTGTGTGGCACACAAGGAGCAGGAAGGTGGGAGGAATAATTTCTAGGAAATTGCATGAACATAAACACATATTCTGCCTTTGTGTGTGTGCATACATTCTGTATGTAAAAAGATGAGTCAAGACAAGTAGCTTGCAGAATTTTTTAAAAAGAAAATATGTATATCTATATTCCCATCTTCTGCATTTTATACTTTTTAAAAATTCAAATTAGAACAGTTTTAGCTAATTTTTGAAAGGCAGATGAGGCAGGATTATTCATTCTAATTTCTTGGCCACGAGTTCAGATAGTCAAAGACCACTCTTTTGCTGATACATCAGATATCGTGCCTTGTAAGAAGTCAAGCAGTGACTTGTAATAGCAGGGTTATTCTCCTATTTGTGCCTGCAGTGAATATGCTATGGTATTTGTTTTGCATTTTGGAATCCCCTGTAGAAGTTTGGAGCAGCAGCAATTCATTTAACACAGGGGTCGGCAACTTTAAACACTCAAAGAGCCATTTGGACCCGTTTCCCACAGAAAAGAAAACACTGGGAGCCACAAAACCCTTCCCATGCCTGACTATTTCCTGAGCAGCCACAAAACTAACATATGTAGTTGAATTAAACATTCTGTTTTCTTCTGAAACTTTTTTTTCCTTGGATTTATCCATGATTGGCCTACTGGGGTAGAAAAGCTCAATAAATCACGTGCTGGTGGGTGTCGCACATTGGCAGTTGTGATGCATATTTTGAGCGACGGAGCTGCAGCAGAGGGATGAAAGAGCCACATGTGGCACCAGAGCCATGGGTTGCTGACCCCTGATTTAACATTTTTATCCAAAACGTTTTTTTATAGTTAATCACTTTGGGTCATGTTCATGTTCCTCTGAATAAAAATAATTCTATAGCATTGAACCTTCTATTTGTATTAATTAATGAATTGATTGGTTTTTATTTAAATTTGTTCTATAGCCACCCATTTTGCTGTAGTGTCTGCGGGCAGCAAATAAATAAATAAAACCAGAAAATAGTAGACTAACTCAGTTAATTAAAACGTTTTAACCATAATCAGTATAACATTTCCGAAGAACTATTGCATTGTACAGCCAGTAAACAAAGCAACCACCACAAACCAATCTAACAGCCTGCTCCAAAAGTTTGAAGGAACAACCAGGTCTTTAGCAGATTTCTAGGAATGACATCACAACAGAGAAGACACTACTCTCAGGTCCCCGAAGTTGGCATTGATTAATGGACTTGGAATATGCCCATCCTGTCGGTTTTGATTGGGTAAGCGGAAACAATTGGAGACCGGCAGTCCTGTAAATTACATGGCCCTTTGCCATGTAAGGTTCTACAGATGAAAACTAGCACCACGAATTGCATCTGGTTCACTGGAAGCCAATGCAACTTGCAGAACAGTGGTGGTATATGGGTGTATTATGGGACACCTAAAAACTCCCAATACTGGACAAATTGAAGCTTCTGAACGTTTCTTAGAGCAGCCCATATAGACCAGATTATAGCAAGCAGTCCCAGAGCTTGTGCATTTCTGAGGCTTCTTGCCCCTCTGCAAGACAGGGAAGCAAGAGGCCAAAAGGACATTTATGGGTGGAAACACAGGTGGGGGGATAAAGTGTGGTCGTAAGTCTAAATGGGTTGCCAAGCATCCAAATTTTGATCACATGACCAATGGGACACTGCAACTGCCATAACTTTAGGCACAGGTCGCAAGTCCATTTTTTTCAACAGCATGGTAATTTTGAATAGTGACTGAATGAATAGTCATAAGTCAAGGACTAGCTGTATAGCTTTTTACAAGAGACAGAAAAAAAATGCATGTGTCATTTTGGTTTGGATGATTAGAAAAAATTGGATAGTAGAAAAAAGTGACCTTTTTTAGTGGAAGTTTCTGAATAATACTGCAGTCGCAGTTGTTGGAATTCTCAGAAGAATGTTGATAGTGAGCCTGGGAAACAGCTGAAATTCAGTATATTAAAAACATGTAATTTGGGTTATATTGCAGAAAACAACTCACGTGGTTTAGGAATAATCCTGTGCTAATTTTTACGTGGGAATGGAATATGAAACTGTTAATATTTCTAACTGCAATGATTATTGAAATTATTCCATGTGCATCTGGAGCTAGATTACAGATATCATTGTTTATGTCTAGCTGTTTTGTGCATTTACTTCTTAGGCTTGTTATTGCATTTTGGGTATTTAAATAACTGCTTTACTTTGTTTTGATTTGCTTTTCCAAAGCTGATATTTGTTTAGGATTATTGGATTAACTGCTTGCAGGATATAAACTCATTCATTTTTATTCACATCTGTCTTGGGATTCTCTTATTGACATATTTCTGTCATACTAATTCATGTGCAAAATCCCTTAGGTATTTGATAAGTGGATGTGGTTTTGCTTTTACAGGTTTTAGAATACATCAAACACATCAGAGAGCAGTTTTTTTAAAAAAAAAATCATTCTTTTACCTATAATTCCATTGAGAAAAATAAAAAAAATGCATTATGTCATTATTTTTGCTCTTTTAAACTGTTTTGTAATTTCTGATACAATTTTGGTTGTTGGCAGATTAGAAATGTAACAAAAGGGGAAAAAAGAGGATAAGAACAGGTTATTTGTTCTTGATTACTTAATCTTAATTAATTAATAGTAACATATTGGTATAATAGAAGAAATATTTCTGTAGATCTATGATAGCTTCTGTAACACTCATTATGCATCTTTGCACATGTCCCAAGGGTATATTTCTGTTCTATTTCATATTTGAAAGGGTGCTGATGATGCAGAAGTGATATCCATGATCTTTTGTTCTAGGCTGCTTCCCAAGCAAGTTTGCAGGAAAAAAAAATCCTTACTGCTTATGGCAACAATACTGCATGAGAAAATCTGCAGCAGTAAATTTGTCATTAAATATAAAGATGCAAGAGGCTTGAGAACATTTTCTACTTTCCTGTTGAAAAAAGACACATTGCCATGTTTGGAATAACATATACTTCCAGCATTATTCAAGGCAAAAGGTGAATAATAGCAAACTGTAGCAAACACTGATAGTCTGCTGGCCACCACTTTGCCAACATTCATATAATTCTAAGATTATTTTCAGTCCTCCCCCACTCCCCAAATGTCCACATAGGATATACAACATTAGAACATGCACATTTATTTTTACTGTAATAGATAGCATATTAAATATAAAAATGGAGTTAGTAATAGTCACACATATAAAATTATAAATAGCAATAGCACTTAGATTTATATACCTCTTTGCAGTGCTTTATAGCCCTCTCTAAGCATTTTACAGAGTCAGCCTCTTGCCCCGCCCTCCAACAATCTGGGTCCTCATTTTACTGACCTTGAACTGGTCAGAACCAAACTCCTGGCAGTGGACAGAGTTTGCTTATAAAAACATTTATATCTCAATAAATTCTAGACAAATAACTTAATACATTTAGAAGGATAGATGCAATAATATGTGGAACTTAACTCTGCTATGGAAAATACCATTGTCAGCCAAGAAAAGAAACCAATGGATTATTCAATAGATTGACCCACAAAATCACTAGACACACGCATGATCAGATTCATATTATGCCACTTTGGATACATTAGATTCATATTATGCCACTGTGGACACCTAGGTCTCTAGAGAAGGTTACAATGCTGGGAAAGATGGAAAGAAAGATGAGGAAAGGACAGCTTCAACAAAGGAGAATATTTGTAGCTCAGAGTTGAAATGAGGGCTCTCTGAACTTGGTTGTTTTCTTGCAGATGTTTCATTACCCAAATGATGTTAGGTAGTTTGGTTAATGAAACATCTGCAAGAAAACCAAGCTCAGAGAGCACCAAGGACCCCTCAGGCTGGAGTCAATTACAGCAGTGATAGGTGTACCATTAGAAGATATAAAGGATCTAGACCTGGGTCAGGTCTAGATCATCATAAATTTGGTGTAGTGGTGTAGGATAGTGGAGCCATTTTGTATAGTGGTTAAGGCTAGAAATTGGGAGACTAGTTTTAATTCCATCTTGGGCAAAAAGTCAGTTGGGTCTCCTTGGGTCAGTCACTCTCTCTTAGTCCTAATAGAAGCAATAGCAAATCACTTCTGAAATATTGTCAAGAAAACTTCAGGGACTTGCTGAAACTGTTGCCAGGAGTCAACACTATCTTGTAGGCATACAGAGTGATAATAGTAGTGACATATTTTCCATCTGTCAATTCCAAAAGGCCCCACTGTTTGGATCTGCTGATTCTATATTACTGATGATGCTATATTACTGCCAATATATTACAACAATTTTATTATTTATTTATTTGTGAAGAAGCCAGTGATTATGAAAGCCAACACCAGGTAAAGATGTGAAAGCTGCATTTTCATATTTTTGTGTATATAATAATATCAATTATTAGAAACCTCTGGCAGATTAGTAATATCAGAATATGGTTTGTTTTGTTTCTGCAGTTTGGAGAATGAAATTCTGTAAGGAAAAAAAAGCTGAAATTTCAGGATGATTTTTTTTGAAAAGCTTGTAATTTTCCCAGGCCATGCAATAATAGAATCAGTAACTCTGTTTACAGATGCATAAGCCTGCCTCTCTTATCATTTCGCTCCAGTCACATCCTTTTTTTAAAAAGGCCTTTGTGTTTTCAGTGCAAACATCTGCATCTGAGAAACCTCTAGTATAACCCTTGTATTGGTCATGTAAAAGATACAACAAATGCAACATGAAATTTGGTTCCAGAAAACATTTAAATATGAGCTTAATTTTCTACAGATAAATTCATTTTAAATCACTGTAGCTGGAACTTCCAACCTAAGCATAATTATTTGGAATTAAGCCTCATTCATCGTAATGAGATTGGCTCTTGAATTGGGTCAAGCTCCAAGAAATATGCTTGCTGAATGTATAAATGTGATTATATCTTCCGAAATGTTCATCTGTTAATTTATATGATAGCTTTATTGAACTATTTTAATCAATGCACATCACTGAAGTTTCTCAAACAAAAATACAGTGAAATTTAAAGGATGTCATTAGCACCTGAAGTCTGTATTAATTCATGTACTGTTGTTTCAGAACACTTCTCGTCTCCCTGTGACACCCTCCCTCTTTGTTTTTGTGTGTGTGCATGCTACTCTTCAGTGCAAATTATGCCTCAAAAGATACTATAAAGATATTTGCCTTTCTTTTTCCATCTAATCATCCAAACTGGCAACATTTGTTTGCCCATCATATTTATAAACTAAAATGCAGAAGCTTTATGGAATAATAAAAAGATTTTTTAAAATCCTCCTGTGAGAAATACATCCTCAGCCCTTTTATTACTGGATTATGCCATATCTGCTGTGTAATTTGGAGATGATAATTATTAAGGGCTGACATTTTAAGAACAAGACATCATTTATATCTATGGCACCTCCATTGTTAATGATTCACATCTTGACTCCAAGCCTAGACTGATTAGAATGAGGAAAGTTGCAGGGATTATATCCAACTCACTGCTCAGTGCAGGAATCCATTGAAACATCCCTAACAGATGGCCATCTGGATCTATTTGAAAAGATCCAAATTATAGTTTCTAGGAAGAGTGTTTCATTATCTAATATTAGAGAATTCATCCTAATATTCAACCCAGATCTCATTTCTTATATTTCCTCTCTTTGGACATTGCCCTGCTCTCAGTCAAAAAAGAATAGTTAGATATCTGTAAACTGCTATGATATCTTCCGTCAGTCTTCTTTTTGCAAGCTGGAGATGCCCAGCCCTTTTAACCATTTGTCATAGAGTTTGGTTACTGGGTTCCTTTTCCTCTGTGTTGAATCCAGCTTCTCCGTTCCCTTTTAATATATAGCATTTAGGAAAAAAAACACAGTATAATCAGTCTGGGTAACATAAAACACAATAGAAATAGTACCCTTACTGATATGGGTACAACATTTTGATAAATTAATTCAATATTTTATTAGCATTTTTAGCTGCTGCTCATTTAACTGCTGTTTGACCACAGAGATCTCTAGATTTTGCTCATGTGAACCATTGCCAAAGGAGGTTTCTTCAGGCTTGAAACTATGCATTTTGTTTTTCTTGCTAATTGCAGACTCTTGCAAGCCTTGAAGTTGCCTCAATGATCAATTCTATCCAGATCATGTTGAAATTATTTTGAAAAGCTTCCTGTTATATGGCCCTCTCTTCATACAAAGTTGTTGAGTAACACAAGATCTATTTGATTCTTCTCTCTGGGTCAGCCCAGAACTAAAGTTCAACCATCATATGGATCCAATTGTTCAACAAGTTGTGAATCAACTGAATCAAATTATCCTCTAATGTGTCAACTCATGAAGCTTTCCTGACCTGCTCCCGAGTTGCCATAGGCACAGGGATGGGAAATTGCAACTCACAGTTGCACCGAGGAATTCACACCTCAGTCAAAACAAAACACATTCTAGCTGTCCGAAGTCAAGGCCATCTCCACGGAGACCTGCAACGGCCGGAGGGAGTGATTTCTATGACCTGCGAAATTGTTTCATTGGGGAATGTGACTGGTGACACACGTTGAGGGGAGAGGACAACAGGATCAGAGGCAAGGCGCGAACTGGGTGAGGTCAGAGTTGGCTTAGTTCGTGCCGACATGGCACTTCTAATAAACAACTGGATTTTTCTTGCTAAATGGCTCAGGGCTCCTGCTTTTATTAGGACATCGGTCGGAACTTGACATAATGCACATTTATTCATAGTCTCTCCAAAAATACCATAAGAAACTTCCTTGTATTCCTTAACCTATCAAGTATTCATTCAGTCATAAAAATAAATAAGGTTAATCTGAAAGGACTTGCTCTTGATAAAACATTGCTGGTACCTGGAAATAGTAGCAATAGTGTCTAAGTATCACAGAATGATGTTTGACATGTCCAGGATAACATCATCCTTGTTTTTTATAGCACATTTTGAAAAATGAAATTGGCAGTAAGAGTGATCTGAAATCTGTTAGACCGCCTACTTTTGGGAAAAAAGAAAAACTTAGCAAGTATCGAAGTCTCCTATTAGTATAGCTTGCTCTTTTGAGAATTTGGTGAGTTAATATACCTAGGAGGGTTTCCAGCAGCTGGTTCAGTAACACAGTAAGCTGAACAATGGTATTGATTTTTTTTATCTTCATGCTTTCAAAAAGGTTACTATATTTATAGATTTTTTCATAGATGTAGGGTCTTTTGATATTTAGTGCTACGTTAGCTCCGTTTTTTTTAAATTCTATCCATATCTTGGATTTTGTGTTCTAGTCCCAACTCATTCAATCAGGCCTCTATGATACAAATAGTCCTCAATTTACAACCATTAATTTAATGACTTTTCAATGTTATGACAGTACTGGAAAAGTAACTTATATCTAGTCCTCACCTTTACAACCATTGCAGCATCCTCACAATCACATGATCAAAATTGGGGTAATTGGCATGTATTTATGATGGTTCAGCATTCCATCATCATTTGATCACCATATGCTACCTTCTCAGGGAATTTTGGACAGGTAAAGTCAATGGGACAAACCAGATTCATTTAATGACTGTGGTGATTTACTTAACAATTGCGGCAAAAAGCTTGTAAAAACAGGATGCAACTCCCTTAATGAGTCCATCGCTTAGTGATGGAAGTTCTTGTTCTGGTTGTCATAAATGGAGGACTACCTGTACTCATCAGATCATATATGATGCCCAGTGTTAGGATTTCTAGTTTCCCCTGTTTGTTGTTCAAACAGTGTGCATTAGTACTCAGCTATTGGCATCTGGGCATATTACTATTTGCTGGTCTCCTATCAATGTGTTGAGAATTTCCCATGACCCTTTCTTGCCTTGTACTAATTTAGTTCCTAATATCCAAGTTTTTTCTACCTGAGACTGTGCTTTCATCACCTCCTTTCTTGTGATTTAATTTAGTGGAGAATTCTTTAAAATCTTATACAGGAACTTTTCTGTGTTATCCACTATCTAATAAAGCAATCACAAGTTTTAGCAATGAATCCAAACCTGAACTGGAAGCAGATTTTGGTGTTAGAATTTTATACAATTGGAGTTATTTAAAAGGATCCTTCATCGCACATAACTTTCTAGCTATGTAGACACTCAGGGTAAGTACAAGCTGCAAGTAGATGAGTTAACCTTCTCCCCTAATTGCTTACTGAAGGCTTGTATCTACTTAGTTTGTATAAAAGATATAACATCTCCCTCAAGTTGAACATGACATGGTATGATCACATATGTGCATCTTCATTTTCTGGCAACAATACGGAAGGATTTGCTGTTGCTTTCATCTGTGTTATATTTTATTTTTTCTAATTTCCCAATCTGGCCTGTATCACTGGAATCTCTTGATGGTCCATCTTATCAGAAGAATAAGTTAGATTAAATTGTATTTATTTCTAATGCTTGGTAACTACATGATGTGTAACTAGCATTGGGCATTAATAGGTTTTATCTGACAGAATAGGAACCATCCCATCTGCCATTGTGTACTGAAAAAGAACTGCTAGCTTTTTCAGACAACTGCTACTAGAAAATGCAGTCTTGTTTCTCCTGATTCTTATACTACATGGATGTGGGTAAGAAATTTTAATATTATTGTTTTGTTCTACTCCCAAGACCAGCAGTTTCCTGAATACAGTAGCAATTTTGCTGTGTCAGGGAAATAAATCAAAGCATTGTTATATGTCTATGATAAGATAAAAGGATAATTAAATATGATAATTGTACAGAACAAGTATTTTACTACTGTGATATATTGGTATGCCACAGCCAAAGCAAAACCTCTAGAACCCTTGATTCAGCATGTAATATTTAAACAGATTTCTCCTTAGTGACAAAAGAAGATTATTGTACATTAAAAGGTCTGAACTGTGTGAAGTTTCTGTGCTGTTCTTGTAAAGAAGAGAGACTGACCTCCTCAACTTTCTTCATCTATATGGATCTTCTGTTCACATTATTAATTCAGTGGTTTTAGCAAAGGAAACTGTTACTAGAGAATTTATCCTTCTTTGGAGGAATTCTCCAACCGCAAGTTACAGTGTCAACATAAATCAGGAATTAGGCTTTATAAGTAACTTATCTTCTCTTATAAATAACTTCTCTTCAGCACATATAATTATCATTCCCATTTCTGTGACTCCTAGTATTATTGTGAATACATATATAGTTAGTTTCCTAGTCTAGCTTTAGAAGTGTTTGAATCATTGGGGTGTTATAAAGAAATAAGGTAGGCCTCTTTCTTTCATTTTTAGAATTTTCCATGAATCATTATGACACAAAACATGAGTCAAACACAAGCAAGTTGTGCGCTATCACGAGTGGTTCAATTCCATTGGGCAATGTATCACTACAGTACTGTTTCTAGTAATGAATTTGGCTCTAGTACATTTTTATTTTTAGAATGGGGTGGGGTGGGGAGCATATAAAGAAGAATGAATGAATGAAAAAGATCTTCCATGTGGTATATGTGCTTTCATTTTATCTGTGAGCCCATTCATGTGTTAAATGCTCATCTATTCTTGCCTGTCAGAAATATTTCTATGCTGGTTAGCAGTCTATAATGCACAGGGCTATCCATATGGCTTCATTCAGAAGTATTAGAGGTACGTACAAACAGATCTTGTAATATTGCTGTCAGTGGAACTATTCTTGAGCTTGGAAAGCAGAGGCAACAGATTTTTGCTATGATTAACATGCTTATCAATAGCAATCCAGCAAATATTTGCTCTTGTTTGTAGTTCTACTCATTTTGTACTTATCCAGATTCTGAAGACTGAGCTTATTTATATCAAAATTGAAATTGTTTCCATGCTAACAAGATGGTTATATTGCTCATTATTTCTTTCATCCCTTTTGACTCAAGGGTGAAGTTGACAAGCTGAAAACAAATATATACAGTGCGTTATTCAGTATGTATCATTATGTTGTCTGACTTTTGAATGATAATACCTAATAGATCTTGCTCCTATGGCCAAATGTGAGGAATACTGAAATGGCTCCTCATCTTAATAAAATTTGGATCTGATCTGGTTTATTTGATTAGTAAAAGGTCTGAATTCAAGATTCAGAGCCCAGAAATTAAATTTGTCCAACTAGAATGACACTACATCATAAGTGTGGGCCAATAATATTTCTCTTTTCCTAATTCTTTGTTCTATTATTTTGATCTTACTTCTAATACATTAGTCTTTTGCTGTAATTTGCAATTCTAAATATATATGGCTAGTCAGTAACCATCAATAATTATTACTTATGATTATCCCATTATTTTCTAAAGGGAGCCATAAATAATATTTCATTTTTTTGGTTTAATTTTCATCTGTATTACAAAATGTCCCACAACAGAGACATACCTGAAGCCCCCCAAATAAACAAACCACAGCATGGTAATCTAAATATTCCATACACTTAAGCATTGGTACCATCATAAATGAAGTTTTTTGCTTTAGGAGGCTCCATTCTCAGATCCATTGACTCTATCTCTAAAAATTATAAATGTTCTCTTAATGATACTAGAATGTAATCAGGCTGCAGCTATATCTAACTATCAATTGTTTTCACATAAAGATAGTCTTCTACTTATGATGACAGTTGGACCTTGAATCTTGATTGTTAAGCAAAGCGGTGATTAAGCAAGATGATTCTCTCAATGACTGGAACACTGGTTCTTACAGTTGTGATCATTAAGTGGCTATGCATGCCTCCTGTGGTGGAGTGGGGGAGAGGACATGGGCCTTCAACCATACCCAGGAAGCCCTCTTCCCACCCAATTAGAGAGATTGATTGCGAATATGATGGTGTTTATTAGCATTTTCACCAGATTTAAGATTCATTCCTTCAGTGTGCAAGATTTCCCCTCTACGTTGGTGTTAGACAAGGGTCAGTGGAATTTAAGAAGGGTTTGATGTAGTCTGTTTGTTGCTATATAGAGGCTCTAGGCAGATCCTCTTTTAACTCTACCCCAGGTTCTGCCATTCCTCCTGCAAAAGCTTTCTTAGCTTCAATCTTCACTGTTCCTGGAATTTTATTTTACTATTAGTTTATCCATAAACAATCCAAGCAATAGTTTATCTTTTTAAACACTAAACATGGCTAGAAACATATTTTTAATATACCGTATTTACCTGAAAATAAGACCCTGTCTTATATTTTTTCTTGAACCCTGAAATAAGTGCTTGGCCTTATTGTCATGTGCTCAAAAGCCCAATTGGGCTTATTATCAGGGGATGTCTTATTTTGGGGAAAACAGGGTACTTTATTAATTTTTTATTAATATATATATATATATAAAAACAAATTAGGAAAGGGAAAAAGACAGGAATGAAATATGCAAAAGAATAAAGTTGGTTTGGCTGGATGCCAGGTTATTACTACACTGTCCTGTGTGGCATCTTTATCACAAATACTTATTAAGTTTGATTGTTTAGATTTCAGAGGTTTTAGCAAAAAAATTATCCTAGAAAGGATGATATATGTAACTTTAATAAGTAAAAAGGAAGACACAAAAAGATCTGCCTTGAAGTAAATAATGTATAGTATACAGTAGTACCTCACTACTCATTGTTAATTGGTTCTCGGAGGCATGATACCAAAAATGATGAGTACCAAACAGTTTTTTCTCATATGGAATAATGTAGGAGTTACAAAGCAGCTGAAACCAACAAGTTCTAGCTTGTGCATTGAGTACCAAAGAATGATGCGGCAAAATGTTTGCATCAAAATGTGCTGAGTACCAAATTCGATGAGTTTCAAAGCAATCAAGTAGCAAAATACCATTATATAAGCCCATCTATGGATAAACTCACCTTCAAAATTTTCATATCTCTTAATTTTCACAATGTTCATAAGTGGCAGTTTTTCATAGTATTGTGATTAAAAACTGCTTACCCTTGGATGGGCTTATCAATAAGCATATATATAGGTTATGCTGGTATTTTCATAAAGCTGAAGGAAAAAATTACTGTATATACTGTAGGACAAGTCCTTCTGTAGATAAATGAAACCCAATTTTTTGGGTTATAGTTTGGCCTACATTTTTCAGTGTATCTGTCAGTATATATGGTAGGTGTGATATTACATTTTCGGCATCTTTGTCATGATCTTGTCTGGCTTAGAGGAAATCACTCTAATCAGCAGTTTTTATGGGGTAAACCTTCCTAACATTGTTCTGGGACAGGAGAACTATTCATGCACTTCAGATATTTTTTATGTACAGAATAATGAGGATTTAAACCCTACATAGTGTCAAAAAAAAGATTTCTGGTTTTATAACGAGTTGCTGGTCATTATGTGCAGAGTTTTCTCTTGGAAATAAATTGAGTGCTTTAATTTGAGAGGTGTCTGAATAGCTATATCATATTTGGCAAAGTATAAAGTTCCCCAGTACAATTTATTGTTACATACCTTTGCCTACTATTAGCAGCCCTGAAAGTTGATTCAGGTATGTGTAAATAAATGTATTGTAAATAAATGTATTGTAAATACATTTACAAATACATTTATTTACACACACAATATAGATGTAAATAAAACAGCATTCAATAATTTTAATTAACAAAATCAGTATTCAAAATTGTTGGTATTACAACAATACTGCTACAATACAAAATACAAAATGTTGGTACTACAATATTCAGTTTCTGACTCTGGGTAGAATTTTCTGGTAGGACACTGCCTTTGTAGCTAAAAGAAGGAATGATTTATGAATGGTTGAAAGCTGCCATTACGCTGAGCAGTTTAGTTTGGAGTGATTTGTCTGAATTATTTGTGAGTGTTTAATCTGCTTGCAAAGCATGTAAGGAGAGATGTGTGTTTTGTGACTTCAAGGACAGGGTAGTTTCTTGCAGGTTGATCTTGCCATGTCTTCCTTTGCTTTAACTTCTCAGTGTTATCTGTGACAGGCACGCAGACTATTGATGAGATAAGCACCTGTCTGCAGAATTTCTCAGGCTTCAAGGGGAAAAAAAAGAGTATTATTCCTTACTCAAGAAGATTTGTAATAGCTAGACTAGAATGTTCTGTCATTCTGAATGTTCTGCTGTGATAATAATTTATCATTTTAAGGCTCACCTATACTCGTATTGATTTTTCAACCCTTGAATATTTTATCACTTTTTGAAGGGAAGTGAACCAAAACCGAATGTCCAAAGTGAGGTATATTTTGTGTTGCATGTTGCTAGTGAAATCTGTATTTTGCATTTTTACGCATGAGTCTTGTTTTTGGAATCCATTGGGTGGTCAAAAATAAGATGAGAACATTTATCTGAAGTAGCAAAACATAGACAGTGATTGACTCCTCTTATTCTATCATATATTTTTGTGGTTAGAAAGCTGTGAAACAACAAGCAAGGCAAGGAGCTTAGATTAGGTCATGTGAGGACTGCATAATCTAGAGTCAGGAGATGGTTGTCACTGGTAAACTTAGTAGTATCTTATATCAGAATTGAGCAGGAGGAGGAGAGCAGTACCAAGTACAATGCTAAATATATAGCTTCACTGCAAAGGGAGATTTTTTTTTTAAGGAACAGATGGGGACAGAAATGGGTTTAACAGTAGCAATTATTTCTAATTATTTGTAGTTATGACTGAATGCAAATTAATTCTTAGGAGATTGGTTTTGTTTATAACGAAGATTTTTTAAAAATTGAAAAATGTCAATAAGTAGATAAATTAATCTACTGGTATTATTATAAAATCTAAATTAGTAGCTCTTACAAGGTTGGTTTGGTTATTTCATTAATAGCTTAAGATGTTTCATACTTCTTCAAGCGCCTTCATCTTTCAATGAATCTACAAGAAAGCTTTGCTTTTGAAAGAAGTCGGGGATGTGTTTGTGATCTCAAAGGCTTTTTCCTTTGTTATACTTGGTTTCTTCCCTTTGATCTCCCCCCTCCTCTGATTTTAGACATTTGAAAATAATTTTGCTTTCCTTGTCACTTAATCTTCCCTGATCTATGCTACCAGCATTAGCTCTGTACTTTAATTTACAGACTGGAGTAGGAAGGGGTCAAAGAATGTGCATTTCAGTTGATACAATTTAGATGTAGCACAATTGATTAATTCCATGTTAGTATTCTCTGTACTATCAGCGCTCATCATGTTTAGGATACTAAAGACTAGCATAGTAAGGACACTCTTGGTAGAAAGTGACTATACATCTATTTTATGCTGCTATTGATTATTGGTATCCAGACACCTCATGATGTCTACTTACATTATGATGGAAGGTGCTGAACAAGGGTTTCACTGCTTGTTACTGCTATCATTATATGGATTCCAACATAACCAATACAAATGTACTGTTCTACTTTATTAAAAATAAGAAGTCAGAATGATTAGGCCCCACGATCAATATGTGGGTTGAGATCTGTGTTAAGATTCCAGTCTTTTCACCAGAAAAAAAACCTAAATGTGAGAAAAAAAGGGCAGCAATATGCAATGTAACATATATTTTCATTGTGATAGAGTTAGATTTGCAAGTGTGACTGGCATGTAAAAGAAGACTTAGATTTTTTGGGTACATATTTCCTTTATGTAGTTGCATCTGGCCAACCTTCTCTGAACTAGGAAGCCTAGCAGTCAGTACTGGTTAGTTATATAAAAAGGAGACCTCCAGAGAATTCCAAGGGTTAGAATAAAGAGGCAAGTCTAAAAATAGTCATTAAGGGATGCAGTGAAAAATCATTTCTACTACCCAGAATTGTATGACTGGGCTAGTTTGCAGATATCATATGCAAATACATAATGTTGCTGATAAAACGATATTGATGTACATGTTGAATTGATCTCCCTTGGATAGTGTATTTCCTTCTTCCTTTTGCAGCTGGCCTGACCTTCCAACTTAACTGCCTATCACTACTGGCATACTGTCAGTTTCCAGCCTCAGCTACCTGCTAAAAGATTCTTGAAACTCTTCTTTTGGTCTATTCTTGTATCTGCTCAAATATTTACCTGGAATCCTGCAGCACTGCAGATGGGCTTTAGGTCTCCTGGGTCTTGTGTCATTTAATTATTTTGCCTCAGGTTTGTTCTATACTTTCCCCTTCAATTCTTTTCCTAGGCTCACTCCAGTCCTTTCTGTAAGGCCCACAAGGGGAGAAAGAAGCTGAATCAAGCAGAAGCAGTTGGAATATGTCAGGTTCAGTCAGACAAATAAAGGTAAAGCTAGGTAGGGAGACAACTAAAAATATTACAAATTATGTCATTGTAGAATAATTGATGCCAATTGTAACAAGGAAGGTACCAGTGAGCAGGAAAAAGGGGCATAAATGATTCACAGCACTTCCTGCTGCATAAGCTATAGAAAGATATCTTTACAAAGGACTGAACTAATCCAGAGCTTTGACAATCTTTAGTTCCAAAAGGGCACAGGGCCACAAGCATCCACTGCTCTGGATGCTTTTGTCAGAATATCCCTTTTGGATATGATGATGGTATTATGTCCAATGTAGAGAGTCTAATGCTTTCATTAGACCACATTCCAAACAAAGGGACCCTTATTGTAGAGGGCTTTTTACGTCACCCTGTGCTTTACAGTTTGGTGAGATCGTGAAATGCTACAGGGATGGCCTAAGAAGAGCAGAATACCATGTTCTCCTTCTAACCTTTTTCTGGAGTAATATTTTTTTATTTATATTAAGACATTTTCATAGAATAAAAACAAATTGGAGGAAAATGGGGAAAATGGGGACCTCCCAGGAACAAAAAAGAGGGGACCCCCCCCTAAAGCCGTGATGGTGAATACATGTGCCAGAGGTGGCACGCAGAGCCCTTTCTGCTGGCACGCGTGCCGTTGCCCCAGATCAGATCTCCATGGAGTTTCTTTCAAGAGCTTCTGTTTCCCTGCAAACAATGAAACAGAAGCTCACGAAAGAAAAAGATCTTACCTCTTGCTGTGCTGTCGGAGTTGGGATGCCCCATCTCCCGCCGGTGAGCTGGTCTTCGGGTCTCTACTGTGCATGTGCGCATGCGCACAATCGTGCACCTTTCAGTTTGGGCATGCACACACACGTAGTTTGGGCACTTGGTGTCTAAAAGGTTCACCATTACTGTCCTAAAGTTAATAAATATATGAATGGCTTTTAACCTTCTTTTCAATGGATAATTACAGTTTTCCTCCCTTTTAACTGTTATATCAGTCCTTCCACCCTCTTGTTTAATCCACTTGTTTCCCCCATCTTTCAGAAATGAGGGTTATTAAACCGGAAGTGATCATCTCAAAGAGGGTATTTTGGGCATATCATGAGAGAAATGGGACAATTCCTTGTTTGTGAGTTGAGGATCCAATTTGGGACTGCCTCTTTTGAAATGCTTGTGTAAAACAACAAGGTCTGATTTCTTGAGGCCAGGGGATAATGACATTATTTTAGACTGGGAAAAGAAGTATTTGGATCAAACAGTTTTAAGAACTATTCGTTTGGAGAGGAGCTGAGTGGACTTTATGATTAAAACTTTCTCTAAAACTGGCACAGAGAAACACCCCATTACTACAGTTGGGGAATGCAGGGTATTAAAGCTCTTCTGTCACCATCACTTCCTGCTATCAGTGGCCAGGCCAAGTTCCAGGGGACTAATTGCATTCTCTGAAACCAAGGTCTGTATATCTACTCCCACTTATCAGACTGTAATGGCCCCGTCGTCGGAGGAGGAGATGGAGCTGGGGCCAGCACAGGGGGATGGTGCAGTCCCTATAGCTCAGGAAGAACGACCTGAGAATGTGGACAAGGCAGTCCCAGGTCCATCGGGCCTCGGAAGAATAGGCAGGGAGGAAGAGAAGGCTCAGGCTGATCAAGGAAGGGTGAGGAGACGGAAAGGGACGGAAATGGTGGAGCAGAGGAATTGCAGAGCTCTAGAGATGATCAAATACCTCCCCTGCCCGATCCCCGAGTGTGAAGAATGGAGAGAAGGTAGAGTCAGCAAAGGGCGACCAGATTACTCGGGACGAGGGCACCCTGCCCCTCTTCACGATGTTCACCTGGAGAGTATTACTTAAGGAGATGCCGTGAAGTGGGGCTTTTGCCAGGAACAAGTGTTTGTTTTTGGATTACACTCCCTTGGCTGTGAAGATTGCTTTTGCCTTGTTTTGAGGACTGTTCTTGGCTTGCCCTAGCCCTGAAGATTCTCCTTTTAAACCTGCCTTGCCCATCTTGTTTTGAGAAGTGTTTTTGGCCTTTTGGTTTGAACTGTGCCCTTGTTTGTGAACTGCGTTTGTCTGTTGTTTCACTGTGCCCTTTGGGAAAACTGCTCCTGGTCTTGGACCTTTGCCTTGCTCTGAGCCCTACCCTTGCTTTTTGTCTGGTCTTTTGCTTTGTGGACTGGTCAGGTAATTTATGGGCTGTTGTTTGGGGAACTGAGGGTAGAGCCTGAGTGGTCAGTGAAGGGTCAATTGTTTAACCCTTTTGAGGAGAAATAAAAGACTCTCTGGAGGCCTGCCTAGTGTTGCCCACCTGGGTCATAACATTGAGAGTCACAACTGAAAAATATTTATCAGCTTACAGCACTCACAGAAAAGTGAAAATAATAATGAAGCACAGTGTGAGACCCAGGAATGAGAAAATTGAAACAGAAAATGTTGTGCTGCTTGTTAACTTGGAATTGTAGTCATAGCATTATTTAAACGTAGAATTAACTACCCATGGCTTATTTGGGTTGATAAAATTCATAGACTTTGATATAGGTGAGTACTTGTTTATCAAAGTCTAATTGAAAATTGCTACTTGCCAGTAAGAAACAGATACAGACTCACAACTAGAATGTGACAGACACAAATGCCCAATTTGTGAATATATCTGGAATATATTTCATGGCCTTCCGTTTTCATCTACAACTCCATCTTCCAATGTGGTATATGCTATCATCTGCATTTGAAATAAGGAAGGGTGCAATAGGCAGAAGGACACAATTATAGTATCAGAAATGTGTTGTTTCCATTCCTTTGTTTTTGGGTTACAAAGTAATATCGAGAAACTTCTGCTTGATTACTTGGGGAAGTAGGCTGTCCCACAAGATTCTGATTTGTTTCCCTCAATATTGATATTGACATGAAGATATTGGAAAGGATAATTTCCGGGCTAGGACTAGTTCCATTAATATGCTAATGATAGTTAGCTGTAATTATTCTTTCTGAGAACTCAGCTAGATAGTACTTGAGCTACTCTGAATATAAAGGAGTGTAAAATAAAATAAGATGCAGCTGTGTTTAGAGCAAAGACTACACTTTTATTTCTAGGAGCTGAATGTCAGGATATGTGAGATGCACCTTTTCTGGATGGGACTGCATCCCTGAAGAACATCTCTGCAGTCTGTGGATTCTCCAGCTCAACAGCCATATAATTTCAGTGAAGGAGATAAGTCATTTATTAAACTCAGTTGATACAGCAGTGTGTCCCATCTGGGAGGAAACGGACCAGTGGTTCAAGACTTGCAGTGTGCTCTTTGTCAGCCAACCCTTGAAGGTGACCTGTATCTAACTCAAAAAGCAATACTGTTAGTGGTAAGGGGATCTCATTTGAGTCCCATATTACCCCTGTGTTGAAATAACTTCATTTTTGAGCTTTTGAATATTAATGGAACAACTATGGGTCATGACACAAATATAATTAACATATTACAGAAATATTGAATCAACTCTTTCCTCTTCCTAGCAAAATGTGCAAAGCCACAACTGTTTATAGAAAAGTCCCATTAAGTTTTTTTTCCCCGTCTTTCCAAAACTTGATCTTTTTTCTGAGTCAGATCTCATGCTGTATGATCCAGTCCACATCTTTTCTTGACTGTGCTAGATTCAGTCCTTCCCAGCTAAACCTCTGGGCAATTTTAATAGAATGTAATATATGTAGTTTAGATTTGAACCATGGAATCGTTGGTGCTCTTTGAGCTGGAGTTGTCTTCCAGCACTATACACACCAGGCAAATAGCCAGTGCTAGCAAATTCCTTTTCATGTGTATTTCCCACCATATGCTTGCTTATCCTCTTGTAATCCCTTTCTCTCCAATATCTCTGCTGTGCAAGATGTAAGAAACCAGGTCAGTACAGAATAGTACTTACTAACTGACTATGATGACTGTAATGGTGAATATGTAACAGAGAAAGAGAGATACTGGTTGCAAAGTTATGTTTTCAGAACAATTTTAACTTTGAATTATTTATGCATGAGAAGGTTGGTAAGCAAGGTGTACTGGAACTCATTATTGTATCTTTTGAACTGGAAAATAATTATCTTGAGGAGATTGAAATGCTTTCCTTGAAATTGGTCAATTATCCCTGATTTTTCTTTTAGTGTAACATATTTATTTATTTATTTATTATAGCATATAACTATTACAATATGATTGTATCTGACTTATAAGAAACTTTGATCAACATCAAAGATAAGAAAAGTACAAAAATATGTAAAGAGTTATTGATTTAACTTTGTGGTACCCAGATTAAACATGACAATGAATACCTTGGTTACAGTTGATCATGCCCAAATCACATTGATATTTCAAATTCAACATGGGGTTGTTCTGGAAGAATGGTTAGTAATGATAATTTCAACAAAGTGCTGTTGCAAATATTGAGTAGAGTGATACAGTCAGAACATAACCACTCATGTTATTTGCTGTGTAGTAGTTGCCATTATTTTCCTTTATGTATGCTTGTTACTTTGCCTGGATAGTATCATATAGGTTAAGTCCAAGCCGCATAATAATGTTTTGTGAGTATAAAGTGGCATTACTTCATGTGTGAATAGGCATAGCTGAGTTCATTGTTGGAAGAGAAAGGTGCAAATGAAATTAGTGAACCATTTTTAAAATTTAATAATTAAAAAAATATTCAGCAAAAAAATTTTCAGCAACATAATTAAGAAAAACTTTTATTTAAATTTTATGTGAAACCAATGAATTATTATACATTTACAAGAACAAATGTATAACAAAATATACATTTAAAAAGCTAAAAAATACAAACTAAAAAGAAAAGAAGAAATACTAAAATAATTTTATAAGAAAAATAATACATTACAATTTCTAATTTCACTACTCTTCTATGACACTAAAATAGAAGATCATATACAATATTAAACATGGTATAAAATCCAGTTTTAGCATATAGGATAAAATTGTGTGTTATTTGTAAGTATTTCAGTCTATATGTTCCATTTCCTTCTATTTTTTAATTGTACCATATCCTGATGGTACATTTTCTAACAATTTCAAAGATTCAAGGATAAAATGACCACTGAGTATTAGATACCCAAAATAGTCATAATAACACAGTTGGTTAAAATCTTAGTTTACTTCCTCTGAATTTAATGCATTTTATTTTATTCGTTGTTTTGGGGGAGTGTCTTCTAGCAATTGACTCCTGGCAATTGATTGACTAGTCCCTGTGGTGTTCTTGGTAAAGTTTTTCAGAAATGATTTGCCATCACTGCCTTCCTAGTCACCCAGCTGGCTTTATGCATAAGGTTTCTAATCTGATGCCTTAACTACCAACCCAAACTAATTCTTGCCTTAATCCCAGCTATGGGATATATTTGACACAGGAAAAGTAGCATTTGCAGCATGCTCGAGGTTTGTAAATCTCCTAGAGCGGTGCTGATGTGGTATTATTTTATCTCTGGTTATTTAGTTTTCTTGAAGATATGGACAGAATGATCCTCCATTTGATGTAGTAAACCCTTAGTTGTTTAGCGAACTGTGAAAAAATGCTATATAATTCTACTTGTTTGGACAACTCTGTTTGTTACATGTTCAAGCTGATAGATTTGAATAGTTTCTTGATGGTTCTTGGAACTGAAAGGCATCAAGGCAGACAATTCTTCAAAAGCTTTCGGAATAGGAAATAGAAAAGAGTCTTAGGTATTAGATCTATTTTTCAAGGGACGTGCAGTAATAAAATGGATAAAGGAGCTAGAGCTGTGATGGCGAAACTATGGCACGCGTGCCAGAGGTGGCACGCAGTGCCCTCTCTGATGGCATGTGAGCCATCGCCCCAGTTCAGCTCTGCTATGCATGCGCGTGCACTTCCCGCCGGCTAGCTGGTCTTTGGATCCCTGCCGCGCATGTGCAGGGGGCGGGGCACATGTGGGGGGCTGTGCACACATGGGTGGGGTGGTGCGCATGCAGGAATGCTGTGCGCACATGCATAGGGGATGGGACACGTGGGTTGCACATGTGCGGGCAGGGTGCATGCGCAGGGCCATGTGTGCATTGCATTTTGGGGGTTTGCGCACACTTTGGGGACTCAGTCCAAAAAAGTTTACTATCACTGAGCTAGAGTGATATGGTAGAACATTCAAAGAGAATCTGACTTAATATACCAGTCCTGGTTAAATTGTGATTCCCTTAAGACTTGAATGAAGCTTCTAGAACCCTGGCATCTAAATTGCAATGTTTAACATGACAGAAGGAGAAAATCATTATATTCATGGAGGGCAATCATTTAAATTACATTTAAAGTAATTTTCATTTAATAAAATGTATACTGCACTTAAATCTCATTTAACTTTTATATTAGCCCTGTCTTTTTTTAAGAGTGCAGATAATATGCATTTTTAGTGAAAGAGGAAATGAAGCAGTTTCTCTGTTACTTTCTTGCGCCAGCAGGTAACTATTATATAGTTGGGTAGACCTTAGCTGCAGCCTCTGGGTTGGCTGTTCAGATGAGTTATAATTAGTTGAATTTAGTCTGTTTTATGGGGATCATTTTAATTGAATTTTTCTTGTGTGCTTAAATGTATTTGCTTTTGTTAGTCATTACCCTTTGTTGGAAAAGCAGAGTAGAAATTCAGTAAATTAGCAAATTAACCACCTGAGGGTAACTTTGCTTTTTAAAAGAACAAATCTCATTTTAAAAATTCAACTTAATAGTTCTCTTCAGATCCCCATAATTAAGATTAAGATAGATTATAATGTTTCTAAGAGTGTTGGCAAAACAGGCTAATTTGTTTCTTCCTTGGTTTCACTTTCAGATCCCGAATTCAAGGATCTTGGGGTTTTGAAACCATTGCCAGGTCGGTATGTTCAGTTTTCCATAGCACTTCAAAACCTTTGTATTTGATCTGATTTTCTTCTTGCTTGATCTTTATGTTTTGTTGTTATTCAGTCTGTGAGTTTCAAATGGGAGGATCTGAAGGAATTGTGGAATCGGTGCAGATCGGAAAAGAAGGGAAAGCTTCTGATTCTGAGGCTGTTGATTGTAAATGGTACATCCGAGCACCACCACGATCCAAGGTCAGTTCTGCTCCATTCTTTGATTTGGGGTCATCATTTAATCAAGTGACTATATTAATACAGGAATTTATTGCTTTCTACAAATAGCTTTTGTTTAATAAGCTGTATCTATGAAACATGTAAACTTACATTCTTTGCAATACGGAAAAAGTTATAATCAGTGTAAATATTTTAAGTGGTATGGTAGATTTAGAGCAATTTGATGCGCAGACAATTTTTAGGTTTAGGCCCTTTCCTATGTATCAGTAAACATATCATTGTTTAATATTTTCAAGGACTCCAAAACGTTCAGTTAGTAATTCTGTAATATAAGTATCACTTTTCTAGAATTAAAGAACGTTTTGAAAGAAATGTCAGAATCATACTGTTCAATTGCCCTACCATGTTCTATTCACCCTCAATTTGCTAAAATTCAACTTTCACTGTCCTCTGCAGACTCTCCAATTTGTCAACATTCGTTTTAGAGGTGTCCAGAACTGGATACGGTATTCAGATGGGTACCTGATTGGGATAGAGTAGTTGGGACAATTAGTTCTCATGGTCTTCAATCTGTGTTCCTATTAATACATTGTAAAATTGCATGTCTTTTTAGCAGCTGCATCATGCTGTTGGTTCACATTCAACCTGTGATCTACTTACACGCCCAGAATCTTTTCACAAGTCTATCTGTGGACCTTTTTGAATCTATATATTTTTTAAAGTATAGGTCCATCCTCCTAAATTTGTGTCATCCTCAGATGTGATGATCATTATCAACTTGTTAATAAAAATGTTGAACAGCACAGAACTCTGTTTAGTACCTTTGACACTCCACTCAGTACTATGATCTAATTCAGTGTTTCTCAACCTTGGTAGCTTGAAGATGGGTGGACTTCAACTCCCAGAATCGCCCAGCCAGCAGCGCTGGCTGGGGGATTCTGGGAATTGAAGTCTACCCATCTTCAAGCTTCCAAGGTTGAGAAACACTGATCTAATTTGATATAGAGCCATTTAAGAGTACTCCCTTAACCATATTTCAGTCAATTATAAATGTCTACAGTTGTTTTCTACTTACATTGTCATTTTATTAATGAGGACATCATAAGAAGCTTTGCTGAACTTTTTGCTGAGGTCAAAATATTAAGTTAGTCACTCTGTCAAAAAAGGAGATGAGAGTAGCATTGCATGACTTGTTTATGGCAGATCCTTGATGACTCTTTTTAACTGTTGCATGCTTATGCAAAGACTCCCAGATATTCTGTTAAATTATCTGCTAAGGGATCTTGCTTGGTGTAGATATCAAGCTGAGAGGTTTGTAATTTTTTAGGATCTTCTCTTTTCTGAAAATAGACACCATTTGTTCTTGTTCAACCTTTTAAAACTTAACAGTCCCTGGGAGTTTTGAAAGATTATAATTAATGGTTTTGCTATCACCCCTACAACTTTCTTCCATATCTAGGATGTAATTTATTTGGCTCCCAAAAAATCATGTAATTTAAATTAGCTGAGTGATCTTGCTTGGCCTGAGATCATTTCCCACTTTCTACCAGTAGTACCATGGCTAGCTAGAGCTTCTCTATTCAGAGAGGAGACAGACCTAAAAAACACAATAAAACATTCTGCCTTCTCACCATCATCCATAACCTGTTCCTCGCTTTGTTTTTTCAACAGACCTACATTGTGTTTTTTTGTTTCCTTTCCTTTTTTTCAGAGATATCTGAAATAATGTTTTCTATTCCTTGGGGCATTTCTTGCAAACCTCAGTTCATTCTCACCTAGTCTTTACCGATCTTTCTTTCTCTCATTATTTTGTTTTAATTCTGTCTGGTTTATTCCTGAGAATAAACTGCAAAATGGATATATGTCTGGGGTGTCAAACTCGATTTCATTAGCGGCTGCATATTTTGAAATGTATATGTGAACTACAGTATGTTATATACTTTTTCTACCATAAGTTGTACAAAGAGAGTAAGCACATTTTACATTAATTAAGTACTGTAGATAAGATGGTTTAGATTCCCTATATAGTTAGTGTCATTGATTCATGAGGCAACTAGTGTAGTCATGGGTTTCTTGAAATTTTTTACTGGATTATGATGGAGAGATTTTGAGAAGTGGTTCTTATGATTCCAAGGGTAGACATTAGGAGTGACGAGGGAGACAAATGATGACTTATGTGTGATGTAATGACATAAATGTTCACTTATGTACTCTCATTAGACATTTTGAGAGAGACATGCAAGTAATTACCTTATTAAATTGACATTATTGAAGACGTTGTTGTCTTTTGTTGTAGAAAGTAGGATTAAGGGGCACAATGGGTCCAGTCATACTTCTGTTGGCAGGATCAGGATAATTTGTTTTTCCCCAGGTTTGAGTAGGTTGTCTTGGAGCAGTTTTTTTGCTTTTTTAAAAATATTTACACAAAGTTGCTTTTGCTGTTTGTTATTGGCCATAACAAAAAGATGCAGATACCATGTATGCTTCTGGAACCATAGATTTCTCTCCTGTATCATACAACATACAACTATACTTTGATAATGTGACATACAAATTCATACTCTCTACATACCAACAATAGGATATCACATTAGTCATATATGATGTATGTGCATGTGCATGTGAAGATGGGATTCCGTGAATAATTATTCTAATATAGTTCTTCTTCTATAGTATGTTGCCTTTATTTTTATTGATTTTTTTCCACATATATGTAAACTCTTATTTTAATTATTATGAAGATATTGATTTTTTTAAAATAATATGTCTAATTTAACAAAGTTAAGATAAAACAGATTTAAGGGTAGCCAGCTGATTTGGAGGGAATTTTCTTTTGTTTGTCAATCTAAAAATGATGATACAGGACTAAAATATATAATAGGAACTTATTTTAAAAGTATGGATAGAGAATTCCAGACATTCCCTATTTCTTGGAGATTTTTTTTTTGCATAGAGCTCCATTTGTTTTCATGCATCCTGTAACCTTAAAAAATAGGGTTTGACTCGCACAGTAGACACTGTTCTGAGAGTGCAAAGATTGTAGTTGGAATAGGCAAGCCTGACATGCCATATATCTTATTGCAATAGTGATTATTCGGATGTAATTTTTCATCAGATTGGATTAGTTGGAGTTATGTACACATTTTTCTTCTTTCTAGTAGTAGATGACTAAGCAAAATAATTATGAAGAAGTGGAATTCTAATTATGTAAAAGATGGACATGAATATGCAACTATATTAGTACAATAAGAAATATTGGGGTGGATGACATGCAAACTTTTATTTATTTATTGGTTTGATTTATATGCCACCTTTTTCCGGAGACTCAGGGCGGATTACAATGCGTTAAACAATAGCCTTCATACTTTTTGTATATACCTGCTTAGTAGGGCTTTGCCCCCCCCCAAAGCAGTGTTCTTTTTTATACAAAGTCAGCTTATTGCCCCCACAAACCGGGTCCTCATTTTACCTACCTCAAAACGATGGAAGGCTGAGTCAGCCTTGAGCCTGGTGAGATTTGAACTTGCAATAATTGCAGGCAGCTGGTGTTACTTAACAGTGCTTTAGTCTGCTGCGCCACCAAGGCTCTTTTAAGACCCTGAGTTAGCAAATACAACTTCGGACAGCAAAGAGGATAAATACCAGAAGTGCCCCCCTCCTCCCCAAAGATTAAGGTTATGAATATGAGAATGAAGCCATTCAGAGATTTTCTTTCCTATTTCCACTTTTAATGCTGTTGCTCCAAACCTGGAATGGCAAAGGAAGGTAAGAAGGAAAGAATGTTCTTCTCCCATTCTTTGGAAACATATAAATTTAATAAATAAGTAAACTGGCTTAACATAACTCATGTATTTTCTAACAATATGTCACACCAAGAGCACCATAGGGGTTGTATAAAATCTATTGCTCATGCCCAGAAATTACAACAGCACCATAATATGTAAGAGAGGTGGGCAGGTCATCAAGACCAGAAACAAATTCTTTATGAGCATATAAACCTCTCTTCAGTTAGAAACGAATAAACCATTTCTCCTTCTTAAATATGGGCTTTTGTTTTTGTCAGATTTCAAAGTCTTTAATATATTTGAGAGGAGATTTATTACTTTTCCAATAGATACGCTTTTGCTAGCTTCAGTGCGAATGAAATGAATGAATGAAAAGTGCAAAACTGTGGTGAACTTTGCTTGAATACAGACAGGCTCTTATGATGGTTTTCTGACTTGCCCAATCAATCTTGTCAACGCAAATGTACAGTGACTGATGAAACAGGATTTATCAAAAATGATTCACTGTGAAGAGCTTATGAGAGAGTTTTTACTGAAGTTATATGTTATTCAGAATTTGGAGTAATTAATTTTCTCTTAATATATGTCATTGGGTTATTGTGTTCAAATTAAAATTAAAAAAAAACGCAGTTCAATCTGCATTGCTTTTTTATCATTTTAAAAATACCAACTTTAAAAGTGACAAGACAGTAATTTAAAACTGTAATACAATCAGGGCTACTAATTACGTATTAGTGGCCTAATTAGCTGTGGTGAGGTTATTTTATTCTTGTTGGTAACAGCGCTGCCATTTTGTAGTGACATTCCAAAGCTGAAACACCTCTGAAATCCTGTCCTTTATTTTGGTTAAAATTACAATATGATCAAATGGTTCAAAAAGTGGATTTTTCAGACATTTTAAAACAAGAATGTAGAACAGTGTGGATTTCCCTCCCTCAATCACATAAAAATGTTTCATAAGAAAGTACTTATAATGCAGGACATACAAGTGTAGGTTTCTAAAACAAGAAGGTTTCTAAAATAAGAAGATACCATCTTGCTCCATTTGAAGTCATATCAAATAAACAAAAACACTTGCTGGATTCATTTATATATTTGACTTAAGGCCAGAGATTTTTATGTCTTACATTATAACATATTTTTAAAAAATGGATAAAAGAAACCATGTGTGACCAGGCATAACACACTCCATGTACTACACAGAACACCCAACAGCAGCAGTAGGTAACAGTGGCGACTTTACAACCTATGAACTTGAACTCCCAGAATTCCTGAGTCAACTCTGGGAGTTGAAGTCCACAGATCATAAAATGGCCATAGTTGCTCAACTCTGCCCAACAGGGACATATGTATGTATGTATGTATGTATGTATGTATGTATGTATGTATTCATGGATCCATGTGTCTGTATGTGTATGTGTATGTGCATGTATGTGTGTGTATATGTGTGTGTGTGTGTGTGTGTGTGTGTGTGTTTCTATCGAGACACCTGGTCTACCCCAGCATGTGGGAGGAAGCATACTGCATCCCTTTTGCCTTTCAGTTCCAATCCAATCCAGGAGCCCTCAAGCAGTCGCATTCACGACAAACCATTTAATACCAAATTTATATTTCACTGATAAATAAAGTCTTCCTTTATTTTTTTATCAGCAAAATATAAATTTGGTGTATGTATGTATGTATGTATGTATGTATGTATGTATGTGGTGGTATTGACTTACCTTCGCTACCGGTTCGCAAATGTGAGCATGCGCATGACACCTCTGTGCATGCGTAGAACCTTCTGCGCATGCACAGAGCATCAAAAATGGGATGTTATGACGTCCGGGCAGGTGGGCAGAGCCTCCCGAAGCCGCCGCTACTGGTTCACCCGAACCAGATAGAACCGGCTGAATACCACCACATACATACATACATACATATCCGTTGAAAATAGCAGTGTATAATGGGACAAAATATTTACCTATATAGGTTTTGCATCTTAACTAATATGTATAGGTAGGTCTCTTTCAATTCCTCTAATGGAATAGCTATTTAGTTACTTTTAATGGATATATGAGGTTTGCACCCACGCTCTATTACAGTGAAAAATTAGAAAATTTTCTTTGTAAAATTCTAGTAATTGTTACTGATTTAAAAGGGAAGATTGAAACTGTGCATTTTCAATGGGATTTTTTTAAAAATACAGCAATGGAAGAAAAGAGTTGTCATTGTGATCCTATCAACTCTGTTTTTAATGCAACAGCTTAACATAGTAATTACTACTATTATACTTACTTACAATGTTAATCTTAAATAATATTATTATTTATTATTTTATCTTGAACTAATATATAAGACTTGGTGACTCATTATTTTATCATAACAAAATGCTTTGGCTAGTCTCTCCTTAGGCAAATGCAAGAAAAAAATTAGAAGGAATTATAAACAGTGATAAATTTTACAAGAGAATGAAACGAGCCTGGATAGCTCTGCAGACAAAGGCACTGTAATTTAACACCAGCTGTCTGCAATTAAAGTAAGTTCGAATCTTGCCAGGCTTAAGGTTGACTCAGCCTTCCATCCTTTCTAAGGTAGGTAAATTGAGGACCCAGTTTGTGGGGGCAATAAGCTGACTTTGTATAAAATATACAAAAGTATGAAGGCTATTGCTTAACACACTGTAAGCCACCCTGAGTCTCCGGAGAAGGGCGGCATATAAATCAAATTAAAAAAAAAAAACAACTTCTAGTACTCCAGGCAGATAAACCTTTATTTATAATCAAAGGATTCCACTGAAGGTGTGCAATTACTACATATTTATAACTATACTTCATCATATAGCAGTCTTTGAGGCTGAGCCTTGAAACTGAAAGCATAATTGAGCTATTATTTACAAGGGGGTTGTATCATGCCAAAATCAGGGTAAGTGATCTTTGGGGATCAGTGGGTCTGTTTAAAATGCTAAAGTTATTTTATAGACCCAGTGAAGAAATAGTCATTCACAAAATGAGGTGGGGGTCAGGGGATGACAACATCTGGCTTACCTTGTTTGGATGTGGTTGTTATGTAGATGAAGACTACTTGCTGAAGAGTTTCAACAGGAGACTTCTGGGGAACAGCAGAACTGCAGACTGCAGTTGAAAGTTGGACAGCATCCCAGAAAAGGGGATTGGTGATGAGTTCACTTAGAACTCAGACTTTATCATTTAGTAACTCAAACCATTACCATTTAGGAGGCAAAGGATTAAGTAAAATATATATATATATAATTAATAAAAATACACAAAACCTTAAATTAATTAAATTCACTTCCTCTGTCTATAAAAAATACAGTTTCCATTCATACAAAAACAATGGCAACAAATAGATTTATTGTACACAGACTTTGCAAAATTGATGCACCTCTAATCCTCATCTGTATAATAATTGATTTCTTCTACCTTTTTTTTTTTAAAAAAAATGAATTTAAAAGCAGATTTTCCCCTATGTGCTTTTTTCTGTGCCGGTGTTGTTTCCCAATGGTTACAGAGATAATATGGCTGCTCCAGTGATGAGCCTAAGAGAAGAGTATCAGTTATCAGTTTGTTATCCTTCACTATTGATTTAGTGGTTAAGCACCAGGCTAAAAAGCAAGAGACCATGAGTTCAAGTCCCACCTTAGCCATGAAAGCCAGCTGGATGATCTTGGACCAAGTCTCTTTCTCTCAACTCCCATCTCACAGAGATGTTGTTGTAGGAAAGAAAGGAGGAGGAAGGGCGTGTTGGATATGTTTGCAGCCTTGAGTTATTTGTAAAATAATAAAGGCAGGATACAATTAAACAAAATAAAATGGATACAAATGGATCTCCACTGTTCGGTTTCACTTCAATTGATGGCAAAAACATGCATCCTTAGTCTCTTTCTTTTCTCTAACTAATGTGTGAGGAAAAGCATACTCTCTACATTTCTTGTCCAGTGGGAAAATGTTCTTTACCAGTTCTCTAAGTTTTTGGAACTTGATCATAATGCAAATATACAAAGAATTGCAACTTAAATCTTGCTTTTTTTCCTAGTTAAAAAAATAGGAATGAGATGAAACACAAAATATTTCTTTTTAAAAGCTGACTTATTGACCAAGAAACAATAACAGTAAAATATTTTCCACTTCTCTGCTGTATAGGATATAGCAACGATTGCTTTGAAGTAGTAGCTAATAATTATTTGACTGGAAAGTTAAAGAGCCCCACTACACGCCGTTAGTATTTGAGTAAAACCAGGGTAAAACTCCCTAAAGCCCTGTTTTCTATTTGTAAATGATAAATGGTCTCTATCTAAGGAATTGGAAAATAAAATCAAGACTGAAAAATATTCTTAAGAACCCACTAAAGAACTCCAATGAAAAAGTATTGATATTTAAAACATCCCATTTCGGGTCTCTAAATGAGAAGTATATACTTCTACAGGCTTCAGCAAAATAAGAGGAACCGAAAGAGAAGGAAGGATTGGGTTTTTAAAGATAGACATTCAGACTGAACTCTTTTAGCAAACTGTTTTACATGCATTACTAGATCAACCGTTATTTAAACCGATCCCATTTATAAACCAAACTGCTTTTAGATCTCTTTCGAGAAACTAGTACTTTTGAATTTGGATAATTAATCTCCATCTCATTATAAGTGCTAAAATAGCTAAATTTAGAGCTGATCTACTCAGAAGTGAAGAGAGGTAGTTTCTTAAGTTGACAGGATGACCTTTCAAGATGAGATAGGGTGTTTTTTTTTAAAAAAAAAAAATCATATGATCTTATTCTAATTTATTTTTAAAATTTCTGTCACTTTCTCAGAGCAGCTTTTCACCTTGTATGACTTTAAAACATAAATGAGACATACTTGATTAAAAGTGAAGTGAATTAGTGAGTTGATAACCAATTAGCTTAGATATTTCCTTTTTTAGTTCTGTAAGATTTTGAACCTTGCTAAATGTTGTTACGGCTGTTTTAATTATGTCAGGTAACCAATTGCCATAAGTATAATGTATTTGTTGCAGACGTATAATAGAGTTATGAAATGTCAGAAGTGATTTAGATTACTTTGTAAAGTAGTATATGTATTAGGAAATTACTCAGGAGAATAAAATTACTAGAAATGCCACAATACTTGAATTAGTTGTACTTGATTAGTCATATGTGAGATTCACATTATTTACTGTAATGTAATCTACAGATAGGTATAATGGATGATCAAAGCCATGCCTTTTTTTATATGTGTGTCTGTCTGTCTGCTGTCTGCTGTCTGTCTTTCTGTCAAGTTTGAATATGGAGTATCATTATCTCTGCATCTCTTTTCTGCTTTTTGTGTGTGTGTGTGAGAAAAAGGACTCATATATTAGCAAACACTGAATTCAGCCAACAGATGATAGTTTTGACCACCTGAAGAAAATTTCAGTCTTGCTTTATTAATATCAAGGTATACGTACAGCATTCACAGTGGATAGCAATGATTCCTAGTTCAAGAAGACCGAAATAAAATACATTTTGGTTCCATCACTTTTGAATTTCTTAACTGATTAGAAAATAAACTTTGCAACATTTCCACTCACCTAAAACGTCTGATGATCCAGCAAATTATACTGTTTTATTTTGAAGATGTTGCTATTTGTTTTAGGACAAATTGACTTGAGAATAGCATTCACTTCAAATATCTGTGGGTCATTTTTCATCTTTTTTGGAGCCAAAAGTAGGACTGAGTATGTGGCCTCATAGCATCGACACAGTATTGCAGCAATACTGAGTTCCTTTTCAATTAGAAATGCACAGTATTTTCTTGATCATTTAAGGTTCTTCAAAACTAAAGACCTTTCTCAGTTGTTGGACCCAAAGTTTATAAAGTACTATAAATTTGTTCTTTTGGAAATAGTCCAACAAAAAATTTAAAATCTATTTTCTAAATATACTGCATATCAAATACATATCAAAATCTATTAGACGCTTTGAGTCTGGATGCATAAAGGCTGCGGCAAAAATTTGGATTGACATGCTTATTTTATTACTCTTTTAAAAAAAGATTCATGTATTTCTGCAGCTGTAGAACAACCACTGGTTTCTAGAAAGAGCTAGATCCTTGTGTATGAAATTTTGATATTTACAATGTAGTATAAGAGGAAAAAAATATTTTCCTTGCAACATCTTTGTTCTGTTGGGCTGTACCTCCCTTGCTTCTGCCCCATCAGGTTGTATATTTCTTTGTCTTCTTATCATCCTAAACATTTTTGAGTATAATCAAGAAGATGAACAAAATAAGATAGCCCTTTGTCCTTTTTTGTGTTTTATCCAGCATGTTAGAAACTATTTGTCATTATTGTAATTATAAAGAAATTAAACGTGCAGGCAGTAAAAGACATTCTTTTTCAATGGAAGAATGTCTTATTTCCCAAACTTCAAAAGCTTACCTGTGGCCTATTAGTTGTCTTTTGGACACAAGGGTATTTACTAAATTATTTTGGACTGATTATTTTAATTGCTGATACTGCATTAGGTCTGATTAGGCATTGCTCAATTCTGCTGTGCATTGCTCTGGACCATTAAAGTTTCAAGTGCAGAGAGAGAGAACACCTGTAGAGGAGTTTTGATATTTAACAATTAAATTATAGAAAAGTTAACAAATTCTATATGGTTTTATTTTATTATTTAAAAATAAGCAGGTAATGTTCTCACTGCTTAAAGAAATAAGAAACGAATGCCAAAACCCTTTTTTCTCTTAAGCATTCCTGGATTTTAAAACAACTGATCTACTAGTTTTGAGACAAACAGAAGAAAAAAGGACAAAATATTTCTTATGTTTTTCCCTTTTCTGTAAATAATGTAACATGCGGTGAAACTCTATGAAGACCCATACTCATTTCCTATTCTGTTCTGAGTAATATAAAGACCTTTGATTATTGTTATGTACATACCTAGACTTGATCATAATGAGTTTGTGATAAGTATACCTGAGAAAATTCTTCCAGGACAAATAAATTGTTAGAAAAAGGATTCTGAGTTCCATTCATGATCCTGTTTTCTTGTGGTATGCTACCATTCAAGAACATAAATATGATCATTGTTCACTGTTTTGCTGTAGAGCATTGGATTCTTTGAAAAGCAAAAAGTGATGTGGAAATGCAAGTGTTGGTCTATGTTGTCATATTCACTATTCTCTTTTTTATAGATATATTTACGATTCTTGGATTATGAAATGCAGAATTCTAATGAATGCAAAAGGAACTTTGTGGCTGTCTATGATGGAAGTAGCTCAGTGGAGGATTTAAAAGCAAAGTTTTGCAGTACTGTTGCTAATGATGTGATGCTGCGTACAGGTCTTGGAGTAATCCGCATGTGGGCAGATGAAGGCAGTCGAAATAGCCGATTCCAGATGCTCTTCACATCTTTCCAAGAACGTAAGACACTTAATAAGTATTCCATTGTCACCTAACATTTAATGGTGTTTTCCTTCATACCAAATAAATATGATAATACTTTATGTGATAACCAAGTAAGATATTTTCTATCAAGTCTCTACATATGCTCTATCCCTATATAAAGGGAACCCTAGGTGGTAGTGACTTGGATTTCCTTGCTTGTCAGGAATATGTATGAGGAGTTTTAGATGAGGATGTATGAGTTTTAGACAGTTGCCAAGCTGTGGAGAATAATAGTTTGATTTTATTCTACAGGTATCAGAATATCTTACTTTGAATATCTAGTTTTAGACATAATTTAATAAGGATTCAGAAGAGAACTGGAACAGATTTAAGGAGGGATGTCAGGCTAGAAACACTAAATCATAGGAGAAAATTGTGGACTATCCCTGTGATAGCTAAGTTCTGGAAGACCTCCAGAAAAACCAGAATATAGAGTTAGGCATATTCCCCTGAAAAGAAAATGAAGGAGTTTGGAATATCTTCAAAACAAGAAGACCATGGGTTTATATAATAGTACTTTTCAATTAACAAAGAAGGAACTTCATTGAAAATCAAATTTATTTTCTAGTCTTTGAGACACAGATTAATGGATTTAAGCTCTAGAAAGACAGATTCCATTTTGTTTTTAAAAGCCCTTAATAACAGAAATTATTATGACATTGGAACCAGTGCTGTTATTCAAAGAGGATGTGGGATTTTCTTCAGTTGATAGGTTAAGCAAAAGCAGAATGACTGTTCGTCATGGGTCATTTAAATTGTATTTCTTTACTGAGCAGTAAGTAAGACTCAGTGGTCTTTATTGAGCAATGGGTAAGACTCTGAAATCCTCCTCGTGCAATCTTGAGAAAGCTGTTTTCTTGTCTTTTGCATATTGAATTGCATATATCAACCCACACACTTGATGTATACAAGCTAATTAAATGCACTTAAGTTTATGCAATCAAACTTATTGAAATCTCAGTACCAAATAACTAAAAATAACCAATATTCACTTGGTAAGATTTATTAATGTAATTGTATATACATCAAATAAACCTGATTTATAGAAGACAAATAGTCAGGAAGAATTCCCTTCTGAGGTATTGATTGCCAAAGACTGGAAGAAAACAATTGATTAACAGAAAATGATTTATCAAGTGAAATTAAATATATGTGGTTTAAAGTTCCCCTCCCTTTTTTTTCAAATGCAAATCTGTACTCATCTTTTAAAAATCTACTCATCCAACTAAGTGTATATTACGGAATGGAAAGGGGTAAATGTTTTTCTGGAAGAGATTGATAAAAAGAAAATCAAAAATCAGCAGTTAGGAATGTGCCAGGAAAGCTGTTTATTTCTGGGAAAAAACTGAACAATTATTTGACATACTTTTTTCTGATACAGAAGATGCCATTTAGAACAGCACTCTGAAAATGTATGGAGAAAAGTTTTTTGTGTAATTTTGGTTAGATTAACAAAATTCTGATGCATTCTGAGTTGAGATTGTTAGTTTGCATGATACAGCTTAAATGATAGTTTACAGTTCCCAAGTTCATAAATCAAGCTGGCCTTAATTTCTGCATAACTCTGATGCTGTTCCTAAATATTTTTTCTATGATAAAAACTTTCTTTAATATTCCGTTTTATTTATTCAAATCAAAGACATTGTGTCTTGTTATCTTAGAAACAACTGTGAAAGCATTGAGGATTCAGTATTTTCTGGAAGTGTATTTTAAAAAAGTGACACCATTCTTTCCGTCTTTTAAAACCATATTGTCTGAGTGATTGGGTTTATTTTTCAGCTACATTATAGGCTGTATAACAACTAATGCAAGGAAGCTTTCTGTTTACCTACAGAGCTGCCAGATGTATTTTTGTGATTTCTGTTCAGGGAATCTTAAGATGTTTCTGAGGTACCAAGCCAGATTTTGGAGTTTAAGATATTTAAGATATTCATTTATTCTGCAACCTTGAAGCATAGTTTAATTCTAAGACGAGTTTTGAACTATGGTATGAATTGCTTATCTATTCCACCCTAGTTGGATTAAATATGGTAGGTAAAAATAGTAATGGCATATAATGCATAGTGACAAATTAAATTACTTATGAAAAATGTGGTAATAATTACAATGGGTTAAAGATATGGTGGGATTTTCTACTTTCCAAACTATAGACCATTCTGAAGAATATTATATCACTGAAGAATATTATATCAACATTTTGAGAAGTGTATATATAGTTGATCTAAACAAACACAACATTAAGTGAAAATACAACAGCAGAGACAGATGGCATTTCACATCATCTTCATAAATCACTGCATTTAGCAAGTTCATTTTGCTAGAAAAGAGGGAACTATATTATAACAGGATGGCATGGAAAGCTGTTTCTATTGTTATTTTAAAATAGTTGGCAACCTGCCTTTATCCTACTGATTTTAACACTGTTAATGTGTGAATATTAATGTAAGTAAATTGAAGAACTGATTACTGAGAGTTAAGAGTTGGGAATTCCAAAACTTTGATATGAAAGCATTGGAAGATGTTATAAGAAGAGGAAAGATGGAAACATGACTGTGGCAAGCATTTAAAATTTCAGATTTCAGAGGACAGACAAATTTTGGAAATAATATTTTTTTCCTCAGGTATTGTTGTTGTTTGGTCACTAAGTTGTATCCAACTTTTCGTGATCCATGGACCACAGCACACCAGCCTACTACAGAAGGCTTTATGTCCATCTTTAAGTTTTTTGAGCCTAGCAGAAGCAAAATGGAGGTAATGTGAAGTGTGCATGTGTAAAAAAACCCTGCATGTGTAAAAAAAAACAAACCTACAATGTATAGGAGTGAAGCGGAGACATTTATTCAATTTTGGGCTTTTTAAATATTACTTTTAATTGAAAGATACCATGGAACTTAATGATGAAACCAAAGAGACAGAGTTGGAATATTGTGCCCAGATTTTCATACCAGAAGATAGTACTGAACTGTGAAGCTTAATGCGAAGAAATAGAATTTTGGCATGTAACTAGAATCTAGTGTTAAAAGGCAAAAATAGTTTACAAGTGAAGTAGGATGGAGAGTCTGTTAGTTAAAGGCTTGTACCTGTACTGTTGTTGGCCAGCTAAGCCACAGTACCAATAAGCAGCAGGAGTGCACAACATTAAGATACCAATGTACATAGTACACACAAAGAAGTTGTTTTACTGTATGTAATAATAGAGACTCAATCAAATTTTCATAGGTTAGTTATTAAACTGAAAATTGTCCTTATTACTATATCAATGCAGACTTTCCAAAAATCCAATGACATGGTCTAAATAGTCCTATTTAAAAATGCAAGAACTCAAGTTGGTTCCTGCTCAGTTGCTGGTGAGCTACCAAGAAGACTTTCAACACTGACGAAGCTGGCAAAATGTCAGGTTACCAAATTAGATCATAATCTATTAGCCTTGATGCTCCTCATTACTATATGTCTTTATTAGCTTGATTAAAACAAAATTCATTTTGTTCTGTTTTTAAAGAAATTATTTCATTATTTATGTAGTGCCTTGACCACCTTGATAAATAACTTCGGGCAACTAAAGTATCTAATATTCCTTTTGTTCCCCCACACCAACCTTGTAAGGTAAATTGGACTGAAAGAGAATGACAAGCCCAAAGGCCCAAAGTTGAGCTAGAACTTTCAGTTTCTTGATTTCTAGCCTGGTGCCTTAACCACTACCCCAAACTGCTGTAATGAATTAACAAAATTCCGCATCACAAGAATTTTCACAACTTAGCTAATGTAGGGGTTTTTTTTAACTACAACTGAGAAATGATATACGTACATGTATACAGCAGCACCTCCACAGTGGGAAAGAGGGAAGGGCAGAATGATGAAAGTAGGGTTGTATCACAATGAAAGTCCTCCCTCTTTCTGATACGCATCATGCTGTTGCATGTATTTATTTATTTACAGGTAATTCTTGACTTACAAACATTTGTTTAATGACCGTCTGAAATTACAATGGGACTGAAAAACGTGACTTATGACTGTTTTTCACACTTACAACCATTGCAGCATCCCAGTGGTCACGTGATCAAAATTCAAATGCTTGGCAACTGGCATGTATTTATGTGATCACCTTTTGTGACTTTCTGACAACTATAGTCAATGGGGAAGCCAGATTCACCTAATGCCCATGTTACAAATTTAAAAACTGCAGGGATTTACTTAACAATCTGACAAGAAAGATTGTAAAAGGGGGCAAAACTCACTTAATAAAACTACTGTCTTGCTTAACAGCAGAAATTTTGGACTCAATGTGGTCATAAATCAAGGACTACCTGTATTTATTTATTTATCTATCAAACTTAACATGCCATCCATTCGCCCATATATATCTCCTCATTTTTCTGGTGTGTAGCAAATGGCATCTATAATAATTATTATTGGATAATGGTAATCTGTTGGCTCTGACCACTAGTAATTGGGTTTGGACTGTCTTGGATATATTTGTGTTTCTTTGGAATCATCACCACCAGTATGCCATGTGCAAATAATCCTTGGTTAACAATCGTAATTTGGACTGGGAACTTTGTCACCAAACAATTTAGTTGTAAAATGTGATATCACATGACCATGACATCTTACAAAGGCAGTTCCAGTTGTGGTTGTTACATATGAAATCATATGATTGCTATTTGCAACCCGTTGCTGGCTTCCACATTGACTTTGCTTGTTGGAAGAAAGCAATGAAGATCACAAATGATGATCACATGACTACAGAATGCTATGACTGTCATAATTATGAATTGGTTGCCAAGTATCCAAATTGTGATTGCATAATTGCAGGGGTGCTGAGACAGCTGCAATTGAAGACTGGCTATAAGTCTTCTCATTGTAACTTTGAATAGTTGCTGAATGAATGGTTAACCGAGATCTACATGTAGTAGTGTATTGTAATCTGTTGAGTCTCTGTAGACATGTATATGCCAGTGAAAATTTTTTATCATATCTAAGTACATACTTTGTTTTATAAAATTGTAAGGATCTATCTTTTACTTGATACATATATTAAATGCCATTATTGAAATGATTGGTATATGCATTGATTTTATTTCTTTCTCAAATCAGTCTATATTGAAATCATTAGATTTATTCAGTGGCGTTGCAGAGAAACATACAAATTGATTTTACATTTTAGGGAATTGCAATATCATACAGTTAGAGAATTTCTGAGTCATTGAATCATTGTAATTTCATTTCATAGCTGCATTTGCCAAAATAATACATTAGAATGAGATTACCAATGATGAGCAATGCAGCAACTATGTTTGTATATGACAGTTTTATATTACTCTTGTGGGTAGTTGGTTCCTAAAAGTTCCTAAAAGATGTTTATGTTCTTCTTGAACTCATTGTTCTTTTCATTTCATTGTAGTATATGGATGCTGTATGTTTAGATAGATATAATAATTTTACACTACTACACTCATGTCAGAAGCACTTACCAAGGCACTTCCGGATTGGAAGGGCATCACCATTGCCCAGGAGACCCCAAAGGGGCCCCTTACATATCCCTGAAGAATAATGTTATGATATATTATTTATGATTATAAATATAATTATATAAAACCAGGATTTATGAAGAATCATTGTTTAGGGAAAAAATTAAATATTCAAAACGTCAAAAAATATGAATTAGATGGCCAAATATTAAGGAAAAAAATATGACTGCATAATATCACTAAACCAAAATGTACTTCATTGATTATAAAAAAATCCTTTGATTGTGTCAATCATGTCAAACTATGGAATGTGTTTAGAAAAAGGGGAATCTCAGAACATCTCATCCTCATGCAAAACCTATGTACAGGTCACGAATCCACAGTATGGACAGAGAATAATGAAACGTAATGGACCTGGATTAGCAAAGGAGTATGACCACACCTACAAAGGTATAGATCAAAATAGTATAGTTTATGGCTTTCTCTGTGGAATTCTATGGAAGTGAAATTTGGATTTTGAAGAAGCAGGATAGAAACTTTGGTTTTGGAGGAGACTCCTGAGAATTAACATGAATAGTTAGGAAAACAAAAAAAAGGAGCTCAATATGACACAAATGACCAGGTTCACATTATCATATTTTTGATACATTATGTGAAGACTTAACTCTTTGGAGAAGTATTTAATGTTGTGAAAGCTGGAAGGAAAGATGAGAAGAAGATAACTAGCATTAAGGTGGATGGACTCGGTTCCAATGGGAAGGAGCGTACTGTTGTAAGACTCAAAAAATCATACTTGGAGCAGATCCTACTAGAGAAAATATTTCTACTTCGACTTGAGGGCACATACTCACTCAACTACATAATAATAAAGAAGAAATGTCTATATTATTTACTTTAAAATATTTCTTCTTTATACAACTTTTCATTATTAAAGAAGCTGAATCTTCCTCCTGATACTTTGGACTGCTTGGATAGTAACAAAGTGGAAAAGACTAGGATAATTTTCTTGTGTCTGCAAACGTTAAACAGTTTCTTAAGCCTTCTCCTTTGGAACATCATACCAAACTCCCCAGATGAGATTTGCACCAACCCTTCTGATCTTCCATAAGGGCCATTGAAGACCCAATGGGGGTGAGGTGGGTGGGCAGTGTATCACTCTGGAGGTGGTTAGTAGATTGAGAGAAGACTCCACATCACACCATGTTCTTCGTGTCCCTTTCCCAATGCCCATCTTTTAATCTTTTAATGATAAATTTTAGTATAACTATGATTCTTGTTATCACTTGTTTCTAGTTTTTAAGGTTGGTAAACTGCTCAGAGTTGCCTCCGGACGAGATGGGAGGCACATAAATCCAATAAACAAACAAACAGTGGCTTCTAGCTCTATCTAATCATTGTTCTTCCATTGTAAGCTAGAAATAGATGTTATTGCATTTTATTTTTTCATACTTCCTGTCGTATTCTAGCCAAACTAATGAGGGTGACATCAGATTAGGGAGGGTTTGGATCATAGTTATACAGACTTTCTAATCACTCTCTTTAATTGGTTTTTTTAATTGTCACAATTTCCATCTAGAATATTTTGAAAATAAAGATAGTATGTTTTAAAACTAATGATACAATGCTCTTGACTATATTATATATAATGGCATATCAAAAAGGCCAGGTCAGTACATCACAAAGATTACAGGACTGCTACTTTATTGATACATAGACTAACAACCTCTTGAATATATGTCAGAATTTTCTTCTGCCCATCTTACACCCAACAGAACCAAGGCTTTTACTTTTATGTCTTTCTCATCATGTCTTCCCCAATCTCAGATGTGTTTTGTTTTACTTTAAATGCTCCTGCATATCTTGATCAAAATTATATCTGCAATCTCCTGCAATGGCGCAAATATTTACCATCAAGTTAATTTTAATTATACTTTTAAGTTGATTTTTTTTAACTTAACATTATTGTGTTGTATCTTGTGGCAACAATACAACTATATGTTTTTTAATATTAATTGTAATGAACTGTTAAAATGACAGTATCACCATTGGGTGATTTTGGATAAGTGATGTCTGCAGAAGGGGAAAAGAAGTCAGACTAATGAAAGTAGAGTTGTGTTGCAACACTTGCCCCAGCCTTTTCTATATGTATCACTATATCAAATACATGCTTGGAAAAGATAAGTTTGCAGCACAATGCCATTCACAACAGCAGTAAAAACTGGGTTGGTTTCTTATTTCAAGTACTTCATTGCCACATCACAAGGTGAGTTGCATAAAAGATGAGAAAACACCCTTCATATGGTATTTCGCTCTTCTGTCATTGTTACATTTAACTACTTTCTGCACTCTGAGGTAAACATAACAATTTGGATCCTTAAATAAGGCCTTGTGATCCCAGAGAACTTTTGAGGAAGCAAAGGAAATGACATGAAGATAATTCTTGCAGAAACTTTTACACTGATTTTGGACCTAAAGTTATTGGTGTGCAACAACATTCTGGCTTTCTAATTTTTTTTTTTACACACATCCTTATATATTTGAGTGGTTGTTCTATATTCTTGTCCTTAATCACTTACCATGATTTAAATAGGAAACATCTGCTGTTTTTCTTGAAAATAGTAAAATTAATTCATATCCTTGGGGTTTAAATCATATGTGTAGCTCCTTTAGACTTAGGTTGCCACCTTGTGACCAGTGTTTGCAACAGAGAATCATAATTTTCATTGTTGGATTAGATCAGATTACCCTGTAAATTAGATTTTTCTCATGAACTGAACATTTCAAACTTTGCATTTCTGGATAACCTACAAGGTGGTTATTCCTTGTAGAATATGCATCTTCTTATTAGAATAGTGCTGCCTTTGAACTGCTGCTCTATTTCTAGCATCCAATACATCAGCCTGGATGTCCCTGGGACACAGTGGGACAGGTTGAGATCTTTGTTTCAAATGAGAAGAATCTGTACAAAATTTCCTGAATTTATCACTTTTTTGCTACAGTATTTTCCCTTCTCTTACTGTGATTCTACTTTTTGTTTTTTTGTTTTTAAGCTTGCAGGTCTGCTAGGAATTATTATCATAATCTCACTTTCCTTGCTTGGCCATTACTGCCATTCTCCAGAAATATAGCTTTGATCCCTGTTTTTCTCATTAGATGTTGTTATGTCTCCATTGTTTATACTTGTCCAACGATTTGCAAAAGAAGGTTGACGTGAAGCTGGCAAGGCAGTAACTTTTGATAGAAGATCCTATATTGATAGCAGGAAACACAGGTATAGAAAATGAGTGAGCAGTAGAACGAAGAAGCATGGGAGATAGCATGTTAGATAATCCTAACCTTAACCCTTTGTATACAACTAAACATAAAAGTTGTTGGCATGTATACCACTTAGAGCACACTTCTAAGCATGTCTATTTGTTCAATGCCCTTTAGTGGGATTTACTTTCAGAAAGAGGCATAGAGGAACCTCAACTCCTTTTCCTGGTTTTTGAGTCTTTTGGTGGTGTGCTGGTTGTGGGTGGATGTGGGTGGGGGAGAGTTATTTTGTTCAAATGTAAAAGCAAGACTGCTTTTAGAACTCCCTTTGCTATTCTTCCTGTACTGTTTTTACAAGTACTAATAATACAACTCAGTAGTCCTCAACTACTGGGATGCCCAGTAGGAATTGAAAAGCAGCATTGTAGCAGATGTATCAGTGTTTTTTTTTTCAATTTCATTACATGAAGAGTCTGCCCTGACCTCACTAAAAGCTAAAAATTATTATTATTGCTCTGATGTTATTCTTAACAACAAACTTTCATATCAGGATCTATGATAGAAGTTATCTTTGAAAGATTATAGAGAAATGCCATTTATTTCAGATAGCAAAATCTGTCTGTCTGTCTATCTATCTATCTATCTATCTTTATATTTACCGTATTTTCCGGCGTATAAGACGACTTTTTAACACATGAAAATCTTCTCAAAAGTCGGGGGTCGTCTTATACGCCGGGTGTAGTTCTCCTGTAACCAGGCAGACCAGCCCGAAAGGCTCTGACGAGCCTTAAATGGCTCTGGCGATCCCAGCTCTGACGATCCCAGCTGAGTTCCCTGCAACTCAGCTGGGATCGCCAGAAATCACGTAAAAGGGAAAAAGTTTTTTCCCTTTTACTCTGGCGATCCCAGCTCTGACGATCCCAGCTGAGTTCCCTGCAACTCAGCTGGGATCGCCAGAAATCACGTAAAAGGAAAAAAAGTTTTTTACCTTTTACTCTGAGGATCCCAGCTCTGACGATCCCAGCTGAGTTCCCTGCAACTCAGCTGGGATCGCCAGAAACCACGTAAAAGGGAAAAAGTTTTTTCCCTTTTACTCTGAGGATCCCAGCTCTGACGATCCCAGCTGAGTTCCCTGCAACTCAGCTGGGATCGCCAGAAATCACGTAAAAGGGAAAAAGTTTTTTCCCTTTTACTCTGGCGATCCCAGCTCTGACGATCCCAGCTGAGTTCCCTGCAACTCAGCTGGGATCGCCAGAAATCACGTAAAAGGAAAAAAAGTTTTTTACCTTTTACTCTGAGGATCCCAGCTCTGACGATCCCAGCTGAGTTCCCTGCAACTCAGCTGGGATCGCCAGAAACCACGTAAAAGGGAAAAAGTTTTTTCCCTTTTACTCTGAGGATCCCAGCTCTGACGATCCCAGCTGAGTTCCCTGCAACTCAGCTGGGATCGCCAGAAACCACGTAAAAGGAAAAAAGTTTTCCCCCTCCAGCTTGCTTACCTCAGCTGCTAGTCGCAACGCTTGCCTTGCTTTGCTTGCCTGAATCTATTCAGGCAAGCAAGCAACTCCCTGCCTGCAATCAAGCAAGGAGTTAGTTGTGGACTTCAACTCCCAGAATTCCTCAGCCAGCAAAACAAAGCTGGCTGAGGAATTCTGGGAGTTGAAGTCTACAAGTCTTAAAGTTGCCAAGGTTGGAGACCCCTGTTCTATTGGGTAAGTTTTTTTCCCCTTTGGGAGCTTTAAAAAAAATAGTCAATTGGGTTTTTTTAGTTGTTCTTTTTTAGACCTAGCCATTTAAAGTTTAGGAAGTTTTAAATTTAGCTTTCATATAAAAATAAAAATAAAATAAAATAAAACAATATTTGTGCAGCTTTCTGAGATTTAGTGTGTTTCTGTAGTGTTTCACTCCAACTACACAAACACACAAAATCTCACAAAGCTGTATGTGGAATTTTGTGTGTGTAAAGTGTGAAAGTTGGTTTTTTGGACTTTTTGTGGCTGTGTGAGGTTCCTGCTTGTTGCAGGGGCCATTTTGGGTCTAGCACAGCTGCTTTTACATTGTGGGTGAGCCAGTTGTGTTGTGTTGTGTGTGTTTAGAGTGTGAAAGTTTTTTGGGGGGGCTTTTTGTGGCTGTGTGAGGTTCCTGCTTGTTACAGGGGCCATTTTGGGTCTAGCACAGCTGCTTTTACATTGTAGGTGAGCCAGTTGATGTTTTTTAATTTTTATTTGGTGTGCATTGGAAGAGGGGCAGTCTTATATGGCGAGTATAGCCCAAACCCTATATTTTAACAGGAAAAGTTGGGGGTCGTCTTATACGCCCAGTCGTCTTATACGCCGGAAAATACGGTATATTTATCTCTCTCTCTCTCTCTCTCCTATCTCAGATGTTCTTTCTTAAAAGCAAACACTGCATTAGAATGTGGTTGAATTAAACCTATTAATCTCTTTTCATTTATCATTCCAAAGTATTATATTTGTCTTTTTTAATGCTATCTATATTTGGAATAGCATTCCTCCAGATATTCATACGTCTCCTCTCTTCTCCATTGATGTTGAGAAAGTTATTCTTACATACCTTGAGATTCAATGGGCTCTTGACTCCTATAAGGTTTTTTGTTGTTATGTACGGTTTTTCTTCTGCATGCATATGACCTCTACGTTTTTAATTTCATTGTTCTTACTTTTAAGATGTAAACCTCTCAGAATCATAATAGTCTGTATGACTAAATAAAAATAGAAATGATCATTGAAATGTCCTCCAATCCAATCCAAGGTTATTTGTAAAATATATGTTAAAGTCTGCAGAGAGGTTAATATAGCTTTAAAATATGTCATTTTTTCCTTTAGTGCCACTTAAAAATTCTAATGGCAGCATTGTAGTAATTATACAGATAGCCATCTAGTTGCATGAACATAAAAATATATCATTATTGAGTTGAATTTAGAAACGTTCAGTGACTGAACGTGAATAATCTCTGGATTGTAAACTTCTCCTTGAGAATTTTGGATTTCCCTGTGAAGCCTGATATAGAGTATATAGCCTCCAGTTATACTTTCATTCTGGGGCTTTAGTAATATTAGCAACTTGATTTTACTAGTTTGTGAGCCTTAGGCAATTACGCTCTATCTCCTGCTCAGGGACTGTGAAAATTCAATTTCAGAAAGGCAAGTGTTTCTGCAATTCCTTACCTACTTATACTTAAAAGTATATGTGCTTGAACATATCACCAAAATTTTCTTCATTACCATCCCTAGTTTATATCTAGAAGCATCAAGTTGTTCTGAAGCTGATGGCGTTTTAAAAAATGCATATTAACTATGTTAGATATTGCCATCTTCTTGTATCTCTCTCTCTCACATTTAGATACACACATTACAGTGATTTGTAATGAAGACATGAATGTGTTCGACTGCAGGTGAAAACTGCACTTTAAATCCTAAATTTTGTTTATACAATAAACAGTGAAGCCATTATGCTGATTACATAGAATTACAGCCATCTGGCCTACATTCAAAATATAAAGTTTTTTAGATCCAATATTGCAGATCCCTTTGCTTGGTGTTGTATTAGATTTACTAATAGCTCTATTGCTACTGAGTAGGAGAGTAAATACACTGTGCAGTCCTGCTAATGCATTTTTTTCCTTCTCTTTTTAGCCCCCTGTGAAGCCAACACGTTTTTTTGCCATAGTAATATGTGTATTAATAATACATTAGTCTGCAATGGACTCCAGAACTGTGTATATCCATGGGATGAAAACCACTGCAAAGGTAATGCTAAGCATATGGATTAAACTTCCAATTAATGCCACAATAGTTTTAATTTAATTATTTGAAACTTGCCGCGTAATTATTCTCATGCTTTTCAATGAATGCATAAGACTGTTTATCACCTAGCTCTAAAATTTGTTAGAACTTGTTTCAAAAGTTATTACAAAATAAATAGAGCGTTTAATAGCTAGTGAAATAGCTAGTGAAAAAGTCCTATATTTTCTCTGGAAAAGTTAAATTGTTGGACTTTGATCAGTATATGGATAGAGAAATACTATTACTTGGGTTCCTCATTTTGTTCGTGGTGCTTAATATTCAGTGCTTGTGAAAATATAAACCATTATCAAAGGAACACTCACAATATAAACTTACAGTTATAATGAGATTCAATGGCTGATTTGTGAAATGTTGCAATATTTTGAGTTATTCATGGGTATATGGGACAAAACCAGAGCATCGGTATGTTGAAAGTAAAATATATAACACAATAGTAATAACAAAGCATGTATATGTATGAAAAGTAAAAACATACAATACATACTTCTATGTGTGTGTCTTGAATGTGAATAATAAAATATATGCACTTGCCCTTGTGTAAACCTGCCTTTGTTTCATGAGAAAATAACTCAAAAACAGCAGAACAACTCATTTCTTTGCATTGTTATGGGAAATAAAGCCAAATATTTCTTAAGATAAAAATCCAACTTCCAATGATAACTAACTCTATTATACCATGTTTAAGTGGAATTTTCTATAATTCATTGGTTTCTATTGTGAAAAATTGAAGCCTAAACTAGAATTTCAACCTCAAGCTTTATAGTACAGTTAGATAACAATTGTTTTGCCATAGTCCTCTAGATTTGGGGATTTCTGTATCTGCATTTGTCTTCATTAAAAAGAACAAGAGGGATAATTTATTTCAGCAACAGCTTCCATGGTTATTATGCCTTTGAAAGCTTTTTGGAGAAGGGTAAAGGACATCATTCATTTAGGAAGAACTGAAAAAAGCTTGCAAAATGCTTCGCCTTAACTGATAGCCAGCATAATGAGCCAAGCAGAAGAAATTGAAGTGTAATTCAAACAGAGGATTTTAAAATGGCAAATAATCTCTCAGAAAAACAGTTATAATTTTATGTTTGTTGTAAATGCAAGCAATCTGTCCACTAATTGATAGTTTTAAGTGCCTGAATGATTGTGATGAGGCAGTTCTATTAGATAGCTTTCTTCCATGCCTAACTGTTCCATATTAATGTTATGAGAAGGACAGCAGGTCCATATCAATGTCTGGTGTGGTTTGCTGGCTCTATTCTACCAGTATCTTCCCAGAAAGTATGGCTGGCCTACACGTTTAGAATTCTACATGAAGTACCTATCTATGCATGATTGTGAATTTGACTCAAATGTTTAATTCAATGAAAATATAAGGAGCAGGACTGGGCAATCATGTGATTCAAAAGTTGGAACAAACATACAGATTTACTGTCCTTTTCAACATGTTAGTTTCCTTAGGCAATTAATGAGTGAAGAATTGCCAATCAATCCTTGACTTCTTACCTTCATCTTTTCAAAAGTGGTGCTGACAATATTTCTATACTCTTATGAAACAGATGAAATAAGAACAGATTAATTTTTACCACCAAATGCTGTAGGCTACTGGATTACGAAGAGCATTTCCAAATATGCCACTGATCAGAAGCAGAAGTCCCTGCTAGCAAGTCAGAAGCGATCAGTATTTATTCTGAATATTAATTTTATTTCAAAGCTGAATAAAACCTCAACACATAATTCATAGCATGCTAGGACAAGTGGCAAATCATCAGCGTATTACTAATTTTAATTAAGTGCAATACAAAGAGAAGAGAATAAATTTTTAATTAAAGAGATTTGAATCTTGATCCTGGATTGTTTTTGAACTATATTAGTTCTATAACTAGTTGCAGTTAGAGAAGATTTGAGAGGGATAGCTTTTATGGTAAGTTTTTGGAAGATTACTTCTGGAAATAAAAATGTTCCTTAAAATGTCAAAGAATAGCTGAATTCTTCTCCACAAAGGTTGAGCAGTACTGACAAAAATGCAGGACAACACAGGCAAAACCCTTTCAAGAAGCTGTTACCTCTTAAATGGACCTATTGCCCTTAATGGAGAAAAATTGGATACTTCTAATAGAAATAAGAAATAAATAGATTTTGCTTTTCACGAATAACCCTGAGACTCTCCAGTGCTTGATGGTATTGCTTGCTTATTTTCACATTATGGGAAATTGTCTCTGCAATGAATTTAAGAATAAAACTATGGTTCTGAATTGAGAATCACAGGTTTTTTGGGAATATAAAATGCTCCGGACTATAAGACACACCTACGTTTTTTGGGGAGAAAAACAAGAAAAAAAATCTGCCTCTGCCTCCCAGCAATTTGCCTCCTTGGAGCAAACAGCCCATTTCAGTTTCAGCTTCAGCACAGCCTGATTAGCACAAGCAGGTGATTGTAGGTTGGATCGGCCTCCCAAAGATCAGCTGTTTCAGGCTGCAGGGATTGCCATAGCCTATTGCCGCCTCCATGTGTCTGGTTTTCGGCCTCCATTTTCCGCCTGTTTCGGGAAGCAGGGATCAGAACGGGTGGAAAATGGGGCACGCAGAGGCCGAAAATGAGGCACGCGGAGGTGGCAATAGGCAATGACAATCCCTGCAGCCTGCTAATCAGGTTGCACCGAAACTGAAACAGGCTGTTTGCTGCAAGGAGGTAAATTTCTGGGCGGCAGAGGCCAAAGGGTGGGGGCTGGTGGATGGGCGGGGCTACATTTGGTGTATAAGACGCACCCAAATTTTCACCCTCTTTTAGGGGGGAAAGAGTGCATCTTATACTCTGAAAAATAAGGTAATAGAAAAGACAAGCACACTTGTATTTGACTAACACTTATGTTACCCAGAATTTATTTTCCATTGGCTAGTCAGATGCTTCTAAGAAAGTTACAACAAGGCATACAAACAAGCAATTTCTTCCCAGATGTCACTTCTTTCCACCTCAGCAACTATTGTAGTGCAGGCAGTTCTTGACATACAGCCACTTGTTTAATAATTGTTTGAAGTTACAACGGTGTTAAAAAAAGTGACTAACAACTGTCCCTCGCACATATGACCACAATCCCCACAGTCATGTGATCAGAATTTTGGCACTTGACATATTTATGACACAACCACCTTTTCAACCTTCCCAGGTGGCTGCTCCACAAGAGACAGAAGCCAACTTTGCTTAATGACCATGGTGATTCACTTAATAACGACGACAAGAAAAGTCATAACATTAGGCATGTTAATTTGATGACTCATTTAACATATGCAGTGCTTAGCAACAGAAGTTTCAATTCCAATGGTGGTCGTAAGTCATAAGGACTATCTGTATATCTCTTCCCTGGCTATTAATGTTAAAAGGTGGACTTCTTTTATGTTATGAGAAATATCCACTCACCACCATTTGATAAATTAGCCTCTTCCTTTTTCTAAACATTAGAGCAAGTAAGATCTTGAATCCTAACTCAGAAATAATTTAGAGGAAAGTTGATTCAATATGAAATGGAGTAGTATAGTTGATTAATTGCATAAGAGCTGCCAAATTCTGCACCAGTTGTAGTTTCTGAATATTCTTGAAGACCATCCTGACATTTACTAACCAAAAAGAGAAACAACTAATGAAAGCGCTCCTTCTTCTACAGCAAGAGAAAATAATCCAAAACTAGGCAAAGATCCAAAACTACGCAATATCACTGAATTTTCATTCAGGTGTCACAAGTAGGTCCAGTAGGTGTGGTCTTTGATTTATGAAAACAAATGTTTTACAACCTGCATAGGATTGCTTAAACTTTTACACTGGTAAAGATTAGGAACACATTATCTCACTACTAAAATAATTTGGAGAATCTCTATACTTTCTTTCATCTAACTCCATAAACTCATAACCGTTTCTTTTCATTGCCCTAGTTCAGGGGGGAAAAAATGGCAATTTCTACAAATGTACAATAATAATAATCATAACTGAAGTAAGGTGGGCGAGATGAAATGTTACTTTGCCCTAAAAATAGATTGAGGTAGTGTTTGAATGATTATAATCTCAAATTTCATTTTAACTCTTTAAAATCAGTACAAGTATTTTTCACCTTTTAACTTATTAACACCAGTGAAACAATCCCTCTCTTTTTGTTGTTGTATTTTGTATTTTATTGAAACATTTATTATAAGCTCACATCGCATGGGAATCAGAAAAAATGTGTGAGGAAGGATAGGCTAACCCATCCTTCTTCATTTCTTTATAGTATGTATCCTCAACTTTCTCAGGATGTACTTTAATTTTCACACATGCTCCATACTTTTTTCTCTGGTGGATTTTCAAATATGCTAAATCCATTGGTAGACATGATTATCTCAGTCCACTTTGAACTATATTATCTCTCTTCCGTCTGACACCCTTATGAGTAATAAATAAATTGCCCCGTGGACAAACAATTGATTTTATCCCTCCTGGAAACAAAAGAAAATACCCTGGCATTTTAAGGCTTGCTACTTTTCTTAAATTGAAAACATTTTTGTGGTATATATTATCATGTCACAAGATAACTTCAATGAATAGAAAATCTTTACCATTTGAATTTATTGCACAAAAGTTTGATCATAAGCAGTCTGGAAAGCCTTCAATTTTCAAATGAAAGATGCATTCCTTTGCTAGTAAAATATTGAAACTATAATGATGGGAATAAATTTGTTCATGTATAAAATAATTTATCATGTGCTGTATTATATTTAAACACAAGCATTGATTCAGACCATTTTTCCCATCATATTATTCATATAGTAATTGCAGCCATCAATTGAAAACGTAACATTGTAAGATGCTCTCATGTGTTGAATAGGCAAAAGTAGTTTCCTGTTATTAGATGTTTTATTAAACATTAAAAAAATAATCTGTGTTAGACCATCCATATTATATACATTCTTAAATTGGTATAAGAACAATATATATCTTCAACAACGATTACAGATCCATAGTAGAAACATTTAACAAAAATATGTTCATAATTTTCCTTTAGGATAAAGTATAATATAAAAATACAACAAAAACAATAATAAAATATACAAAACAATAATATATTCCAAACTTTTCTCCCTCTAAATTCCACAATAGTATTACATATAGTTTTACTACATCCTAGATTCAAGTTGCTTAATGAATCTTGATTTTTTTTTTTAGTAAATGGCTGGCCTCTTAAAAGTATTACTTGAAATAGTTAAAAAGTTGCATAGTGGTGGTTTTTTAGAATGGAATTAGAAAGAAGCACCCAACTCATACTATAGGCCAGGGGTGTCAAAATCACAGTGTCATGGTGGCATCATGATATATCGGGACTTTCTTCCCCTTCACTAAACTGGGCGTCGCCAGTGCGTGACACATCCAGCCCGCGGGCCACAAGTTTGACAGCCCTGCTATAGGTGGAAGGGATATGAGAGTGACTTGATTATTAAATGTGTTGAAGTATCTCAATGGCCATGGCAGTAAATTGTGGTTCATCTAGATTGACTCTTGAACTAATCCAATGAGCAATAAAACAAATAAACCTATAGCAATTTCTTTAGCTTCATCAGGAGATTTTTAGTCTGTAGAGCTAACTGTCCATACACACACGCACTTCGGAATAGTTTCATTTTAACTCTGTGCAGTTTCACTTTAGCTCTAAGATAATTAATGCAAACCTATTTGATCTACTTTCAGATTCCAGGACCAGTTAAAAAAAGATTTGTCCATAGATATGAACATTCCAATGCCTGACTAAGGAAGAGATAACAAATTAACTTTTCCCTCTAAGAACCAGGTTATTATTTTAGAGAATTCATGGTAAAAGACTAGCTATCCTCTCTTAGGGATGTCACCATAATGGAGAAGCTTGGAAAAATCTGTCACTGCACTTTTGAGAATTTGGTTAAATAGAAAAAAAATATCTTAGTTTTCATCAGATTGTACAAAATGACATTATTCCACCAATTTTGTTTGTTTGTTTGTATGCTTGATTTGTACTTTACAGAAATGTAAATTATAATTGTCAGAAAATAACTGTAGAATGAATGTATATCCAACTATTTGCCTTACAGAGGTTTATAAAGCTGGAGCAAATCCAGAGAATTGAAATCAGTTTCTGATCAGCAAAATGCTGTCCTGCCATATAATTCTGTTTCTTGTATTCTTTCTTATATCAGTTCTATAGTCTTCAAATGTATTGGGACATAATTATCAAAGTGTCCAGGTGTATAGCCAAGAAATCTATTGAAACATGCAGTTGCAACACATCTGGGCAGTATCCAGTTTGGAAAGATTGAGAAAGAATCATCATAGTAACAATCCATAAAACTAATGGTCATTAAAAAAAAAAAAGGCTGATTTTAATTTTCTGTTTTATTTTTTTATTCCCTTTCCCATCTCACAGAAAAAACAAAAGCCAGCCTGTGGGACCAGCTTACAAATACCAGTGGGACAATCATTGGGGTGACTTCTTGCATTGTGATCCTCCTTATCATTATCTCTGTTATAGTCCAGATCAAACAGCCTCGTAAAAGATTTGTCCAGAAGAAAGCAGACTTTGATCAAACAGTATTCCAAGAAGTTTTTGAGCCTCCTCATTATGAGTTATGTACTCTCAGAGGGACAGGAACTTCAGTGGACCTTGCAGATATTGCAGATGACTTTGAAAATTATCATAAACTCCGTAGATCATCTTCGAAATGCATTCATGACCACCACTGTGGATCACAGTTATCTAGCACTAAGGGCAGCCATAGTAATCTTAGCACAAGAGATACACCAATCTTGACAGAAATCCAACCCCAGCCTGCAAAGCCCCTTATCCAGCCTGTGAACAGAAGAAACATCCTTGTCATGAAGCATAGCTACTCACAAGAAGCTGCAGATGTGTGTGAGATAGATGAAATTGAAGAGGTACCAACCACGAGTCACAGGCTGTCCAGACACGATAAAGCTGTTCAGCGGTCAGTATCAATAGAGTTTTGATGAGGACTTTTGCATGAAGACTGGGTTCAGCTCTTATTTTCTATTTATTTATTTATTTATTTTTTAATATGTATATCCATTTTACAGTCCAACCATTGTTTGTGAGCCATCATTCTTCTTTATTCATGATGGATGATGGATGAATATTCTAAAGAGGAGTGGTTTTTTGTTTTTGTTTTCTTTGGCGGGAAGGGGCTAGAGGAGGAGAAGGTGCTTTTGGTATCATCCCATGAAAACAGCCAAGAATCACTTAGCAACTCAGTGATTCTGCTTGCTAAGAATCCAAAATTGTCTTTATTTATAGTTTTAGGCATTTACTACAACTTCCAACCCAATACAATCCATGGCAGTATTCCCTGGCAAATTTTGGCAGATGAAAATAGGTTCTTTCTATTTATATTTACCTGCTATTTGGCATAAAGTAGCCATGGAGACCATTACAGTACCAGGCTTTACTGTCTGGCTTTGATAATCAAGAAATAATGAAGTTTAAACTTTCCCGTCTTTGATTGTTCACTAATCTAGGCTCTAAAATAGTTTTAGTTCTGAAGTGCAGCCTTCATCCTTTCCATACATACACACACTCAAGAGCTAATTGTATGGAGGAATTTATAGCATAGAAAGGTCAAGCAAGGAAAGAGTTAAGCAGCTCTTCCTAGGGAGGCTTATTTAATTTTTAAGGTGGCTAAAGAATACTGTTGATTATAATTAAGTTGGGCTTTTCATGTACAGTAGATATACTTATTTTGTGAAAAATTCTAATTGCAAATATTCCATTGGCTGTATGACTTCGTTTTTTCTTTATTTGTTTGTTTTTAATCTTTCTAATACTGCTCCATCATCAAAAATTGTCTCAGGAATTGTTTTCAGGATTATTATTATTTTAATTTCATTAAATATAAAAATGTATGAAAGGGTAGATAGACTTTTACCTACCAAAGATACTTTTGATTTAATTAAGGGCAGTTTTCTTTGAAAAATTAGCATGCAGAACTGATTTCTTAGAGAGCTTGAATGTAATATTTTCTCCTTCCAGATTGTAGGGAGGGATAAACCAATGAGAAAATCCCTTTGCCTTCCCCTCATTGATCATGTTTCTTTTATACAGCAAAACACAATATTTTGAAATACGATATGGTGATTTCTGCAGTTGATATATCATTACTTGTCTTGTTTATTTGCAATTTAGACTAGGGGATAATTTTTATGCTTTAGCTTGATATTCTTTTAGATTTGCTTATGAAAAAAAAGTAGCAGAGCAAAAGCTTTCTAAATCAAATCTGGCAGAATGACTGTTTCAAAGAAAATTATGGGGACTCTTTTGCTATGAAATACACCCTGCATGCTTGTTAATAAAAATGCTTAAAAGATTATGAGTAAATACAAAGTGAAAAATATTTACATGCAATGTACTTGGAAACTGCCAGAAACCTTGTGATAGGTTTAGGCTGTACACATGCATTTTATTATTCTCCATTTTATCGTGTTCATGTGTTCAGTCTTTTCCATCTACATAAAAGCTAGCCAAATCTGGGGTGTCTACAAGACACAGGAGGAATAAAACAAGTTAAATTGGTGGATACAGCCATGTGATTGGAGCCCCATTATTATCTTTTTTCTGCATTGCTTGACATACCCCTCCTCACTGAAAACACTCCAATCCAAACCTCTCAGTGCACTTTGTCAATTAGTTGCACCAAGCCATTTTAGTGGACTAATTTTAAAGGATTGATAAAGTTAATAAGAGTATTGTTTTTGCCCACTAGCCTACCAATTTTAGGTATCTTAAATCAATTTGCCTGAATCTTTAGATATGCTTCAGTAAAGAATGTATATGCATTTATTTCTTTTTTTTACCTATGCAAACATTATTATGTTGAATGAAATAGCCATAACATTCCAGGTTCTGCCTCATTGGGTCTCTAAACAAACATGAATCTGAGTACAACACAACTAGGGTGTAAAAGACAACTGAAGGTAAGCGAACAACTGAATATATTGTTCCCAATTCACCATCCCAGCATTTCATTTGTTTTCTTGGAAAAAAAATTGAGATCTTTTTATAATTTGGTTTTTGTGATTGTGTGTTTTGGCTTGTTTGAAAAATGTTGCTACTCCCTGAATGTACAAAGATATTAAAAGGGTTTGCTCTAATTTCAATAACACATACAATTTATTCAATCACTTTCCTCCGTTCCATTATAACATCCTGCAAAATATGATTCTGAATATTAAGCTTGATTGTTAAGCAGCGGTTTGGCATGACCATTCAGTTTGATTGTTGTTCTTTTAAAATCCAGGGTTTAAAATGTTTCAAAATAACTTCTAGCCTGCAGCTTACACATTATAGGATTATAGAGAACCTATCTTTTAGATCTATGTATAGTCATAATTGATGGTATGCTTATTTTAGGGAAGTTGAATTAATATGCAGATTATTTCTTGTTTATCCTCACAATTCACTGAAGCTGGTTTTACTCAACGCCTATTGGCCATCTTCATGAAGTAGGAGTTTGAACGTGTTTCTTATTGAACTCTTAGAACTCTTATACATTTTTCCATTCCCATGATAACCTTGTTATATCGTCACCCAACAATATACAATCACATTTGGCTATTGTCCAAGATCTTTAGGCCAAAATCAAAATTTATTTTATTTAATCTATTACAATAAATTAATAAAATAGAAACTCCTTGTCCCTATAAATGTAATATTTTTGTCCTATGTCACTTTGCAAAGCACAAATTGGTGCCATTTTTTTGGCCCACACCCAAGTTTTGGTGACTGTGTGTCACCCAGGTTCTAAACACATGATTCATGAGCATTGAAAAGATGAGGGAAACAAGAATCTGTAACTAAACATATGGCCTGGGTAATGAACTACAAAGGAAGTGCAGAAAATTAATTTCTGAGACCCAGCAGGAAAAACATCTTGTGTCTTGAATTGATCCTACTTCTCACTTTATTTTAAGGCGAATTCTATACACTTAGTTCCTCCTATTACTGAAAATAAATCTAGGAGAACAGTATACACTTCAGAGGTAGCATCAGGGATGAAATGCTCCTGATTCGGACCGGATCACCCGATCTGGTAGTGATGGCGGCGGGTGGTTCGGAGAACCGGTAGCAAAAATCCCTGGGCTCCCCATGCCCAGCTGAACCGCGCAATCATCAAAGGCTTTTTTTTTTACTTTTAAAAGCATTTTTTCTACAACTTCTTCGGCAGAAAAAATGCTTTTAAAAGTAAAAAAAAAAAAAAAGTTGGCCACGCCCACCCAGTCACATTACTCCACCACCACCACTACCACCACCAAGTCACGCCCACAGAACCGGTAGTAACAAATTTTACATTTCACCACTGGGTAGCATATAAGTCACACAATATGTAGGCAGTTTCAAATTATGTGTATTAAGTGAAGTTTAACATTTTGGTTATCACTGAACAGTAAGGTACACCTAGTGGCATATTTGGGGGAAGGAAAGGGCAAAGGCCATTGTTTCATGCATGCCAAAATGAAAAATGATTAATTTTAATGCTGCTGATCATTGTCAAAAGATCTTTCCTGAAGAAGATAGTTCCATATTTCCATTATTTTTTAAAGCTTGGCTGAAATGAATGTAAGGTTGTTTATGTGTGATTTTTTTAATTTGAAATATAGTTTACTTGGAAATTGATTAATAGTGGTAGCTAAACCAATATTTTAAATATTTTGTTAGTTTGTCTGCATCTATATGATCTAGTTTTTACATGTGAATTTATGTGTACTATATGTGTGTATATCTATATATATATGTTTTGTTTAAAACGTGTATATATATATATATATATATATATATATATACACATACATATATATACATACACATACATACATATACATGTATGCATATACTTATGTGTGTGTATATATATATGTATGTATACACACACACACACACACACACACACACATGTATATACATACACTTATTAAAAAATTATTCTTGCTCCTGGCCAATGAAAGTGTTCAGCAGTCTTCTGTTCACCCCTTCCTGTAAATTATGTGCTCATAAGTGTTCTTATATCCGAATTCCAATCACCAGAAGTGATATTCTATATGTGTCATGGCTTCACACGTCTTTTTGCTCTCAGGTAGCCAAACTTGGAGGGGAGGGGGTATATAATACTGCCAATCACAAGTAGACACCTTAAAAAAATCCCAATGGACAAAAACCTTTGTCCATCTTTGTCCAGGTATTTCATTAAATCCCTATCGATGGATGGATGGATGGATGGAGGATGGATGGATAGATTGATTTTTGGGTCTCAGGTACAAAAGCAGATCCATGTGAGCAATTTTCATAATTTTGCACAGAACTAGCTTCTACATAAATCACATTTCTTTTCATGGTTGAATTCATGATATCTATGTAACATCCTTTTTATGTTACAGTATTTTACATATTGTGTCAAATAAGATTCTTTCCATTGAACTTGTTATATGTTTTTCATTATGTAGATTGCTTCAGAATAGTGCATTCGGGGTGATTTTGAATATACAACAGTGACTTATGAAAGTATCAGCTCTGGAACTACAAGCTAGAGATGTTCTGGACTCCAATGAACTACTCCGATTTCGTGGGGAAAAAAACACCAGTCAATAATAAGCAAAATTAATGAATGGCAATAAGACCCTTATTACTATCATTTATTGTAATCATATTTTTCTTTTATATTGTTATTTATTTTGTTATTTGATTACAAAGAAAAGTTATCCACTTTCAGGAACAAATGATTAATCAGGTATTTATGGATTCATAACCACTTCAACAGAAGTATCAGTTGAAAACATCTAATGATGTGGCAGAAGGTCACGCTGAGAAATTGATCTGCATGTATGTTGCTGAATATTTCAATCGACAAAAAAATGTTTGAGATTCATTGTAAAAAGCATGCATTCATACTTACTGCTATTCCAATCCATTTCTTTGTGTCATATGCTTGCAAATTGTAAGTTTTTATATAATGATACATAAAACAATGTATAATAATTTCTTAAACTGAGTTTTGCAGTAGTCTTATTTACTCTAGCAGTTAAGTAAGGATTTATAGTACATTTGCTGGGTCACATCTAAATGATGAATCATTTTTAGTAGCTGAAATTCTGAAAGTCATCTAGAACAGGGATCTCCAAACTTGGCAACTTTAAGACTTGTGGACTTCCAACTCTCAGAATTCCCCAGTCAGCATACTAGTCTTAAAATTGCCATGTTTGAACACCCTTGATCTAAGAAGGGAATGAAGCAAGTATGAATAAATACTGAACTTATCTTTAATTTCTCCCAAAGACCCAAGTAAGATGAGATTTCTACAGTATCTTTGTTTGTTCGTTTGTTTGTTATTTTAAAAAATATTGCACACAGTACTTTCTGATAGATTACATTGGGAATAATGTGTAATGTCAAATACCGTAAGCCTTGTTCCTTATGAATTACAGAATTCTCATGTCATTTGCTGAACATTTCTATCTCATTGTCTCAGTGTTGAAAAACAATTTTTCTAGGACTTTTATTTAACCATCCCAAATGTTGCATAAGAAGCTCTTTATTCACTTTACCAATGTAACATATTATCTGAAATATTGAAAGCTCAAAAGCTGAAGTTCACAGATGTTGAAATCTCAGAATCATTGTGGCTTTGAAGGGTGCACACAGATGGATGACAGCTGTCAGATTCAAATGAAAACTGATGGTAAACTGTCAAATATTGTAAATTGCTAAATGTAGTCCAGTGTTGAAAGTTATTACAGATTGATTGCAATTATTTAATATTTGTAATTTTTTAAAGTAAATTTCTATTACCTCAAACAGCATATTTTTTAATGTGTACTTTGGAGTAACTACTTTTATAAACAAAGCAGTTGAGTAAAAAGTGTTTCCCTCATTGGCCTCAAAGAACAGAAGGCATTCAAAATAACTTTAAAAATATATATTCACAAACAAATCTCATGATATTCATTGGCAGTTAATCTCAAAGACTGTGACACGTGATTACACTTCCAGTATAGAGTAAGAGTTATGCTGGAGGAGGAAAGAATGGATATATTTGTGTGTATTTATGTAAATTTTATTAGCAGTAACATTGACTTAGGTTTTGAAGCTTCTACTGCAAAGAAACCCCTCTTTTAAATAGTCAATTTGCTTGCATTTAAATTGAATATTGCATAGATTGGTGAAGTGGGGGGTTATGGAGTTACTGGAAATCTTGGAATAATACTGAAGTGCACTTTATATTTCTGATGGACTGTGGTGATCACTATTCAGTGTTTAAAATGTATGGTCTCATGTATTACAAGTCTTTGATGCTATGTCATGTCATGAAAGATGGCGACAATGTGAAGAGAAGTTTCCTTGAGTTTGATTCAATTAAGCGAAGCTCTCATTGTAACAAGAACAAACAACAAACTCATTTCATCAGTGCTCCTCTAATTTGCTCTGGCTTCTCAAAAACCAGAGGAACTTTTTAATCATTCAGAACATTGCCAAGGCAAAGCAACAAGAAGACTTTGAGAAAAAGGAGCCAGATGGGTTATCCTTTAATCAATTAAAGAAAGAGAAAGTCTATTGTCTCTTGGACTGCTGGATAGCCTAGTCAAGAATTTAACTGAAGATGTTTGTATGGTAAGTAGTTTCATCCATGCTCATGCATGTTTGTGCACTTTTTTGTGGTGAGGGCTAACTTGACAATGAATGTTTAAATCCCCGTGGAATTGTTTACAAAAACTTTGATTTTATTTGAGAAAAAAAAATAATGCCTCATGTAACTGGAGAAAACATGTTTTCATTATGATGCATTTACATGCCAACAGTATCTCAGATTAAAAATACCTTTATATAAACAAAAGCCTTCTATAGTAAACTAGTTGTTGATCATTGGTTAAAACTGCATAAACAGATGAACCATCTGTAAATATAAGAAGAACCTCTTCTTTGTTATCAGTTAGGATAATATTAAAGGAGCCAGCCACGTGGTCCTGTGGGATGGTATCTCACACAGATCAAATTTTTCTACATCCATCTTCTGAGTTTTCTGCTTCTCATTTCCATAGAACTTTCGACGACTTCTGGAAGCTGCTGTTACCATACCTTTTGGTTTAACTAAACTTGCCCTGGTTTGGCCCTTGACTTCCAGCCTTGGCTGGAAGTAGAACCATACTGACCTGCAGTGGAGAATTGTGGATATAGACTTAGGTTACAATTTACTGTTTGCACAGGCAGATGGGAAAGTGGATTAAAATGCCTACTTGCAGTCTGGCCATTGCAATTCCACATGCAAAGATGTCTGTATAGAAGCAGTGGTTTAGTTGTTTCTCAGAACTGACTGCTCTTCTGTATAGTTGAGCCGTGGCGCAGTGGTTTGAATGCAGTATTGCAGGCTATTTCTGCCAACTGCCAGGAGTTTGATTCTCACTGGCTCCACCTTCCATCCTTCCGAGGTGGATAAAACGAGGACCCAGATTGTTGGGGACAATATGCTGACTCTGAAAACTGCTTAGAGAGGGATGCAAAGCACTGTGAAGTGGTATATTATTGCTATTGCTTGGAAAATGGAGAATGGTTATAATGTTTGATATTATAAAGTATTTTAAGTTTTGTCTAAGCATGCTGTTGTTTTTCAGCAGCAGTTTTAATTTTGTTTTGCTATAATATCCAACTGTCTGACTTTGCCATTACCAGATTCATAAAGACTTATGTATTTAAGAGTCAGGAAATTAATGAAACTAAAAATAATTATTTTTATTGATATTATCCAGGCATGATATTATCCAGGCATATTGGCTTAGCTTAAATATTAATCATAGCCAAATCCAGTTTAAAGATAAATTTCGACTGTACAACCAATCAGGCTGATGTAAATACTTTTGTGATAGATGCCTGTTTGTTACATGCTACAGTGACTTCATTCTTCCCTATATGACAAATGTTTATTGGTGGTTTTCTCATGCATTTTATACTGTTTCAAGGGAAGAACAAATTAGACTTTTATACTTACCGTATTTGTGTGTTATATTCTATCTCATTTTTCAGTCAGTATGAATTTTTTAAAGGGCTCACAAAAAATGTATATATTCTGCACATAAATTCTTTTAATATTTACTTTTTTAAAAAAAATACTCTAAGGTTTCTCCCAATGAATATCACAGCAATTGATAGGTAAAAAGTAAAGGACAATTAAATTTCAGGTTTTGTATTAACTTGTGCAATTATGCTTGGTCATGTGAAAATGAAAACCAAAGAAACTTTTCCCATTATTTATTTACTTTTATGTTTCAATATAATATACATATGTTGACTTGGCATAAGAACCAGTGGCATAATTACGGCATTGCAAGCCATGAAGACGTAAGAGTATTTGTTGCATACTCTTCATTGCAAAACTTTATACAACCTATAATGTGCAATGCTTTGTCCTCAGTGCTGATGCTACATATGCCAATTCTCATGGATTATGAACTCATTTGTTGGTTGGTCCACAAGTTGTCACAAGGATCCAGAAGAATTCAAGGAAAAACTGACATCATAACTGTGAACTATAAATACGATAAGCTTTCCAGAAGCTTTTTTTTTTTTTTTTTGCCATTTAAATATTCACTTGCAAAAATTCAGGGCTGTTCTTTTTTGGGTTCACGTATCTGTTACTTTTCTGTACGCCATGCCTTATTTCTTGAAATGCAATTACCACAAGTATCTATGGATATTCTCAATCATCTAGGTCATGCTTTTTCCAAGAGTCAATATTCTCATGAACTAAAGAAGCTTCTTGGATGAAAAGCAAAATGTTTTCAAAGAAAAAAACCAAGAAAGTCCAGTTGCCTTTTGCAAAAAGCACCAATTACAGCTGTAACTCCTTGTTCTCACATTTTCAACAAGGAACATTTATTTTTGGATCTTCTCAAATGATATTCCAACATTAAGAATAAGATGAGATATAAACCTAACAAATAAGAAAGTCATAGTTCTGATGGTTGAATATCCAAGTTCTTGGATAACCTGTATGATAGTGCTGCAACAGAATTCCTTACTGATTTTGTTCAATAATATTCAAAGGAAGCTGAAGAACCTTCTTGGATGAGAAGCAAAACATCTTCCCAAAAAAATCAAAGTCCAGTTGCCTCTTGAAAAAAGCACCTTTGGGACAATCATTACTTGGATGACTGAGAATCACCATAGATGATCAAAGGAAGTATGTTGTCATAAGAAAAGCCCACTCCTTAATAAAATGGTATAGATTTCTGCATTATAATCCCTTGACATTACTAGATAGTAGGAAACGAATCCTGCACGGTCCACATATGAAGGTAGCACTTAAAATGAAAACATACTAAAATTGTAAAAGAACAAACCAGACTTTGGACACCAGTGCAGTGTCTGTATAGCTCCCCTGAAATAGAAAAACCTGTCAGTCAGGCTAGAAGTACTTTGGGCTAAGTACTTTCCCTATTTGTTCACCCCACAATTAGAACAGTATTGGCTATTAACAGGTATTTTCAGGAAGAGTTATTCTAGAGCAGGGGTGTCAAATTTGCGTCGTCATGGCAGTGTCACATGACGTATTGGGATTTATCCCCCCTTCGCTAAACCAGGCAGGGCCAGCACGTGATGTAATTAGCCCAAGGGTCATAAGTTTGACACCCCTGTTCTAGAGAGACCATCTTTTATTCCTGAGCTATGTGGTACCATCTGCAAATTTGCCTTCGTATGGCAATAAAGCATTTTTCATTGGCTGGATATACATGGATATCCAGCCCCACATGGATGGATTTTTTTCCATTTTATATAAGAGCACCCAGCTGTTTCCTACAGGTAATCTACAATTTACAACTGGTTGTTTAGTAACCATTTGAAATAACGCCAGAGTTTTCAAAGCTCACTCCCTGCAGTGATGTGATTAAATTTTGGGCACCTGGCCACTGGATCATATTTATGACTAGTTGCAAAGTTCTGTGGTCATGTGACCATGATATGCAACTTTCTTTTTGCTATTTACTGGCAGAAAATAGGGGGGGGGAGAAACCCCATTGGATATGCTGGATTCAGTTAATGATCATGTGACTTGTTTAATGACCACAATGACTTACTTTACAACCATCACAAAACAGTAAAAAAAGTTTAGTCACATGATTAGGGTTGCAAGCACAATGACTTGGGACCAAAATTGGTCATATTTTGGACCAATTGGTCAAAAGTGAAGGGTATGCTTTTATGATTACTGGTGTTACATTCTAAATATTTTGAAATAGTTTTCAAGGTTTGGTAATAAGAAAAATAAGAGCTATAATATATTTGACAATATTTGCTACCAAGGTAAGTTTTCCTGATAATCCATAAACTTCAGAGAGGACACTGCAGTCAAGTGGCATTACCTTGTATTCACCATCTATATGGAAACTCCATGTGTATGTTTTGTTCAAGAAATTTTTTTGTGTATATCTTTTGGTACTGATTGTTCATTTTGTTGTTCATGTTGATATATCTTTCAGTTCTGATTAGTTTTTGAAATTCAAGCCCAACAAATTTTAAAACATCCTTTTTTCTCCTATCCATCTTCCTTCTAAATTCTAATTCAGATTCTTTAAGCAACCTGTTTGTTTTCCTAATTTTGCATTTTACAAAGTAAATATATTTATCCACAACTTTATTGTGATTGTCTTTTTCTTCTTGATTATAGATAATATAATCTAATTCTTTAAAAAGAAAAAAAATGTCTTTTGTTGTTAGATTCATTTCTAGGTGTGTTTAATGGTGAGTTGCACCTGAAATAGCCTTATTAAATACTTTGTTCATTACATACAGTAGTTCCCTTTAGTTGTTTGAGCAGTGTATAAACTACTGTATGTAAAGAACAAAGTATTTAATAAGGCTATTTCATTCATTCAGATCTCGGATGTCTTCTGCTTGTGTTCCCTTTATTTTTTTGAGCAGTATATATATACACACACACAGCACGGTGATTAGGCACAATATTGTTCAGCACTAGCACTTCAAAAAACACTTATTTTTTTAAATGTACATTAGCATACCCATTAGCACATAATAATGCACTTAAAACTCTGCTATTGGTCTAAAAATCATTTATCCATATTAGCATGCAGTATGGAAGCTTAAAGTGCTTTTTAATGTGCTTTCAGTCTTCTCTCAAAATCGTACCAAGACAGCAATGAAAAAAAAAAAAAGACTAAATGGAAAATAGAATAGAAATGTAAGTTGTGGTCTTTGAAAATAAAACTGCAAAATGATAATGGTTTAAAATTTCTTTCAGAAATATTACAAACCCAAAAAGAAAGCTTGGTGTGAATATTTAAAAGGCAGTAAGATTTCTGTAATTCTCTTCGTTTTAAAGACAGAGGCCCAAATTTGAACAATAGAATATGGCTTTGATTTATTCTTCCCACCTACTGCCATTTTCCATTGGAACATCCTGACCCTTAAAGCACAGTTGGCTGAGGAATTCTGGGAACTGAAGTCCACAAGTCTTAAAGTTGCTAAGTTTGGAAACCCCTGCCTTAAAGGAATAGAGTGGCTTTGTATCCAAGTTCTTTCTTGGAATTCTTGAACTTGGTGGAAAAAAACCTGATCTACTGCAAAACTCAGGAATCAGCAATTCCCCCTATGCCATTCCCCACCCAAGTGACAACTTATCTCTGGTTGATTAAACCAAAATGATTATAAGATTTTGGTTTTTTTAGTGTGTCTTGTGTCTGGCCCAACAAAAAAAGGGCTAATTTGAATTTTTCTCTCTCCCAATGTTGCAACTTGGCACTATAACCTATACTGAGAATCAAAAGTATCAAGAGAAGAGATGCAAATATTTCTGTCTTCCCTTCTGCTTTGTTGGGCAGTAGTTGAGCAAGTAATTTCAGTTAACAAAGCAAAAATATCCTTGTTACCAGTTAAAGGAAAACTATGCTTCTCAAAATAAAATACATTTAATATTCATTATCTAACAATCAATATAAAGGGTGATTGGGAGACTACACTGGAAAATTCCACAACGTTTAAAGACACGAAAGATATGTCTTTATGCCACTTCAAGAGTCTTTTTATTCTGAATTATTTTCAGATACAGTTTTAAAATGTCTGTCTTTGATGTTATCTGACTTGAATACAATAAGGAATAAGGCAGCCAGTTCTTAAGCATGTGTTTAATGGACAATGGGGTCAGCCAGTGATTCCACTTTATTCAACCCTTTCTTTAAATGTATCAGCCAATTTAGTACTTGACCTAAATCTATTCTATTCTTGCATTTGCTGGAGATTTCCTCAGTTTAAAACATATTGATGATGATATGTGGTGAAATCTAAATCCTGTTTCATTTAGTCATCCACTTTATAAATTAAAAGTGTTAAAAAAAGACTTATATTTGAGGATTCTTTACCTTTTCCCAAACCAATCCTCCTTCTCCTCTTCCTCTAACTAAACATGAATCTAAAATGTCATGGAGGTTATAGGTTTTCAATATACTCTTCACTATTTATATAGTTATGACATGCTATATTACTTATTAAAGAAGAGTCCAAAAGTTGCAGATAAAGCTTCAAACAAATTATCAATTAATACGGTAGTAATCCAATTAATAAAATTCAAGTATAAATGGTAAACCTAGAAAAACTCAGATTTAAAATGTGGTACAAATACACAGCATAAAGTATAAGCCAAGGCCAGTTTCCAATTAGACCTGAATTCTACATCAAATTTACTTATTAAATAGATTATTTTGGACATTGAAACATAACTGAATTCACATTCTTTCCAGAAGGAATTGAATACTCTTTTCAATAAGCTGCAGTTAACGTATACAAGAGACTAAGAGGGAACAAATGACACTGGAATAAGACAAAAAATGTTAGTTCATCAATTGATAAGGTAATTAGTATTGAAAGGAAAGAAAGGAATCTAAACAGCCATTTGATGTTCAGCATATACAGATGATTTCCCACCAAATCTTTGTGGAACTGATGTGCTGTTTGAAAATGAGGGGAAATGAAGATTTATTTAAATTATTTGGAAGTTTTGGAAAATAGTTTCTTATGCAAGCAATAACAATAATAAAAAATAAAGTAAAATAAAGAGCAATGCATGAATATGCTTTTTAACAATATGGTTAAAAATATAGACAATAATATTTTGAACATTTAGCCATTCTGTTCTTTCTCTTCTACAATCCTTGCAGTGATACTGAAGATCAAAGGGTGAGTCTTCTATTATGTTAGATGCTATTGTAATCATTCAAAATACTTCAATGTTATGTAGTAACGGCGCTACTATATGTGTATCCCTTGGTTTTTTGTGTTGATTAATTAGATATCGGAAATTGTTTTTGTTAATCAGAAATATTTGTTATGTATCCTAGAATGCTAATATTTGAATGGCACAGCTGTGTTTGATGAATAAAGGCAAACCAGTATGAATCTGGCATGGAGTTGGAAGTGTTTCTAGAGGTCATTAGCTATGCAGCCCAAAGTTATAGGTCAGCAACAGAAAAGCTAAAGTTTCCAACTGTATTCCATCTTTTGAAAAAGATTAGTCAAAATTGATGCTTAAATCAATATTCTGATTATGATTGCCATTATCTGCCATCATACTTGCCAATATTCTGTCTTCCTCACCCATCCCTAGATTAACCATTAAGCAAATTAATTAATTAATTAATTAAGTCATTAAGCAAGATAAGCATGTACTTAGGAATCCAAGAGAATAGGGGAGCGAGCACCACAATTATGCAATTATGCCTTTAGCTCTTTCACTACCATACTCTAGTTGAATTGTTTTCAATTGTCATGTTTGTCATGACTCAGGCTCAGGAATCAAATTCTGAATCTGAAGAAGCTGCTCCAGTGAAATCTGTGGGATGTCAGCCAACACCAACCAAGAGTCACACAAGGCTGTATGATCAAAACATCACCACCTGGACAGCTAGAACAGTCAGATAAGGATGATATAATGCCTTCCAGACCCTATACCCAGTGAGTAGAAAGGAGAGCAGAGCACAGGAATTTTCTGAAACTTCAAGTGATTATTGAAGCTGTTGCAGCCTGATTTGAGAGGCAGTCCTGACTTACGTTCCTTTGCAGGAAACAACTATCTGATATCTGGCCATTCAATGATGTTCCTCTGAATATTGTTGTGTAAGAAACCTTCAATCTCTGGACAAGGTGACAATTCTGAACCAACTCATGGAACTTTGGACTTATTTTGGATTTTTCTTTTGCACTCTCCAATTTTAAAGCAAATCATTTTGGAAAGCATCTAGACCATTTGGTTTATGTGCTTTGACTGTTATTATTTCTTGACCTTGAGTAAACTGTCAAAACCATAGCAATTGTGTGTGAGTCAGTATTTGAAACCAGAAGCACGACAATGTTCAATTCTAATTTGTTTTTTAAAAGAGATTTTCATTGATCTGGTGAGTAACAAAAAATTAAAAGTTTGATTTGAAAAACTTCTGAAAAAAAGTTTTCAGAATTGAAAACAATGCTCTCTAGATCATGTAATTTCAGGAAATATAATATTGAATCTTATTTTATCTTATAATCTTTGTGGGCATGATTAAAATGTTTTTAATAAAATATTAAATTTATTTTAAAAATTTAATAACATTTTGTTAACAAATTTTAAAATGTCCATTTTTATGTTGCCCTAGTTATAATAAATACTGTGATTATATATTTGTCCGCTGCTATTTAGTGTTAAATATTTTATAAAAAATGAGTATCGTTTAAAATGTTTTTTAATGTATAATATAGGGATCTAATGTGGGAGATCGCATTAAGGAAATTGAATTTTTAATCTTTTATTTCACTTTCAGCACTTATTGAATCTTAATGTCAGTTTAAGAAATGGAAGTATCAAGGGGCACCACTGTTGTGCTATGTTTAGGGCATTAGTAGGCCTTAATCTGACCTTGAACTCAACATTTGAAAGCAGATGTGAATTCACATTCATCAGAGATATCTGAAGGGACCAAAGATTTGGAAAATATGACTTAGCACTCTGATTTTTACAATGGTTTTACTGCTTCATTTGAAAAGTTTACTATGTTTAATAATTTACACTACATCCTATGCTTAATTGTTTAATTATTTCAATTATTTCAACCAAACTAAATTAATACCAGGGGAAGCTATGGGAAGCTGAACTGTGAAATTGGATTCCATATTCCCTTGTACAAAGCTGCTTTCTTATCGGTAGGAGATTCTCTTACATATAATTCTAACATCTAAAAAAAATATTGGTGGGATTTTTGTAGGAAAAAAAAGATACAAACCAACTTTCATTTAAGGTCCAAAAAGATAACAAAAATGGCACATTAATTACATTCACTCAAATCTAATTTTCCTACAGTTGATGTCTATTTGACTTCCTTCTCTTTCTGAGTGACCCATAAGGTCAGCCTAGAATAGGTTCAAGGATTCATGCAATATGAATATCAAGAGGGAAGCTAATTATTAATATTGATCAGTAGTATTAGGGAGATGTCTATTTTAGTAGAGCTCTATTTCCACCTGAATTCCTTATAGGGTCATTTTCTCTTCCTGACAAATAATTTATATAGAGCTAATGAGTTTTCAAAGGTGAAACCATTTGATCAGAGCTGAAAAATAGGACTCAAAGGATTTCTACACAGAAAAGAAGCTATTGAGAGTTACCAAGACACTGTAAAGTAGTTCGGACAAACCTTTGCTTCATATTGGGGGCGAGTTATTGGCCCCCACGGATAGGGCTCGCAACTTGGGCGTCCTCCTGGATGCACGGCTGTCTTTAGAAGAGCATATGATGGCCGTGGCCTGGGGGGCTTTTTATCAGGTCCGCCTGATTCGCCAGTTGTGTCCCTTTCTGGATTAGGATTCCTTACGCACAGTCACTCAGGCGCTCGTCACTTCCCGCCTGGACTATTGCAATGCTCTCTACATGGGGCTCCCCTTGAGGAGTACCTGGAGGCTCCAACTGGTGCAGTATGCGGCCACACGGGGGATTATGGGAGCGAGGGGTCGCTCCCATGTGACACCTCTCCTGTGTGAGCTGCATTGGCTTCCAGTGGTCTTCCGGGTGTGCTTCAAGGTGTTGGTTACCACCTTTAAAGCGCTCCATGGCATAGGACCTGGGTATTTGCGGGACTGCCTTCTGCCGCCGATAGCCTCCCACCGACCAGTACACTCCCACAGAGGGACTCCTCAGGGTGCCGTCAGCCAGGCAATGTCGGCTGGCGACCCCCAGGGGGAGGGCCTTCTCTGTGGCAGCTCCCGCCCTCTGGAACGATTTGTCCCCGGAGATAAGAAGAATATCGGATTTCCGGGTCTTTCGCCGTGCCCTGAAAACTTTTCTTTTCCATCAAGCAGGGCTGGCGTGAACCCCCCCTTTTTTTAGTTGTTTAGTTGTTTAGCTTTTAATCTGTCAATGGGTTTTAATTCGAATTGTTTTATAATTGGGCCAAAGTATATAATTCTTTTAATAATTTTAAATTTTTGTATTGTTATATGTTTTAGTTTTGGCTGTGCACCGCCCTGAGTCCACTAGGAGAAGGGCGGTATATAAATTGAATAAAATAAAATAAATAAATAAATAATAAATACATTTTATCTAGATCTAAAAAAACAAAACAAAACAACACTAAGTTATTTTTTTTAAAACTAGGAATCTTATCTGTATTCTCAAATGAAAAGTGGGAAGGGAGAAGAAGGGAAAGTGAATCAGTGGCAGATGTGAACAAAATTGTATTTTAAAGAGAACAAAATGATAGAAGAATGAACAATGCAATTCCAAGATTGGATCTCAGCATAAAGGGTACAGTTAAAACCTACTTCTTTATATTTCCTAGAAGTTCAGTACATGGAAAACCTTTAATGAGCTAAGATTAATCCTGGAATATAATAGACATTTTTTGCTACATTATGTTCATGTTATTGGGAATATTTATATACAGTATTTCCACAAAAAATGAACATTCAGTGAATTGTAAGACATAAAGTTTCAAGGAGTCTCAGAAGAACTTTGAAAGTCCTGATTGTTCTGTATTTCCTATTGACATTTTTCATCATTGTGCTACCACTTAGAAAAGTTATCTTTGTTGATGATTAAGATCATTAGTTAGATTTATACCAAGGGTGAAATCCAGCAGGTTCTGACAGGTTCTGGAGAATCAGTAGCGGAAATTTTGAGTGATTTGGAGAACCGGCAAATGCCACCTCTGGTGTGGTGGGAATGGAAATTTTGCAATATCCTTCCCAGGAGTGGGGAGGGAATAGGGATTTTGCAGTATTCTTCCCCTGGAGTGGGGTGGGAAATGGGAATGGAGATTTTGCAGTATCCTTCCCCTGCCACGCCCACCAAGCCAAGCCATGCCCACCAAGCCACGCCCACAGAACTGGTAGTAAAAAAATCTGGATTTCACCACTGATTTATACCCTGTTTTATTTTATATTACCTTCCTTCAGAGCAGTATATATAGCACGTTTCTCTCTTTCTCCCTAATAATCCTTTGTCATAGGTTATGATAGTGACTGGACCAAAATCATATTTTGATTTTTCATGGCTTAAGGAAGACTTGAACTTCCCAATTGTAGGTCAAAGCTTCAACAACTACACAATACAAGCTTTATAAAGGAAATAAGTATGATTAAAAGTGGGGAAAGTCAAAAGAGATGCATTCAATACACATTACTCAAAGATGCAGATGGGAATGATGAATTAGGTTTTAGAAATTCCAAAATAAATTAAATTGTTTTGAAATAGAGACATTCCTTATTCTGCACTGGTTAACAGGAAAAAAATTAAAGGGGAATGGTTAGGTGGAATGGTTAGGAAATTAGATTAGAACGTTTGTCCACTTGGGAACTCTTATTCTCTTTTTCTTCTAAGCTAATCAACCAGGCAAATAAGAAACCACAGGAAAATTTCAAAAGCCAAATATGATCTGTGCTGCTTATTTGTGCCACATAATGTAGAAACCTCCTGGTGATGTTGGTTCCACACTGTAAGAGATGTACTTCAGCTTTGCATACATTAATATATGAATTATATTCTTACAGGTTGTGAGATGCAAAGGACAATGTTCCATTCCTGACAATGATATTGGCCTACTAAAAATTTTAGAATACACCAACAGAACGGCTAGTTCTATTTAAAATTTGTAGTGTCTTAACTCTGTTCTGTTGTACTACATCAATTGGGCATTCAAACAATCTGATCACCTTTGGAAGATTTAGCAATAAAGCACTTAGAACAGTAGAGGGAAGCTACAATACATTTTGCAGATGGAATGGCAATGCCCACCTGGTGCTTGAACTGCATGGAATTTCTGTTCTTATGACTCCGTCTATATGTCTAATGAACTGGTCAGGTTAAAGAGTCACAATAGAACTTTTGTGTTAAAAATCCAATCCAGTCTATATTGGAATAAACTAATACCAGAAAGAATCAATGCATGGTGAATGAATAGGAGTGAGAGAATGAAAGCATCAGTGAAGAGTCTTTGGGAACCAAATATACATAAAATAAGCATATAAAAGGATGGCATAAGAAATCAGATTCAAGGATAAGAAGAATCCTTTATGAACAGAAGTTTCATAGCTTCTGTGTAGCAATCAAAAGACAAACAACTGAAAGTCTCCATGAGCTATTGTTGTACATGACAATGAAATAGATTCTTGCTACGTTCTGCCTATTTTCTGTGAACAAAACAAATTTCATTTTAAATGCTTCCTTTTTGTGCCCTAAGCTCTTTGACACATCTTGCTATGTAAAATCAGAAAAACATTTCATTATTATCAGTTACGCCTGTTTTGACACTGGAATGCCAGCAAAAAAAAAAAAAGCATGCATGCAGATTTATTTAGATTCCATTTTCTAAACCAGTCTCTGCCCAAATGTTCTCAAACTGAAAACTCTCTTTGGATATTGAAAGGGTGGCTATGAACTGATCTCCAAAATGTCCAGAAAAAATAGGGCAGAATAAAAGCTACATTTAAGTCATTTTACATTGTAATAATATTTAAATTGGATCTAATTAAATTAATGCAGTGAAAAGGGTTTGTATCCTTGTAGGTATTTTCCTCTTTACCGCATTAAAAATAGAATTTGGGAGGTTTGAAGGTAATATATGACCCTGTGCAGCCTTGCTCTTAAGCAACCACATCACAGGAAGATGGTGCTAGAGATTTATGTATTTGTGAGAACCTGTCAGATTACTGGGGTGGGGGATGATCCATGGAAAAAGCACACTTCTGAGGTTCCACTAGATGGCGAGATTGCAGTGAAGAGAACTGGCACCTGCCCACCCTAACCAATCTGATAGGATAGATAGATTCTCTCAGGCAGATGCAATCCTGGAAATAACCTAATGTGGCTGTCTGAAGGGTAGGATGAGAGTGTATGTCAAATATCCATGCAAATAATGGTGGGGAGAGCAGGATACAGAGATTTATATCAGTGTGGTCTTAATGAGTTGCAGTAAGATCAGAAGACTAAAGTTTGATTCATCCTCCACCATGGGAGTTGGTTAGATGACTTTGAGCCATTACCTCATAGAGCCCATGGAGGAATAGTGGGACATAAATAGTGGGACATAAATCTAACAAATAAATACTGCTGAAATACTGTTTTTCTAAGAGGGGGAGTAGAAAAAGGAAGAGGGAGAGGGAAAGGGAGAGAGAGAGAGAGAAGATAAGTGAATATTTGATTGCTTTCTAATCAGATAATATACGGCCTCTACTTAACTAACAATTGAAGCTTTTTGTTTATAATATATGTATTTTTAAAGAAAATATTAATGGATCTATGTATTCTAGATTTTCATATTACTTAATTTCTTCTGAAATAATTTTAAATAACAAATATAATATACAGTTCACTCTTTTCTATTTCAAAATTCTAAAACTTGCAGGGATAGATAGATAGATGATAGATAGATAGATAGATAGATAGATAGATAGATAGATAGATAGCAATTCTACTATCAGTTGCTTTACTGTATCTGGCTGTATTATAGCTATAATGCTGATTTGATTATAGAATAATTAGTCTGAGAGAGAAAATATATGTTAAGAAAAGTTATGAGAATTATATTTGTGTTCTATATTAAATACCCATTCAGCTATGATAATTGATATTGATGCTCTATTAATAGTAGTAGTAGTAGTAGATGCTCTTACAAGAAGCACATAGGCCTATCCCATTATTTAGATCAAGGCTTTCTTGGAAACTAACATTTCTTGAAGGAAACTAAATCTTTTCTTCTGGAATGTTGTAAGAGTTTCTTCCTTTCCTAGTTCCAATAGGACATTTGAAATTTGTTCAGGATAGAGATGTGGATAAATAATATGATGTTACAGATAAATCACAGAACAATGAAAAAATAAAATATATGGGATACCCATGAACATTTGGCATCTTTTGAAGTTATCCTACTTTTCCGTTTATTTTGTCCATGTACACACCTAGAGTTGGAAGAGTTGCTACTGTGAAAAATGTATATGGCTATCCAAAAGTATATGAACCTTTAGATCTGGGACATGGAGCTAAAAGCTATTCTACAAGTTGCCTAAATAAACCTCTAATAATTATCCTTGTAGTTTTTCAGGATTTTTACACATTCTGTTCATCTTTATGCATTCTGTTCATTTATTTTTGGGAGAGGGTTGATTTTCACAATTTGAAAAGTTTATTAAATCTATTTAAAGACTTGGTTAACCTTTCTTTTGAAAAGTGCCAAATTTCCCTTGAATTTCAGTAATACAATTTCTACAATACCTGAAACTGTAACAACAGAAAACACAACCAGATTACCTTAGCCTATAGACTGCAGGTTATCCAGTCTTACCCAATGCCTAAGATGCTAGTTTGTTTTATTCTATGATCAGCTTATATGGAAAAAAAAATTCTTTTGTAGCATCTTTTATGAACATGTAGTTTCTTCTTTGAAAAACTGTTAGCCATTGGGTTCACTAGTGAACACCTTTTTATCTATCTATCTATCTATCTATCTATCTATCTATCTATCTATCTATTAATCTTTTATGTATGTGTATATCCATGTGTGTGTATACATTGACAAAGTGAGAGACAGATTATAACCTACAATTTTTGCCATACATTTGTTACTTAAAGGAGTGATGAAATGCTCAACAGTTGCTCTATTTTCACTTCCATTTCAGTCACAAAAAATATCAACCACAGGTGATAGATAAGCACTATAACTACAAAAGGTAATGTTATTATTTTTTATTATTTTAATTCAGACTTGCCCAGATTGGCACTGTCTATTTGTAGTGCTCAGTATGCTAAATTAGGGCACAGAAGGCTATACCAATTGTTAATGGGTTTGGAAATGAAGACCAGGACTTTTAATAAATTAATCAAAAAATAGGGAAGCTTGGAAACAAACTATGAAGGTCATGTCAGGAGCTTTACGGCCTCCATTAGCTCATGAAGATTTAGTTTATGATCAATGAGTTTTGACCTTTCAAATTGGCTTTCTTGCCAATTTCATTCCGTCTGTACTTTGCCCATCAAGAGAGAATTGGCTACCTGTCTTGTCTTTCTGGAGGAAGGGTAACAGGGAGGGGGGGTATGCCAAGGGAGTATAAATGATTCTCATGGATGGAATTACTGGGCCTTTTCAGATTTGGTATTGTGTCTTGGTCTAATCACCCAACTCTTGAGTTTAAAAGAGTTTATTGGGCTGTGTGGTTTAGATGCAAAAATATTTTGAAAGCTTCCTTTTCACAATCAAGAATTATGCAATGGTTAAAGTTAAAAAAGAAAATTAACATATACTGTTTTGTTACGTGCTTTCCACTACCACCTAACTTAATAATAACACAATAATCTTTAAAAGGAGTGAAAAAATAAGGCCCGATGACTGATAGATTGCCCAGGCATTATTGTTACATGCTAGGTGATGCTAGAATTAAGGAAAAAGAATTGGAAAAAAATACAAAATTCTACGATTTGCAGATTGAAATTGGGCACTTATGGAAAATGAAATCTGTTGTTATACCAATCGTGATTGAAGCCATTGGAGCAATAGCCAAAGGACTCCCTCAATATCTGGAAATACTGAATTTATCAGGCCTGACTACTAATTTTACAAAATAATCCATCCTATTTGGAACTGCCTATATTCTTAGATGCTACTTAATAACATAACAATAACAACAACAATATACAATAAACACCTTACTCGGAACTGCCTATGTACTCAGGCATTACCTTAAAGGCAGAGATAGTGACCACTTTGGGGCCTGCAAGCCTAGGGCTCTTGGTCAGTTCAGTCTTTAGTTTTAAACCCACAAACCAACCAACCCACCAACCAACCAGCCAATGAATGGAGTCTGGACAAAAGTGGCAGGCAGCTTCAGTAGGGACCAAGATGGCAGCAAGCTACAACTCTAGTGAACTGGATTCTTGGAGCCCAGAACCAGCAACTTAATTCCAGGCTGCAATAGGATCCTGTTCCTGCCTCTCTGAGGTAACCAATAAAACGTTGGGATTAGTTTGTATTGAAGTCCAGTGCACCAGCCAAGATGAGAAGGTGGGAATGACATGACATCAGGGAGAAAACCATAGCTGGAAAATACCTCAGAATCATATGTGCAGTGGGAAGGATTCAAGTACAGAGCAACTTCATCCGTTCCTGCTCTCCAGAAACACTACTTCAGTTATTCTGGTGACAGAGCATCCAGGCGGAGGGGATAAGTCCATATGAGTAAGAACAGTTTTTTTTTTAAAAAAAAGCTTCTCTTAATTGCTTTGACACACTGACTTAAAATGTGTGAATAAAGAGATAATGAGTTTCAATGCTTTCAGGGGAAATATGATTTTGTCAATTTTCATGAGCAGTATTTTTTTGCATGCAAACCTGCTTACTGGCCTGGAACAGCATAGTCTGAAAATCTTTAGTTATTGAAAATGACACACAAAATGATACAAATGATCCAATATAAATTAATGGGTAATATAACCGAACATCATACATGAGGTGAGATCTGAGCAGTGAAAAATGGAATAGAACTATTACTTAAGTTGGCAACAGTTTCAAAGGTCAGAGACACATCAATAATTCTCTTCATAAAAAATCCTAATTCTGTTTGTTTAATGAAGCTCTTCTTAGTGTTTGTCTGAACCTTACACCTCTGAAAGAAAGAAGAATGTTATTTTTCAAATCAAATGATTCTTCAAATCATCAGTTTTGAGCATCAACTATTAAAGATTTTTAAAACTAGTAGAACAGATTCTGTGATGATTGACTGATAACTTTAAGAAGCAATATGTGTCAGAAAATCCGTAGACCCAACTGTAAAGTGTTAAAAAGGAAACAGAGCTATATAGCCATAATTATTTCTCTATGGGGACTCCTAAAAAATAATGCATATATATTTCACTGGTCTGCATGGCTAACTGAGTTTGACTCAACTTTTCTGAAGATAAATGCCTGGGTAATAGTCAGATGCTTCCGGAAAATAATGGTTTTGCTTTGTTTCATAGCATTGTTATATTATTTCAATTTGGGTTTGGGGATTATATTTAATGGAGGGAATATTGGTAAATTGTCATGAGGAACAGTTTTGAAGTTGGCTGGAACTTACATAACTATTGCAAAGGAAATAAAAGCAAAACAATGATTAGGGATTATTCATATACAAAGCATGGGATATGGTTATTGGCTCAAATAATTAATGTATAATTATAATTTCAACTTTGAACAAGTAAAATGTTCACTTTATTTATTTATTTTAATTTATGTCATCTGTCTCTCCAATAAGGCAATTTCTATTCAAGGCGGAAGCCTTGCACCAGTTAAATGGTTGTGTATTTGTGTAGTATAGGAGCCTGAGTGGCGTAGGAGGCTAATGCCTCCTACTAAGGCAGCATTTAACATCCAGCTGCCTTCAATTACTGCGAGTTCAATTCTCACCAGGCTCAAGGTCGACTCAGCCTTCCATCCTTTCTAAGGTGGGTAAATGAGGACCCGGTTTGTGGGGGCAATAAGCTGACTTTGTATAAAATATACAAAAGTATGAAGGCTATTGCTTAACGCATTGTAAATCGCCCTGAGTCTCCATATATATATATCATATCATATCATATCATAATATATCATCAGCAGTATTGTGGACCCAATTGGCAAAAGAAAGTTCAGGACCGAATAGCTTGGAAACATGTGGAAGAGGCCTTCATCCTGCAATGGATAGACAACGGCTAAAATGATGATGAATATAATAGTATAGTATAGATATAGCTATAGGTAGAAGGTATATAGTATAGTATAGTATAGTATAGTATAGTATAGTATAGTATAGTATAGTATAGTATAGTATAGTACAGTGTATAGTATAGTATAGTATAAGGCAGTGATGGCTAACCTTTTTGCCGTCACGTGCCAAAAGCGGGGGAGGAGCACGGGGGGATTGTGCGCGTGTGTGCCCACAGCCATAATTCAATACCCCCCCACGCCCTGCCCTCCCATGCATGTGCACGTGCTCCCCCCGCACTCTCCCCGCTTTTGGCACGCGATGGCACGGTTGGCCCATTTTTCACTCTCCCCAGGCTCCAAAAGCTTTCTAGAAGCCTGGGGAGGGCAAAAACAGACTTCCTCACCCCCCTGGAGGCCCTCCGGAGGCCAGAACAGCCCATTTCCTGACTTCTGGTGGGCCTAGAAGGCCCAAAAATCAGCTGGCTGGCATGCACATGTGTGCTGGAGCTGAGCTAGGGCAACGCTTGGTGCCCTCAGACATGGCTCCGCGTACCACCTGTGGCACGCGTGCCATAGGTTCACCATCACGGGTATAAGGTATAAGGTATAAGGTATAAGGTATAAGGTATAAGGTATAAGGTATAGTATAGTATAGTATAGTATAGTATAGTATAGTATAGTATAGTATAGTATAGTATATTTATTTATTTATTTATTGGTTCGATTTATATGCCGCCCTTCTCCGGAGACACAGGGCAGCTTACAATGCGTTAAGCAATAGCCTTCATACTTTTGTATGTACCTGCTTAGTAGGGCTTTCGCCCCCCCCCCCAGCAATGTTCTTTTTTATACAAAGTCAGCGTATAGTGTAGTGTAGTGTAGTGTAGTGTAGTGTAGTGTAGTGTAGTGTAGAGTAGAGTAGAGTAGAGTAGAGTAGAGTGTATGGTATGATATGGTATGGTATAGGTATAAGGTATAAGGTATAAGGTATAAGGTATAGTATAGTATAGTATAGTATAGTATAGTATAGTATAGTGTATAGTATAGTATAGTATAGTATAGTATAGTATAGTATAGTATAGTATAGTATAGTATAGTATAGATACTGTACATACCACATACATACATACCAATGATGGGTTGCCCCCGGTTCGCACTGGTTCTATAGAACTGGTAGTAAAACTGGTGGGAGGCTCTGCCCACCGATCCTGACATCATCAAAACGCTTCTGCGTATGCGCAGAAGAGCGCGTGCACGGCCCCGTTGCGAACCAGTAGTAAAGGTAAGTAGAACCCACCCGATACAAACATACATACATACATACATACATACATACATACATACATACACATATACACAGTGTATACATACATATACACATACACATACACACATCTGTATATATTTTCTCATTTTCACTCTCATAACAGTTATGTAGGCACTACATTTTTATTTTACTCAATTAGCTCCAGGTTAGAAACTTACATCTTTGTCCATGAGCCTATGGTTTCTTTAATCTGGTCTTATTTAGGTAAAAATGAAGCTAATGACCAAAATGAAGATTAAACTTTCTTTGTGTCATACATACATATAAACTTTAAACTCTGTGTGTGTGTGTGCGCGCGTGCGTGCATACATATTAATACAAGCTATTTCCCAATGCATTCCAAATTAAATAAAAGATGTATTTAAGAAGCTTTTATCAATATAGATATGCAGGTGGGATAAAACTTCTCTTTCTGAAGTAGAACAGAGACATCTAAAGGCAAAGAAGAGAACACACTTAATTCACTCAGAATCAAAAATTCCGAGCAAATTATTTTGTTGAGAAAAGTGATAGCAGTTTGCTACATTTTTTTGTCTTTTTTTATTTCTAGTTCTGTCATAACTTAACTTGGCAGCAACAGACACTTTAAGGATTTATTTATAATATTGGATTATTTTTGTTATATATTTACAATAAATTTAAGGAAAGATTGTATAGGCCATGGGTATCAAACTTGCAGTGTCACATTGCCATCATGTGACATATCACGTTTTTTCCCTTCATGGAGCTGGAGTGGGTGTGGCCTGTGTGTGACCCATCCGAGTTATGGGCCACCAGTTTAACACACTTAATAGAGGCAGGAGCCACTTTATAAAAAGAAATGGTTGGTTCTTGCCATTTGAAATAAATGGGCACATTATGTAGCAAAATCTATGCATACTTGTAGTCCTCTACTGATACTACAATTGGCTCCAAAATCTTGGTCATTGAGTGAAGCAGTCATTTAGCAATACATCAGATGACTGCTTTGCTGAACGACCACAAAAACCAGCTCTCCCAATTACGGTCATTAAGCAGAGTGCTAGGAAGAATGTCCAGGGTCTGGTAGGGTGAGGAGAGGACGTGTGCCTCCTATCACACGCAGGAGGTCTAGGCCTCTCCCCACTGCACCAGGAAGAACGATTCTGAGAACTATGACATTGGCTAGCATTTTTGCCAGATTTGAGGTTCGTTCCTCTATCTGAGGAATGCTGAGGAATTTATGGAAATTATTTCAGTGTACTAGAAGAATGAACTTCAAATCTGGTGAAAATGCTAGTGAACACCATTATTTTGGAATGTTCAGAACATTTACCTTCAGTAGCATTTTCTCCTCCCCTTTGGAGCAGAAAACCCTACCAAACACAGCATTCTGAAAGGCTCAAAATGCTGCCTAGTGTTTTTGCCAGATTTGAGCTCCATTCCTACAGTGTGCTGGAGGATTTCCCCTCCCTTCATGGAGGGGACTGGAAATCCCTCAGTGAATTGGGGGATGGACCTCAAATCCAACATGCGCTCCCCATGCAACCTTCTGTGCCAGCTTCTCCATTGACTTTCTGGCAGAGAAGATTGCAAATGGAGATCACATGATTGCAGGGCACTGAGAGCAAACCCCACTGCTCATGAGCACTGATGATGTTACTAGTTTAATGGAATAGCAGAGTTGGAGGGGACTTTGGAAGTCTTCTGGTCCAACCCTCTGCTCAAGCAGGAAACCCTATACCATTTCAGACAAACAGTTGTCCAATCTCTTATTAAAGACCTCCACAATTTCTGGGGCACATTTTTCCACTGATTAATTCTGTCAGGAAATTTATCCTTAATTCTAGATTGGTTCTCTCTGATTACTTTTCATCAGTGGTGGGATTCTGCCGGTTCTAGGGGGTTCAGCTGAACCGTTTGTTAAATTGCTGGCTCGCCCCGCCCCTTGCCCCGCCCCTCCGCACCACTGGGCGAGGCGTGGGCGAGCCAGCAATTTAACAAACGGTTCGGTGTTTTTTTATAATTTTATTGGCCTGCAGCTGCCGCGGGGCTTCAAAGAGCCACCCTACAGCTGATCAGTGTTAAAAGAAAAGAAATGAGTAGACCAATGGCTGCAAATATAAATGGGTAGACCCAGTGGTGGGATTCTACTTTGGTAGAACCGGTTGTTAAGTAGTTAAGCCAGTGGTTGCCAAAGTGGGTGGTACCGCCCCCTGGGGGGCAGTGGGATGCCTTAGGGGGGCGGTAAACGGTAAGGGGGGCAGCAAGAGGGATGCTAGAGGCAAAGGGGGGCGACAGGGAGGCTAAGTGGCAAGGAGGGTGGCTCCCCCTTTGACCTGTGCCTCGCAGCACTTACCTTCTTGCAAGCAAACAGCAAGAAAAAAACAGCCTCTTTCAGTTTCAGCATAGGTTAATTAGCACGATTAGATCGGCCTCCGACTCTCAGCTGATTCGCTCTCAGCTGTTTTGCAGGCCCGTTTGCAAGCTCTTGTTTTGCAAGCTCTTTGCTTGCTGCAAAGAGTGCTCGAGCAGATTTTTTTTTCCCCTAGCTAAAAGGAAAATGAAAGTAAAGCAGGCTCTGCTGCAACGTAACAAAATGAGGCAGGGAGAGAGATTTCTTTTTCTTTTTCTTTCTCCTCACCAAAAAAGGTAGGTGCAAACAATGGAAAATTTAGGGCAAAAGAGGAGAGTTCAAGATTTTAAAAGACAAAAGAAAAAAAGCTCTATTTAACTAGGGAATTGTAATAATTGAGATACTATTAATTGTATATTGTGTTGAAAGCAGAAATGGTTAAGTTGTGGTTTGGAGGAATATATGGGGGAAATTATTTGGTTTATTATGATTGGTAAATATAATTAATTGATTTGTAAGAAATTGGACTGCATGAAAATAATTGGAATATTCATGTTCATATTGATTAATATACAAAAAAGATAGTTATATAACTAATTGATTTATATTAAAATGTTGAATTTGTATTAAACAACTGTAATATTTCATAATTAACCAATGTGAGGATGGATATAAAAATAGATGACAATGGGAAGGGGTATAATATAGAATAGGGTAGAATAGAATAGAAGGGAAAAATTGAATTTGATTAAGATTAGAGATGAGGATGAAGGGTAATATTGGTTTTTTTAAAAAATAGATGAGGAATAAACATGGCAAAAAGGAAATATAGAAATTGTAAATTTAATTGAAATGACTAAACGCTGTTTAAATTTGTGAACCAGCCAAATATTCTGTTCAAAGAAAATACATTGTATGTTTGTATGTGTGTTTCTAATTATTGCTATTTATTCATATTTGTTCTCTTTTATTCTTTAAAGTTTAACAATTCATTCTTTATCTTAATATCTTTATATTTGTTTGGAGTTGGCTTTCTTCCCTTTCATCTTTTTTATTGTACAGCAATCTTTCTCCTCAAACCTACCACCCCTTTCTTTTTTTTTCCTTCTTACTTTCTCTTCCCTCCCTCTTCTTCTCCTCCCTACTTCCTCTTCCTTTCTCCTTCTCCTACTCTCTTCCTCCCTCTCTTACCCTCACTCCTACTCTAATTTCCCTTCCTTCATCCCTCTCTATTGCTGTATCCTTTTATGCATATGGACTACTCAGAGGGCTGAAAAAGTTATTTTTGACCGATCCTCGCACTTTTGACCAGTCCTCGAACTTACGACTGTCCTAACATTTTATGTTTTTGCCCTATCTTGTCACCATGGTGAAGAGAAGCAGTTGTGAAATGAGTGACACGGTTGTTAAGAATGCTACAATGGGCATAAATGATGACCAGTCATAAGTGCGAAGACCGGTCAAAAGTGCGAGAACCTGTCAGAAATCACTTTTTTCAGCCCTCTGGGTAGTCCTTTTATGCATATGGACTACTCAGAGGGCTGAAAAAGTTATTTTTGATTGGTCCTCGCACTTTTGACCAGTCCTCGAACTTATGACTGTCCTCACATTTTACGTTTTTGCTCTAGCTTGTCACTATGATGAAGAGAAATAAGTGATACGGTTGTTTAGAATGCCGCAACGGACATAAATGTGAGGATGGTCATAAGTGCGAGGACCGGTCAAAAGTACGAGGACCAGTCAGAAATGACTTTTTTCAGCCCTCTGAGTAGTCCCTATGCAGATAGCCACGCCCACCAGTCACATGACCAGCTAGCCACACCCACCCAGTCACATGACCACCAAGCCACATCCCCAACTAAGCCACGCCCACAGAACCGGTTGTTAAAAAAATTGAATCCCACCACTGCTTTTCATCCATTGCTTCTTGTCCTGCCTTTAGGTGCTTTGGAGAATAGGCTGACCTCCTTTTCTTTGTGGCAGTCCCTTAGATATTAGAACACTGCTATCATGTCACTCTCTAACCCTTCTTTTCATTAAACTGATATACCCAATTCCCTCAACCCTTCTTCATATGTTTTCATAATTTGGATAATGAAACATCTGCAAGAAAATAACCCAGTTCACAGAGCACCAAAGACCTTTCACATATTCCTCACCCTGCCTAGATTCCTTCTCTCAATTAGGCAAACTGATATTGAAAGAAGGAGAGATGGGGACGGAGGAAGGAAGGAAGGAACTTTGTTCATAAACCACATAATCTTCCACTAGATGGCAGTAACAGCTTTCTCAAACAGTATCTAGAACAGAGGTCTTCAAACTTGGCAGTTTTAAGACTTGTGGACTTCAACTCCCAGAATTCTTCAGCCAGCATAGAATTCTGGAAGTTGAAGTCCATAAGTCTTAAAGCTGCCAAGTTTGAAGACCTCTGATCTAGAACATTAATCGCTAGCAAACATACAATGGGGCTAACAAATAGGATGCAACATTAACACTCAGATTAGCCTATATTCATTTTTCTTCCATAAAAATGCTGCTTTGGCTGCATCAGTAAAACAAGTATTCCCAACACAAGTATGTATTGGGGAGGGGGGAGAAGTGGGGGGAGAGATAGAGAAAAAGCAATGGTATTGCTTCTCTATTGTTGACATGAAAATTGCATGAAGATTCCAGGAGCCAACCTCGACTAGAAGGGGACTCTTTAGCTCTAATTGGTGAGAAACTGTTTCTGAATGGACTTTCTTTAAATTAAAAATAGGAGTTCTCCCTAAGTTTCAAACTCTCAGTACTCATAAAAAAATAAAACCATGTAGAAGACTTACATGACCATCCAAATCAACAAAAGCAGCTGGAAAAAAGCAGCTGGAATTAATGTCATGCATGCTAATAACATTCACTTTTTTTCTCCATTGATTCTTTAAGAATCTTCTACAGAAGTATAGATGGAAAGAAAATACCAATCCTGTGTTGAACTTAACTTGGCAGTGGTTGTACTATTGGTAATACAATCTGGTTGCATGTAATTGTACTCAAAAGTTGAGGAATCTTTTACGATAAGACTCATTTTTTTAATATTATTCGTGGCAGTCATTAAGTGAATGATTTTAGTTGTTAAGCAAATCACAAAATCATTAAGGGAACGGTCTGGCCATTTAAGTGAACTGATGACATTTTTAACCAGAAACCAACAAAAAATGATAGAAACCAGCAAAAAATGACAGAATCCAGCAAAACCTCAACACTGATTGCTAAGTGCCTGAAATGCAGTGACGTGACCATAGAAGCCAGAAGTGCTTTATGGGCCATAAAGAACCCATTTTGAGGTTGTCGTAACTCTGAAAAACAACTGGTCATAAGTTGAAGGCTACCTGTAATTGTTCTAGAATTTTCGGTAAAGCAAACAGCAGACAAAAAAAAAAAAAAAATTTCTTAACTGCATGATATTTTATTTGATCCCTAGAAAATATGCAACAGCATCCTTTCAGGTTCTGAGGCTTTGCACAGCCCACTTAATAGTGTAAAACATGGAGATGTGAAGACATAAGAAGTTTTGAAAAGAGTTGTAAAAGCCAAGGAAGAACCAGACCATAGTATTGTAGCATCAGGACTGAGCTCATAAATCTCCTTTTGCATAATCCCTCTAGGTGTATTATATTGTACTCCTCCTGCCTTAGAGTACTGTAGCTGTTTGGTAGTTAATTTCCTTCAGGGAGATGCCTTAACTCTTGCATTTAACGAATCCCTTACTGAGAAGAATATAAACTAAAAAAAAGTTGTCATAAAATGCTATAGTGCCATCTACTGGCTATGGAGAATTGAGAAAGAAATCTAAAGAAATCATTTCTTCCTTATGAGATAATTAAAAGTAAATATTTAGAAAAGAAAAAAGGGTGAAATATATAAGTTTATTTTTAGCACTAAGAGGCCCTGCAAAAATAAAAATGCTGGACTAAACACACTACTGTTGAAATCAGTATTAGAGACGAATTATAGGCAGCATTAGAGAGGAAGCTGTTTTACAGAATTATAGCACAGAAGATAAGCTTAGGACAGATGATAGGATAAAATGATCTGATAGTCATACATAAAATTATATATATGCACATAAGGTGAAGAACAAGATGCATCTTGGAATCTACTGCAACAAATATCCAACAAATGAGCTTGCCTAGAAAAAATTAAATCACCAAAGACCATAAATTAGATTTACCCTCAATTAAATCAGAAATAAAATCCTAGGATTTTGAAGTATATTATTTATTGATTCGTTAGAGACAAATAGAATTTCTGAAGCCAAAGAACCCTCTTTCCTTCCCTGGATTTGCAGATTATTATAGTAACTTTTAATCAGAGGAGCTCCATTACTTTAGCTCCATTTTTCTCCCCAGGTTTTCAGATTCGTCTTTGAATTTGAAAGACAAAAATACCTTTTTGTTTCTCCTCCAGAAATGTAGCAGGTGGGAATATTTCCTTGGCTGTGTGCTGAACACATGCCTCAGTTGGTAAGAGTCTAGTTGAGACAAAGAGGGGTTGATATCAATATGTGATATCAATTTTGTGAGTGCTAGATGGTATCATATTACAAACATTAGACAATTTAAGATGTTTCAAGAATCATAAACTAATGCTGTGATGTCAGCACATGAAACAGCTTTGAAAAAGTGGACACACTTTGTTGCAAACTTTCATTGAGCCAAAACAGCCTTTCAAACTTTTGCATGCTCCTAATTGGCATATTGATCTGGAAATGCACAGTATCACTCCTCTTATTATCTGAATGCTTTTCTAGATCCAGCTACTGATCTTAAAACTTTCATATCGATTCTGATAGTGATACACAATATGTTTGGTTCCATGGGATACAATACTGCAAAAGAAAAAAAAGAAAGAAGAGATTGATTTTGCTCAAAGAATACTTTAAAGCAGGGTTGTCAAACTCAAGGCCCACAGGCTAGATTTGGCCTGTGGGGTACTTAGATCTGGCCCACGGGGCCACTCTGGAAACCGGCCTGTGGTGCCTCTGTCAGTGAAAATAGAGCTCGGGAGGGCCGTGTGTGGCCTTCCCGGGCTCCATTTTTGCTGGCAGAGGGTTGCAGGAAGCCATCCCAGCTGAAAATGGAGATCGGGAGCCCGTTTTCGCTGGCAGAGCACTCGGGCCACCACAGGCGCCCCTGACATGAGTGATGTCGAGCTGGCCACACCCACCCTGGCCACGCCCATCCCACCCCAACCCTGATGTGGCCCTCAATAAAATCGGGTTTGACACCCCTGCTTTAAAGATGAAATAATAAACAGCATGCCTGACACATACACCAGGAAAAATATTTACTATATTTATAAGGCTGCCCGACTCAAACAATGTGACAAATTGGTAGGGCCTTTCAATATTTCTAGCTTTTTCTCTAACTGGTAAAAGCAGGTTAAGAGTGTTCTGAACATAGCAGAATAGTGAGCATCTAAAAAAAATCAGAGCTCGCTTCCAACTTTTGGTTCTCAAGCTTTCTTAAGGTGTTGAGTCATTAATTGATAAAAATGGAAACTACCATGTAAGCACAGTTATGATTCAGCCAGAGAATGTAACATTCTTCTAGCCAACTTTGGGACATGTAATTCTAGCTGGGCTTTTTCTCCCTGTTGCGATATTTTCAGGATCAGACTCAATAAATTGTTCAAGAATTAAGAGTTCAAATATATCTCTCTTTATTTACATAAGGCATTCTATATTCACTGAATATTCACAGATAGAAGCACAGAATGAACGTATGCAGCTCCTTATATATACAATGGGTGGAGCTAATTATGGGAGTGGTAAAGTATGAATACATTAAGAAGTGAAGAATAAGTTAACCCCTGACACACTGTTCATATATTATTTACATAATGGAGAATAAGGCATTTACTTGTGACAAATCCCCCTCTAAATGCCGATTCGATATATTACAACAATTACATTCAGATTCAGAACAATATAATACATGTAACTTAGAAGTCAGGTATTTATGTTGCTTAGATGGCAAAGGCTTTGTTAATATGTCAGCTATTTGCTCTGATGTTTCGCAATGAACTGCTTTGATAAATCCATCCTGAGACAACTGTCTCACGTGTTTAAATTTTATATCTATATGCCTGGATCTTTGTCCAATGGCATCAGATCTAGATATTTCGATAGCAGCTTTGTTATCTTCATGCATGATAAAAGGCAAAATGGGTTTTTTCCAAATGTCAGAGAGTAAATCATTGAACCATACAAGGTTATTAGCTGCCTTAGATAGACAAACATATTCTGCCTCTGTTGTTGAAGTGGCTACTAACTCTTGTTTGCCAGTATACCAGTAAACTGGACAGTCATTGAGAAAGAATATATAACCAGATGTGCTTTTTCTACATGAGGTATCTCCAGCCCAATCCGCATCGGCATAACATGTGAGGATGGGCTCTTTGACATTTTTAGGTTCCAACAATAAACAGAAGTCTAAACTATTTTTCAAGTATCTTAATATCCTTTTGACAGCTTCCCAATGGTATAGTGATGGTTTACTAATGTGTCTGGACAATAAATTGAGAGGCAAAGCAATATCAGGCCTAGTCCAATTGGAGATGTAAAGAAGTGAACCTATGACAGACCTGTAAAATGTATTGTCTTTGAATTCAGGAGATGATTCTTCTGTATTCTTCAAAAAATCAGTTTGCATGGGAGTGTCACATGGCTTAGCGTTACTTAAGTTACATTTATTCAAGAGCTCTATGATTTTGTCCCTTTGAGAGAGTTTAAATCCTCTTCTGGTTTTACTGATTTGAACACCAAGATACTTATTTACTTTACCCAAAGATTTCAATGAAAAATGTTCATTTAGTTTCGTTACAAATGCCTCTTTCCTTTCTTTATGTTTACCTATGTATAAAATGTCGTCCACATAGATTAGTACAAATTCTAGAGAATTATTATCTTTTTTAACAAAGAAGCAATTGTCGGCAGTAGTGGCATTGAAATTCATAGTTTTGAGAACTTTTACTAGACAATCATACCATTGTTTACCAGATTGTTTTAACCCGTATAAACTTTTATTTAATAACCAAGTCTCATTTTTGTTTGTGTATTGACTGTGGGGTGCTCTTACATATATTTCCTTATCTAACTTTGCGTGTAGGTACGCAGTCTGTATGTCGTATTGAAATACATCAAGGTTGAGTGCTGATGCTATAACCAGAGCTGTTTTGACACTCTCTGTTCTTACTGTGGGGGAGTATGTGTCTGTATAATCCTCGGGATATTTCTGTGCATAACCTTGTGCAACTAATCTAGCTTTGTATAGAGTATTGCCTCCTTCTAAATTCTTAATTTTATATATCCACCTAGTGCCAATGATAGTTTTGTCCTTTGGTGCAACTGTAGGGGTGAACACATTTAGCCCTCGTAAACTATCCATCTCTTTAGTCATGGCTGCTTCCCATTTTATCTTTTCTTCAGGAGGAAGCTTGAACACTTCCTCATATGTGTTAGGTATTGGTGATTCTCCATCCATATACATTACATAATCTTTGTATTTATTTGGCATTTGATTTCTGCTACTTCTGGTTGTTTTTTCTGGTTTACTATCATTGTCATGTAAATATCTTGCTTCTTTTTTAGTTAATGAATCTGTCTTTATTTTATGTTGATTGTTTGTCCATGTTTTAATTTTATTTTTATGTGTATTGTTACTGTGCTCTTCTCTAATTCTTTTTTCTTGAAGTTTGGTATCTGTATTGGTGTTTGGGAATATTTCATTAAGATGTATTTTAGACCAGTTGGCCTGTTCATGGAACACAGCTGTTCTGGAGACTATGAATTTATTATTATTATCGATAAATCTGTATCCTTTTGTACCTGTCTCGTATCCCATGAATCTAAGTCTCCTGGATACGTTCTCACCTTTGCGCCTTAGTTGTTTAGGTATGTGTACGTCTGCAGTGACTCCAAATATGTGCATGTGTGCTAATTTTGGTTTCCTATTATACATCACTTCGTATGGTGTCTTATTTACAATGCTGGACCAAGTTCTATTTTGTGTGTAATTAGAGTATTGTAGGGCTTCTGACCAGAATTGTTTACCTAAGCCAGCATCTTCTAAAGTGCATCTAATCATGGTTTGTAATGTTGAGTTCTTTCTCTCTACCACTCCGTTCTGGAATGCAGAAAATGGACTAGATGTGTAATGTAACATCCCTCTGTCTTTTAGCCATTGGGAGAATTCCTTAGACATGAATTCACATCCCCTATCTGTCATAATTTGTTTTATTTTAATATTGTGTTGTGTCTCTATACGTTTGTAAAACTCTTTAAATTTCTGAAAAGTTTCATCCTTATGTTTTAATGTGTAAACAAATCCATAACGACTATAATCATCCACAATTGTTAGAAAATAACGTTTTTTATAAGTAATTGATGGTGTTAGTGGACCAACTAGGTCCATATGTACCAAATCAAAAATTTTGTTGGTTGATCTCGTTGACTTTCTAGGTCTGGGACTAGTTTTGAGCTTTGTAGATTTACATACTGAGCATTCCAAATAGTTTTCACAATTTTTTATTTTAACACCTTCTGCATGTTCAGTCATCTTTTGTACTACAGGAAAACTGGCATGTCCTAATTTCCTATGTAAGACATGAGCACACTCATCATGAATTGGTTTACCTATCTTAGGTTTTTTATCATTATGTGTATCTTTGTGATTATGGGTTACCTCACATTCTTCATTGTCACTATTACTATTCTCTCCATTATCTATTTCATTATCATTTTCCATATTTGAATCAATGTTGTGTAACCATTCTTCCTTTGTCATTAAGTAAGGTAGACCTCCTTTGGTTATTACTGTACCTATGTTTATTTTGTTTTTTTCTAATGTTGCTTTTCCTTTTGAGAACACAATATTAATGTCAGAATCTCTGCTTAATTTTATGGCACTAAGTATATTATGAGGAATTTCAGGTATTAGTAATACCCCCTCTATTTTTCCTAAGCCAGGTAAGATTACATTCCCTCTACCTATAACTTGAACTTTTTCTTGGTTAGCCACTTTGATTACAAATTTATCTTCTACAAATGAAGATAATATGTTTTTATTATTAGTAGTGTGATTAGTTGCTCCAGAATCAATAAGCCAATTATTGTTCTCTGGTTGTGGTGTGTTAATGTTGTCATGTTTGTTTAGCCCATTCATTGAGCCAGATTTTCTATCCTTTGAGTTATCTCTGCCCCCTCTATGTTCTCTATAGTTGGGTGGACTTCTATACCTAAGTCTATCATTGGAAGACTGTCTGTTGTTGTACCTATTTCTATATTCTGACCTATGTCTATCTTTTTGGATTTTGGGACAATCCCTCCTATTATGTTCTTTAGATCCACAATTGTGACACCTAAATGTTTCACGATATCTTTCTTGAAATGCTACCTTTTTATATTGTTTGTGTTCTATTTGGTTGTTATAACGACTTCTCCTTGAATTGTCTTCAGCTATTAACTTATTGGATAGGCTTTCTATGGATAAGTATCCTAGATTGATTGTGTCTAAGTGTGACATATAATTATCCCATGATGGGTCAAGCAAATTGATGATAACACTTTTCATCGTTTGATCTGAAATCACCTCCCCCCTTAAATGCAGTTCTGCTCTAATCTTGTTTAAAGATATTAAATGTTCACTTATGGTAACCCCTGGCTTTATCCTAGAAGAGAAGAAATCTTTAGACATTCTTGTGGTAGTGGCTACGCTTTCACTGTGAAACAAATTAAACATGCATTGAATAATTTCTGAGACAGTCAGATTTTGCTTAATACTGTGATACATGGCAGGGGACACACTGGAAATTAATAGGAAAAATGCTCTATGATGTAAGCAATCTAACTTTAGAGTCCAAGGTCTTTTTGGGGGGTTGGTAATAAAAAACATTAAGTTTTCTTTCATAAAGACAATCTGGAGCTGCTGATACCATTCTTGCAAATTAATGCCATCTATTCTCAGCTTTGGGAAGTCACTGGGTAAATTCCCAACATTGTTGGGTCCATTACTTACAACCAGGGGTAGTCCGTGGTCTTGCAAATGTCGAAAATTGCAAAACGGCGTGGGAATGCTCACAACGAGTCTGCATGGTTCTCTCTGCATCTCATGACTTCCTGGGTTGTCTGCGTAGTCCCGCGCATGCGCGTTGCTCATTTCGTTCCTGGAGTCATCGTGAGAGGTTCTCGCTGCTGCAGCTCCCTCGCTTTGTTCTTCTTCCGATGAATCAGTCTCCGGCTCGATCTTGGGAGTCCTGGTGATGGCGGGTGCTCGTCTTCTTTTGCTGAAGGCGCTGGTTCTTGGATCAGTCTGCGGTGTGGGGTGATATCTGCAGGGCTCTCTGGGTTCAGGTGTCGGTGCTTTCGCCGTCTGGATAGGAGCGGGTAGATTTTGAGGCGTTGGCTCGCTTGCTTGCCTTTTGGTTGATTTTTTAGTAATCTTCAGTTTTGGCCCAAATGCAGCAAAAAGCGTTTTCATTGCTGATTTTATTTGTGTGTCTATCGAATCTTCTTCATTCTCTGTTTCTGATTCTTCTGAGGTATATACTTTTTCTTTTTCATTTTTCGTATCGAGTAAGGCTTTTCGCGCCAGACATTTTGAATCCTGTCTTCTGATTGGCTCTGCTTCACTCATCTTGGGAGTCCGTTGAAACCAAGATGGCTGCCATTTGAAATTTTGCGCGGGATTGTTGGTTTTCTTCTTCGCTGCATTTTTATCTGTAAGCATATCACTTACTATTTTTGAGTCTTTTGGTTTTTCAGTAGCGATGTGCTTCTCTCTCGCTGCTCCGTTGTTTTTTAGTATATCTTGGAGGTCCGCGACAAGACTTTCATCGCTCTTTTGGCTCTTTAGGAGTTTTAGTATCTCTGACCTGAGTTCGTTGTATTCTATTTCGTTTTCTTCTTGGTCATCATCTTTATTTATTATTTCTTCGTCTTCTGTGGTGTATTCCTCAGATTCTCTCGAAATTGCATTTGTGGACTCATCTATTATTTCTTGATCCGCTTCCATTTCTTTGCTGTATGCCCTGGTGTTGGGCCTATCTCTTTTAGACATGTTTAAGTTTTTATTGAGTCAATTCAACCATCCTCTGCTACCAGATTGTTGCGATATTTTCAGATCAGACTCAATAAATTGTTCAAGAATTAAGAGTTCAAATATATCTCTCTTTATTTACATAAGGCATTCTATATTCACTGAATATTCACAGATAGAAGCACAGAATGAACGTATGCATCTCCTTATATATACAATGGGTGGAGCTAATTATGGGAGTGGTAAAGTATGAATACATTAAGAAGTGAAGAATAAGTTAACCCCTGACACACTGTTCATATATTATAATGGAGAATAAGGCATTTACTTGTGACACTCCCGTATGAAGCCTACTAACTCTCTTCTTGGTCTGACTATTGCTAATAAATCCTGAAGAAAATATTTCTAAAATGTTCCTTTGGAATTTCCCAACAGAAGTTCAGCAACTAGCTCATCAGTTGCCATTTATAGAGTGACTGCTGTGGTGCTATTCCCAGGAATAATTGTCTTCTCTTGCTTTTGCTAAGGTACAGGCTGAGATTAATTATCGGCTGCTGTGTGTCTTGCTTTAGCACTACTTTGCTAAAATATGTAACTTTGCCAAACGAGATGGGGATTTATTTTAGCAAGAGAAACATTTATTTTCTACAATTCCTGTCCTAATGGCCAGTACTTTTAAATCTCAATTAAACCAATGTTATAGTTTAACATAAATACTTAGTCTTGGTTGGCGGTTAATTCAACATGTACTCTGAAAGGACAGAATCTAAACAGAACTGTGCACATTTTAAGGTATTCTAGTGGGCTGGAAAAAATAAAAACAAATAGAAAACAGGGATGGTACTTTTTGGTAAGCTGTTTTTGATCATTGGCCATGTTCACTGTGGTACTGTCATTTCCTGAGATGGGTGGCTATAAAAATAATATAAATAAATAAATAAGTCAGAGCCATGTGCTCTAAAATTCCAAATTTGTCCACTGACAAAAATGGGGGGCATTTTGCAGTAGCTGAATTATGTGAAAGTATCTTTCCCTTTGTTTTAGCAATTTTTGGTATTTTTAATTTATTTAAGAAAATTAATATGGCTGCCCAAGTCACCCTCAGTGTCTCTACACAGTTTACAAAGATAAAAACCCAATATAAAAACAATAAAAAGCAATAACCTCTACCTCCTGGCAACAACAATCAATCAATCAGTCAGTCAGTCAGTCAAATAAACCACTTAATGGACTCCATCTTATTCTATGATCCCCAGAGTCCAGACTAGGGGTGGGTTCTACTTACCTTTATAACCGGTTCGCAACGGGATTGCGCACACTTGCTTCACTCATGTACGTGCCTTGCTTCTATGCATGCGCAGAAGCTTCTGCACATGCGCAGATCACTGATGACAACATCTAGGGCAGTAGGCGGGGCCTCCCGCCAGTTTTACTATCGGTTTTTGTGAACCGGTCCGAACTGGGGGCAACCCACCACTGGTCCAGACCCATTGGCAAAAACAGGTCTTCAGAGTTGCAAAAAAGTGTCAAAATGGGGGCCAATTTTATCTTTCAGGGGATATGTTTCACAGAGATTGAGCTACCATGAAGCAGGGCCTTCTTGGTCCTACTAGATTGATCTCCTTAAGAGAAGGGACCAGTATCATTCTCTGCCTCCCCACTCTAATAGGTTGGGTAATTGTGATTTCAAACAGTATTTCAAATAATCTGGTCCCAAGCCATGTAGGGCTTTAAAGGTGACAACCATCACCTTGAATTGGAAGCAAAATATTAGACTGGAATATGAAAGAACATCGATGATTAAATGGTTAGAGGTAAAAACAGGAAGTACATAATGCTACATATGGGATTTATGCTTCCAATTCATTTATCAGATGTATAAATATATTTTAAGAATAAGCCTCCTTATCAGAGTAAAATAAATAAATTTCAACATCCACATTGATTTTTTTTTCAATGTTTCCTGTGATAATTTATTTTGATTTGGGGGATTATTTTTGTATTACATATTTGTAGTTGTTCATAACTACTTAAAGTTACATGACTGGCATAAGTGGCATAAAAGCACTTGCATATGCATATGCTGTACATTCCTGGAAGAGCCAGTTTGGTTTTATGGTTAACATATTGGACTATGAGCAAGGATATCCACAGTGTAGTCCTCCCTTAGGCTTACTTTGAGCCAATCACTGTCTCAGTCTGGACTAGAATGTAAACACAAAACCTGTTTATCATTCTGCATGGGACCAACAAGAAAGATTATGATCTATAACTTTCCATAAAGAGGGATTTATGCTGTGGATGAATAGTAAATATGAGAGCCAATCTGGTGTTGTTCTGAAGGCACCAGGGTATAGAATCAGCGAGACTGTGAGTTCTAGTCCTGCCTTAGAGGCACAAAGCCAGCTAGTGACACTGGGCCAGTCACTCTCTCTCAGCCCTAGGAAGGAGACAATGGTAAACCACTTTTGAAATCTTGCCAAGAAAATTGCAGGGATGAATCCAGGCAGTTATCAGGAGCCAACACTGACTTGAAGGTGCACACAAAGAGAAAATGGAATGAATTTTGAGATTCTTCTGCAGCTGTAAATGTCTCTTCTTATTGCAATACCCAGTGGATTTTAACACAGAATGAAGGTCACATATGTTAACAGAAACAAAGCAATTCACTGTACTTTAATGCCACTCAAGTTATAACATACTAAGGGAATGCTTAGGTGCTTCCTCCAATAACTTCCATGCCAGTGGTGGGTTTCAAAATTTTTTACTACCGGTTCTATGGGTGTGGTTTGGTGGGTGTGGCATGTCTTGGTGGGCGTGGCTTGGTGGGCATGGCAGGGGAAGGATACTGTAAAATCTCCATTCCCTCCCCAATCCAGGGGAAGGATACTGCAAAATCACCATTTCCTCCCGATCACCTGGGACTTCGGAGGCAGAGAACAGATGGGGGCGGGGCCAGTCAGAATTTTTACTACTGGTTCTCCGAACTACTCAAAATTTCCGCTACCGGAAACTCTCCAGAACTAGTCAGAACCTGCTGAAACCCACCTCTGCTCCATGCCAGTTAGCTGCAATCCAAAGGAAAGCTGGCCTGAGAGAATTGGCATGGAGAAACAGATTGTCCTTCTTTCCCATTCTGAGTAGAGTTTCTGTGACAGGTTTGTCCTTTTTACCTGAAGGAAGACTAGAGCTTGGTCTGGAGTTTCTTAAAAAGGAAGAGCCGCAGCAAAGAGACCGTGTTCAACAAAGACTATGTTCAGATTTACCCATGGTTAACTGAAACCATCATTATCTCAATTTTCTAGGTTCATAGGACATACTAAATCATAAATTAAACACATGGATTGACATTTTTCTATCACTCTTTCCTTACCAGGATGGACATATCCTATCCTATCTCCTTTAAGTCTCATGGTTTTGTATCATCCTGAATCTAATAAATGTGATTCAGATTTTCCCTTATGCATACTTCGTGAGTAAAGATTGCTTGAACAGCAATCTGAAAGCCTGAAAAAGCATTAACTGAAAACAAAGCTCAACTGTAAATATGATTAAATCGAGCATGTTTATTTGAAAAGTGTGCAATAGACAACTGCTGGGTCATGTACATTAGGAAATGATGCTCAGCTCTGAAAAATTGTGCTTTGAAAGTAATATTAAAACTGTATTATGGATAACAGTTTTTAAGGGAAAGGCTGATTTTGGTCCTTTTCACTTGTAGCTACTGTGATTTCCCCTCTGTCATGCTTACCAGAGTATTCATATAATCCATGGGTTAAATTTGGATATTCTAAAACTTATGTGGAAATTGCTTTTGGGTTTACAATTAGAAACAATTCAGTCTGGGTTGTAAGTGTACATTGAAAAGCAGAGCAGAAATGTTCACGACAGTTAGATCTGATAAATAAGCAACAATTTAGCATCTATCATCTCTCTCTCTCTCTCTCTCCTATCATTCTGTCTGTATGTCTTTATGTCTGTCTGTCTGTCTGTCTGTCTGTCCGTCTATCTATCTCTATCTCTATCTCTATCTCTATCTCTATCTCTATCTCTATCTCTATCTCTATCTCTATCTCTATCTCTAGCTCTAGCTCTAGCTCTAGCTCTAGCTCTAGCTCTCTATCTATCTATCTATCTATCTATCTATCTATCTATCTATCTATCTATCTGCAGTATCTATCAGAATATATCACAAATGCACACAGACACACAGACACAGACACAGACACACACACACACACACACATTCTAACTGAGAAACTAATTATTACTTAAGGTGAGAGGTAGCTTACCAGCAGGGGCATGATGTGCCTACATTCTAGCATATCCAGTTTAAATAGACCCTGGCAGTCAAAACATTACATAGCATCTGCATCTAATGTGGATGGAATCTGACTTGTTTATCAGTTCTCTAATGTGTTTTAGTATGACAGGTATGTACAGTAAAAAGGTGAGAATGACAGACCTTATTAGCTTTGTAATGTTTCAAAACACATGGAAAAACAAAGAAACACAGGTTTACCCCTCTCAGTCTCTTCAGACATGTTTATACTAAACATATGATCACATTCATCAAATTGAGAGCTTTGTAGATCACAATGTTTATTGAGATATTGGCCAGTCTATTAAGTCCAATTTCCCTCTATTGTTAACATTGGCAATTGATCTACAAGGAGTAACTTGCATCTCTTTTTTTGAACAGATTAGATTGTTGGGCTGATATGTGCTAATACTACAATCCACCAAGACTAGAATGTACACTATTGACCAGTAAATGTTTATATTTTACAACTTTTAGATTTGTTGTCTTCAGTTTCAGAATTCTCAAAAATGGCTATGCTGGCTGGAGAATTCTGAGTATTTATTACTAATTTGTTTAAAAAATGTATATGGCCACCTATCTTAAGCCACTCTGAGCAACTCACAGAAATAATGATAATAATAATAATAATGATAATAATAATAATAATAATAACAACAACAACAACAACAACAACAACAACAACAACAACAACAGTGAATCAATAAAACAAAAACCCTGCCCATAACTTCAGATTTCCCTCCAGATGCCCTATAACATGCTAAACTTCTGTCCTTCCATACTTTCTACTGTACCTATACAACCCCAATCTTTATCTCAGTGAAAAGCTAGGAATCCTTTTCACATTCATGTATATGGTCTGAATTCCAGAGACACAAAGGAATTGTGAAATTATTTGTACAACCTTGTAAAATAGAATGTTAAAAACCAACTTGTTCATAAAATCAGTTTGTAGATTCCATAATCTTGGAGCCTCATTGTGCAGTGATCACATTACTTCCATCCAATTCACCAAATTTGTAAAACTCAGTAATGTATAAAATAGAGAAAAAAGACTCATAATGCTGCAATTCTGTAGATAAATTATTATTGTACTGTAATTCTGCAGATAAATTAATTTCACATCTTCTATTATATTAAGCCATTTTGTTATTTTCAATGCATATTAACCTATATCTATGGCATAATTTAATAAGCAGAGTGGTGTAAAAATCAATTTAATGATTTCTACCATCCACTGTTTCTTCTAATATTAATTTGTTTAATTTTTCTATCCACCTTTAATGATCAAAAAGATGCATATTGCAATTCAAGAATATAAAGTAATTCATATACCAGCATACCCAGAATAAGATAAATATGTGAGTTTCAGATATATAGGAATAGATAATACACAACAATATGATTTTGTGTGCCTATTACTCTACTTCTTATGTTAAGCATTTTAGGATATATTTCTGGGTTGTCAGTGATGAATAACAAATCTAAGTTTCCACTCAGATGATAAAGATAATGCTTTTAATGTAGCCAGTTTTTGCACTTAATGGATATCCATAATAATAGCCATGGTTACACAGTTATAGAACTGTATAAGGGCTTGTAGGCTTTTCGTAATGGACTGGACTTCCTTGTTAATGCATCTTCCATTCCACAGATATTCCATAAGGGTTATACACTTAAATTTTCTCTGAATCATTTTGTTGTTACAGTTGGCTTATCTTTGGTTTAAATATGCATGTAAGTATTTTTGTAAGATATTTTAAAACTTCTATTGCCAAATGTATTGGGTAGATAATAAGTTAGAAGAATAAAGAAGTCAGCATGATAAGACAATAATTAGCACAGAACTTTTTTTAATAGAGAATATTTAAAAGCCATCTGATACACACTGTTAGCTCAGAATTATGCAAATTCACTGTTAAAATCTGAAAATGCCCTAGAGAAAATTGTTGTCTTTGAATAGCTGAAATAATGGAATGGAAAAAAAGTTACAGAAAAAGGCAGTTTCCAACTGAACGGATAAAGTTCGTAATAGTAAATACAGACTGAATACAGTGGAAGCAAGTACCAATTGAAATGGTGGCCTTCTCTTGACTGAATGATTTCAAGACGCGTCTATAGTACCCAAGCAAGGGATGTGCTCAGTGGCTTAAATGGTCCTTTCCACGTTATGATCATTACACTCTATGGAACGCATCAACACCTAACATTATGGGCCCTGAACAATCTAGCAAGTGGAAGACACTGGACCATAGACTGAAAAGTAGGATGGTATCTGACCAATTTGATTGGCTGGACACTTAGAAAATGGTTTCCAAAGATGACCTAAGAACATAAGATTGTCAACTTCAAACCAAACCTGGCAGAAGCCATTTTGTTGGTTCTCAGCTGCCACACAGTATGGGTGGGTAGAGGAAAGAAGGCTGGAATGCACTGCCAGACACAACACCAATCTGTCTTGTGGGAACCAAGGTCAACTCCACAGGTGTCGGATGAAGACGGAGAGGAGTGCCTAAGGAGCCCACCAATTAACCTAAATTGGACAATGTGACCGGTGACACTTGGGAAGGGGATCATTTACTATTTTAACTATACTAAAATCGCAGGAAATATTCAGCGTTGGTTTTACACTTAATTGTGCCAATATGATGTGCCCAGTTGTACCCAATAAAGAAGTTCTTTGAGAGAGATCAAAGCCTTGGAGTTCTGATTTGCTTGGATTCATTAGTTGGAACCTTGACAATGATATTCAGTTATAATTGAACTTTTCCACCTGTATATGAAATTCTATTGGCACCACTACACACTATAAACCAAACCAGTGGTCCCCAACTCCCAATCTGCAAACCAATACTGGGCTGCAGACCATTGGGAAACGGGTCACGCAAGTGGTAGTGGAGTGTGTGAAGCACCATTTATGAGCACAAAACCATCCCCTCCTCCCCATTGCTTCCCGCCAACACTGCCAGTCCATGAAGCCAGAAAGGTTGGGGACCACTGAACTAAATAATGTCAGTGAGCTATTATAACAACATTCCTGAATCTGCCTTAGATCATGTAAAGATAGTCCTTGTTTAGTGAGTGTCTTGTTTATTGGCAGTTACAAAAGTGATAAAATTTTACAACCAGAGGTGGGGTTCAGCAGATTCTAACCAGTTCTGGAGAACCAGTAGTGGAACTTTTGAGTAGTTCAGAGAACTGGTAAATACCACCTCCGACTGGCCCTGCCCCCATCTATTCTCTGCCTCCGGAGACCCAGCTGATTGAGAGGAAATGGGGATTTTGCAGAAACCTTCCCCTGGATTGGGGAGGGAATGAAGATTTTACAGTATCTTTCCCCTGGAGTGGGGTGGGAATGGAGATTTTACAATATCCTTCCCTGCCACGCCCCCCAAGCCATGCCATGCCACACCCACCAAGCCACACCCACAGAACCGGTAGTAAAAATTTTTGAAACCCACCACCCACCATTAGTTTACAACTAATTCTCGCATTTATAAGTTTTGCAGGCCTATAAAGCAAAGGAAAACTGAGGTAAGATAGTTAAGTACAGTCATAGTTTTATTTAGCAATCACTTTGTTAATGACTGAATTACCAGTCCCAATTGTGGCTGCTAAATGAGGACTACCTGAATGATTCCCTGAAAGCACAATACACCTTTTGAGAAGATAGATTCTCAAAATAAATAATATATTTACAGGCAAATATATTAAGGTGAAGTGTTGCGAATATTATGGTTTTTTTTCTGTTTTTCTACAGAATCGGTTCTAATATAGTAATATTCTAATGCAAAGATTGACTCCTTTCCTTTGCCCTTTCTTGATCAAGGATACCCTATTTTCTCTTTTGTAAGGTCTTCCTCCTTACTCTCCCCCAAAACTCCATCCCCATATAAATTGTTATTGTTATGTTTGCTTTGAGGTGGTAAAATACCATTCACTTACTAGGCTTAATAAGTTTGCAAACTTATTACTGTTTGCAAATAATGGAAATTGAGTGGCAATAGCTAGCAAACTTATTACTGTTTGCAAATAATGGAAATTGAGTGGCAATAGCTAATACATTAATTCACAACCCAAGATAAGAGTACATGTGATTGTCCATGTTTAACAAGAGAGGAAGCGGGGGGGGGGGGCGGCAAAGACAGTTGATTCGGAGTAGTCTAATAAGACTAAGTATGATGGTGGATGTCTGTGCAAGGGGAAATCATTTTGATTTTTTTATTAAATGAACTCAGCAAGAATCATAAAATGACAGATCCACTTTAAAATCCTCAAATATTTTCTGTTAATAGTCCTGATTGACAGAAAGAAGGAGCTGGAGCATCTCTTATTTACACTTCCAAGGTACTATGGAGTTATAGAGATTTTTATTTTGAATACTCTTGAGATGATAACTAGAATAACAAGGTAAATTGGTAACTGCTTGGAGGAAAGTAGATTTAAATGGCAAACCTGACCTGAAAAGCAGTCACTTGTGGGATCTATTTGATCACAGCAGTTAATTTTTTATATACACTGTAGATCAAAGTTTCCCCTCTCTTTCTTTCTCTCTCTCTCCAAATATTACATTGCAAAAAGTTACATTTAGATTATATGAATCATACATTAGCAACTGGACTTTTGGAAATGATGTTCAAAGGAGGAAGAACACCAATCTTATGTAAGTAACTTTGGGCCATCCACTCTCTCTCAATCAACTCACCTTCACAGAGTTGTTGAAGGTAAATAAGAGTAAGAAGGAGTATTAGGCATGATGACCACTTTGAGTTACTTATGAAAAAACAATAAAGTTGGGGTTAAAATATTTAATAAATAAATAAAAAGAAAATGTTGGGAATGTTGTGATGTTGTTTGGGAAACAATGGAAATGACATGCAATTTTTTTTTGTCTTTTAATAACCCCGTAATCCCTTACATGGGGGTGGAGCAGGGGGAACTCAATGGAGCTGAGTGTTTACTGGCCGGATGCCCTTTCTGTCACCAATACAGAGTTCGCAGCAGATAAATACTCATTGTGCCCAGAAAGAGAAATATCTACTGCTACCTAGGACCAAACCCCCAGCCTTATTATTGTGAACCAAGAGCTCCACCTCTAGGCCACTGCACCACTCTGGAAATGACATGCAAATCCTGATAAGAAATACAACACAAGCCCAGATTTCTGATATATTCTTGCTTTTTCTCTTTCTGGTTACTAACTGGGTCTCTAGCTCAGTGGTCCCCAACCTTTCTGGCTCCACAGACCGGTGGTGGCAGCAATGGCGTCCGGGGAATCATTTTGTGTGCACAATCTAGATCCCATGCATGCGCAAATCAAGCTTCACATGCTCACCCCACAGCTTGCATAGCCTGATTCCCAACAGGCTGCAGACTGGTACTGGTCCATGGACCAGTGTTTGGGGATCTCTGCTCTAGCTTATTCAGCAGAACTTCCTTCCTTCCTTGGTACTCCCAAGAAAGTACCTTGGGAGGTACTTCTCTCCCAAGTACCGTAAATGATGAATGGAGAAGTATTTCGGTTGAAACCAGATATTTTCTTGATGGGACTACTGGATAGACAATTAGAAAAGAGACATAGAAGATCGTTTTATACTATATGATAACTACTGAAAAATTATTACCTGAACAAAAATGGAAAGCTTCTGAAGTGCCCACAGTGGAGAAACGGCTGACGAAGATGACAACAAAGATTGCAAAATTGACTTGTCTGATTAAAGAACAACAACTACATTTATGAGTGATCCCTTTCAGCATTTGGCTGAAAAAAAAGTAAAAAAAAAACTTTTTCATTTATGGGTTGGATTTATTTATTTATTTATTTATTAGTCGCATTTTTATGCCGCCCAACTCCCGAGGGACTCTGGGCGGCTAACAACAAAGAATAAAACAATGCGAACAATATCCCATACAAAAGTTTAAAAAGAAAACATTAAAACCCATACACTCCAATTCGTGGCCGGGTCTCGCAAGATCATCGTAGCGAGATCAATGGCCCCAGGCCTGCCAGAAGAGCCAGGTCTTCACCGCTTTCTGGAAGGCCAGTAGGGTGGGGGCAGTCCGGACCTCAGGGGGTAATTGGTTCCAGAGAGCCGGGGCAGTCACAGAAAAGGCCCTCCCCCGCGGGCCCACCAGTCAACATTATTTAGCTGACAGGAGCCGGAGGAGACCGACTCTGTGGGATTTTACCGGTCGTTGGGAGCTATGCGGTAGAAGGCGGTCTCGAAGATAAACTGGCCCTGAGCCATGTAGATTGTTAGAAAGCGAAAGAAAAAAAATGAATATTAAGTTGTAAACCTTAGAAAGAGAGGGTAAAATATAAGTGTACCTGTTACTGCTGTAAGGAAGGTTTTTTTGCTTTTCTTTTTCTCTTTGCCTCTTTTTTTGTTACTTAATACTTTACTTTCTCTACTTTTTTCTTTCAAAAATTGCATTGTTTTTATTCTCTTAAAAATGTCTTTAATTATACATACTCATTTCTAGATGGTCTACCAAGTCTGTCATTCTTTCAGCTACTAAATTAAGGAACTGAATAGAAGTGAGCACTGAAGAATGTGAACCATTATCTTCCTTTCAATTAACATACTTGCAACAAAGCTTTTCAGATCTCTTGTGCTATGGTTTCTACTGGATCTCATGCCTTCTTCTTATATGTGGTCTCTCTTGAGTCCTGATCAAACTAATTCCAATTATGAGACTGAGAAAGAAATTATATCTCACAGTGGGAAATAATTAGAATTGTGGGGTTTCCAGAGAGAGCTGAAATTGTGTTATAAAGGGCATGGGGAATATAGTTTTATTATAGTAGGTATATTAGCTTTATTAACATAGGTATATCAATAAAATCTTGAAAGCCTGTCCAGGATTCTTTCTGTTCCTCATGTTATACTGAGGAAAACGAAGGCAGGCTTTCTTTGAGTTTCTTTCTCACACATCCTTCTATCTTTGGACTGTGTAATCTCTTCTCCAAGTTCCTTCCTTAAGGAACTTCCCCAAAGTTAGCTCTACATTTCTTGACTTCTTTCTCTTTGTCATAAATGGAAGCCTTTGACTTATTTTCTACTTTGACTTTTTTTAAGTCACCACTAATCTCCAATCTATAGTTTTAGCTAATCTTTTATTACAAAACCAAAGTTCTTCTTTCCCTTGATTTGCAGTACCCTCCACTCCCTTGCAATTTCTTATGCTAATCTAACACCTGGAGTCAATTCAGTTTCCCAAGCAATGTCTTTTTTCCCTTGATTTGGAATGGAATCCATGCATGATCTGCAGCAAAGTATCTAGGGATGCTTTTTGCTCCTGATCCTGTCCTCTCTCCATCACTTCACAGCTCTTTTGCTTTCTCTAACTCTATGGTTTATTTCTTCCTCTTACTTATTTCTCTGACCTTCCTATTGGGGAGGGTGGGGTGGGTTCCTGATCTGGAATTACTTGCACATTCATATACATGGGTTTAAGTTTCTTCTGCCTCCTACTAATGATCCATCTACCTGTTCATTCCTCTTTTGGATAAGGTCACAAATCTGTTTTCAATAATCACAAACCCTGATTACCCAAAATTGTACTTACTAAATATAGTGTGACTCTGCTAATTCGTTTCAATTTGTAATCTCTACTGCTTCTTTTTCTTAACGGAACATGGGTGTCATAGTCTCTTTTGAATTGGAAGACTCGGAGGTAGAGGATGCTACAACAGTGCTCATAACATGAGAATCCGCCCTCAACTATACTCTCAACAGATGCAGAAACATTGTGGAGTGGGCCTAAAAATGCCACCTGAAGCTGAAATTAGATCCACATAGGAGTCAAAACATAGGCCTACATAGTAATTACAATCTGTCCCTTTTGTTGGGTAGCTAAATGCTATGTCTGAACCAGTGATGGGTTTCAATTTTTTTTACTACTGGTTCTGTGGGTGTGGCTTGTGGGCGTGGCTTGGTGGGCGTGGCAGGGGAAGGATACTGTAAACTCTCCATTTCACCCCACTCCAGGGGAAGGTTACTGCAAAATCCCCAGTTCCTCCTGATCAGCTGGGACTTGGGAGGCAGAGAAAAGATGGGGGCGGGGCCAGTCAGAATTTTTACTACCAGTTCTCTGAACTACTCAAAATTTCCGCTACCAGTACTGGCCAGAACCTGCTGAAACCCACCTCTGGTCTGAACCCACTTCCTTTGTTTTCAGCATTTCTATTCCCCAAAACTCACTGAAAAACAGTGTACATTCATATATTTGTACAAGGTTATATTGGCCAAAGCCTGCTGGTTTCTTTCCATCTTTTTTTTTTTTTTACAGGAAGAGAAGTCTGAGGTATGCATGCACCTGCTGCCATTACATGGACCAATATGAAAGGTTCAAGTCCTACTGTTGGAGACCTGCTAGAAAGCAAATGATAATGCCTTTTTGGAACTTAAAGATGGTTGATTGCCATTCACAAGGGTGTTTCCTCCCAATGCTACCAAATTGACTCATGAGGTGCCATCCTCAACTTCTTGCTGTATTGTTCCTTCCACCAGAAGCTGGTTGCCTTCTTGGTATGTGAAGTCTAATTCATGCTGGGAACAAGAAGTGGTAGGATTAAAAAATTTTTACTACCGGTTCTGTGGATGTGGCTTGATGGGTGTGGCATGGTTTGGTGGGTGTGGCTTGGTGGGCATAATTACTGCAAAATCCCCATTTCCTCCCGATCAGCTGGGATTCAGGAGGCAGAGAATAGATGGGGGCAGGGCCAGTCAGAGGTGATATTTACCGGTTCTCCGAACTATTCAAAATTTCCGCTACCAGTTCTCCAGAACTTGTCAGAACCTGCTGAATCCCACCTCTGCTGTGGACCTTTCCTACAAGAATGATGGATGAATGCTGACTTTTCCAATTCCTAACCTGGTCCTTTTCTTTGCTGTGCTGAATCTGCTTCTTACAACCACCAATCAAAACTCTCTTGTTTGCAGTGGCATAGAATAAATAATCAAACTTATTAAAGAAATAGAGGGAATGAAATGGGTATGATTAAGCATAAAGAAGCCTTAGCTAAACTAATAATAAACAATAAGAAAATGAGCCAGCAACTAGACACAATATCCAGTGGGTTATTCATTTATATTCCTTGTGGCTCTGCACATAGCCAGTATCTCCTTCTGCCACTTCTCCTTTCTTTATATACTTTATATACTTCTTTATATACTTTCTCTCCCTCTATTCTTGTGCTCCCTCCCGCTATTTCTCTCTTTTTCTGTGCTCAATGTCATCTGTCTTCCATTTCTTTCTCTTTCTCTTTCTCTGCAAATCAAAGCATAGAAGTTGGAGGAAGAAGGTGAATTCAGGACAGAATTTTGACTATTATGTTTATTTAAAGAAAAATGTAGCCTTCGGATCAAAATTCTTTAGGCTGTATCAAGTCAAACCTTTATTACTGTCAGAGGCCATCATAATGAAGGTGGGGTACAAAGAATGAAAACAGCATCAAAATAGATCAAAATTAAAAATTATGTACACAAAGCTAAAAAAACCCCATATAAACAAAAAAAATGTAATAAAATCTAAAAGGAGGAGCAGTAGCAGTAGATCGGTGTAGGGAGCATGTCAAACTATTACAATACAAAGCACTTTAGAATGATGAACCAGGTCCTCATTAAAACTGGTTTATGACACAGGTCATCTTCTGATGGATTTTAAGTGTTGCTGTACAGAACCTGGCAAATTATATGTTGTAGCAATGTTGGTATCTGAAAGCAACAGGGATAGGCACAATTGTCCTATGCACCCTGGGTATTTGTGAAGTAATGGTGAGATGAGGCTAGTATGAATATCTCTGTAGTGCAGGTCCTGAGAAAGTACATGCTCTGTTGTCTCCATGGGTCCAGAGTCACAGGGTAGAGAATCTTTCTGTATCACCCTTCAAGGACAGCTGAAGAGAGGGCATGACATTGTGCCAAAGTAAAGGCCTTCCGGTAGTTAGGTCCTTCAAGGGTAGTGTTGTGACTCCAACTCCCAAGCCTGTCCTCACGGAGGAAGATGACTCTGAAAGTGATGGGGAGGAACTGACAAGGCTTCCCTCTCCAGGACCCTCCTTTCTGGCAACACCTCAGGTTCCAGCTGAAGGCCAGGAGGAAGGCATGTCGGAGCACCCACTAATAGGGAGTGATGAAGTTCAATCTTGGATTGATCCCAGGCGGTGTCGAAGGGAGAGGTGTGCGCAGCAAAGGAAGAGGTGTGGAAGGGCCAGAGATTGCTGAGTCACTGAGCCATGCCCCGCAGGGGATAAAAGTGGGTGGGGTTGCTCTGCAGGCTCTGTGACGGACAAAAACTGTATATCCTGAGCTTCGGATGGGATATCTTTCGGAATTAAGGCTTGGACTTTGTGAATGACTTATGACTACTCTTTTGTGCCTTGTGAACTCTTGGTTGCCCCAGCAACGGACTACAGATATGCTGACTCCTGTTTCTAGAGGTGATAAGAAACTTGGCAGGCATTCGGAAAGTAGCTGCCAGAACTTTTATCTGCCAAAGGATTCAGGTCGGCTTGTAAAAATAAATTACTGGTAGACGTCTTTTGCTCGTGTGTCTGCCTATGTGAGGTGGGGGGACAGAACAGGTAGTGTGAGCATGTCATAGGAGAGGCAGAGTAGCTATTGGGTTCACTGGTAATAAAAGTTGAGGACCTGGCTAGGTCCAATTGTCACTCTGTGTTTGCTACACACAGTCTAATGAGTGCCTTGGCATAATTATATCCATGCTGAGTAAAGCCCCGGAGAGAAGCCCAAGGATACTTTAGATGCCACTGTCTTTTCTTTGGGCTGTAAGATCCAGTAACTCAACCCTAGAAGCACCATTTCAGGCAACAGTATAATAGAACAGAATAACAGAATAACAGGGGGTCTTAGTAACTTGGAGGTCTTCTAATGGAACCTGATCAATCAGGAAACCCGATAACATTCCAAACATGCGGCTCTCCAGTCTCTTCTTAAAAGCCTCCAGTGATGGAGCACCCACAACTTCTGAAGGCAAGCTGTCCCACTGGTTTATTGTTCTCACTGTCAGGAAATTTCTCCTTAGTTCTAGGTTGCTTCTCTCCATTGGTTTCTCTCCATTGTTTCATGTCTTGCCTTTTGGTGTTTTGAAAAATAGGTTGACCCTATTATCAAACAATGCATTGAATTTTCAACTTCTGAAAGGAAATTTTTTTTGGGGGGGGCGTATTGAGGGTTGTTTTCAGCTTTCCAACTTTCTGCAGACCTATATTTCTAGGGTTTTAAGGAGAATAGTACATTTTTACTCGCAGAGGTCTGTGGCTCCTATTTCCACTCTACATCTGCATTTTCCCCAAATTGAAAATGACTCCACATGAAATTATTTAGGATCATTTTCATGTTGGAGAAGTGAATGGGAATGGCTACTGGGAGGCACAGCATTATTTTCATCCTTAAAAGCTGCTGTTAATTTCTGCTTCCTGCCATCGGGTTGAATTTGTGCTGCCAAAATTTGGGTGTTGTGCTGCTAAAATTCAAGAACATGCTTGAATTTAATGAACACTGACTAGTTGCAAATGATATTCTCTAATGTATGCAACTAACTGGACACAGTCTTATTGATACATTAAGTTCTTCCATCCATTCATCACTTCAATCATAACTAACTCTGAATGGGTTACAATAGAATTTAAACAACATGCAATAACGCTAACACAAGATTACCAGACATTGAGGAACAACTTCAACACTCCCTTCCAGAGGAGAGCTTTATTATTGACCACTCCAAATTATTATAAATGTTATTCATATGCAGGCTGTACAGCTAAACATTTCAGCTAAAGAGAAGAGGGTCAACTTAGCTCAAATATAGAATGAAAACTTAACGGAACAGAATAACACAGTTGGAAGGGACCTTGGAGGTCTTCTAGTTCATCCCCATGTTCAACAGGAGACCCTATGCCATTTCAGACAAATTGTTGTCCAATTTCTTCTCAAAAACCTCCAGTGATGACGCATCCACAACTACTAAAATCAAGCCATTCCCCTGATTAACTGTTCTGTCAGGAAATATCTCCTTATTTCTTGGTTGGTTCTTTCTTTGATTAGTTTCCATCCATTGCTTTTTGTTCTGTCTTCAGGTGCTTTGGACATTGGGTTGACCCGCTCGTCTTTGTGGCATCTTTTTAAATACAAGAAATACAACAGAAGTAAGAAATTTAAAGACAAAAAATGGCTCTGTCACAATTGCTTGAACGATTTCTATAAATATAGAAGAGACATGGCCAAACATATAGTCATTAAATTGTTTCACATACATGTTCATAGGATCTCTCTGCGAAGGAATTTGTTTATTGGAAAGTATACCACTTAGATTTACCAAAATGTGATCAATATTATATTCCAGATGTCTTTCTTGAAGCCACTAATCTACCATTGTAACACTAATTAGCTTGTGACTTTGTTACTAACCTATCTGTTTGAAGCTCCTGAAAAAAATAAGGGAAGATCAAGATTACATAACTAAACCAGAAGTCGGTGCTCCATCCTAATGCACTCACAATTCAGAAGTCATCAGAGAAAAAGGAAACAAAAGCAAGACAGGCTAGAATAGAAACAGAGAATGGGGGAAGAAACTATTTAGATTTCTGAGGCGTTTAATAGAGACATCTAAAGTGTCTCCACCAAGTAGCAACAACAATCTTTCCTTGAATGCCTCTTGGGATCCTTAAACTTTCTACAGATAAATTGCTGTTGTTAGAAACTCTGTGTAACATTCAACATTTCCTAATTTAAGTCAGTTAGGTACTATCTGGTATGATATGAGAATTTATCGTGACCTTCTTTTGGTATTTAAAAAATGCTATTCATATTCCCCTTGTAACTCTCCAAAGCAAACTAGGGAATAATCATCAACTCACCCACCTTCTTGACTGACTTGGAAATGCATACCATTTAGGATTGAATTGGTACTCTAGCCATGATAACCTGTTAATCCATACCTCAGCTGAAGTGTTTTCATAGAGGGGCAGAGATTAGACAAAAGTATAGGCAATCTTAAACAATATATACCTGATTTACTTTGCCATCTTTAAGCTCATTCTCGATGTGGGAATTGATTAAAAAAAAAATACAGAAGTAGAAAAAGTTGAAGAGACATTAAAAATATATCCCAAAGTCTATTTCTGGAAAGGCACTTCACCATATGCTCCCGCACATGCTGCCTTCATAAAATGTAACTCCGATGAGTTATAAAACTCTGATTATGGGGGGAGGGAGGATGAGTGGTGCCATTACAAAACATTTACTACTTAAACATGATTTTTTTTAAAGTGGCCAGGTTCTGCAGTCAAAAAAAAAAAAAAAAAAAAGGAAAATTTTCCCTTGGATGAATAATTTCATTGCACCAAACAATTTTATATTTTATAATGATTGGTAGTTCAGTAACACTGGACACAGCAAGTGGGAGCCATTTTTATTTAACTTCTCAGAGGCAGACATAGATGTAGATGTGGATATATAAAGAAACACTATATAGGTGCCATGGGCAATTACTGTAACTTTTTATCTGAATGTGTTAGCATTTGCTAAAATGGTAACAGCACAGTGCTATTGTACTGCCTATTACTATTTTTCATTCTCTTGCATACAGTATGTTGCAATTAATTGTAAGTACTTTTCAATGGGGGAGGCCAGGCTGCTGAATTGGTAGGGCAGACCAATCGGTTTTGCTTAAGAACTGTCCTGTCTCGGGGCCTACCTTCTCAGGTATATGTTCAGCACACATTCTTCCTACTCCCTAACAAAATCTGTAGAACTCAGAAGAGGAGAAGTTGGTACATTAGGGTGTGCGGAGGGGGACTGAAATAGTTTCCTGACTACCCTTTTCTAGCTTCTGCTTGTAGTCAGTACAGGGAAGAAAGCTGTTGACTGCTTATTTAGAACAAAATCAATAGTGTTCACCCACCTTTTTTATACACAGGTAGTCCTCATTTAGTGACTGCTTCCTTTAGCAACTGTTTGCAGTTACAAAAGTGCTAAAGATAAATTTACTACCAATCCTTACATTTACGACCTTCACAGGTCTCTAAAGCAAAAGAAAGATGAAGCAAAATTTCACTTAGCAATCACTTCATTTACCAAATGAGATGCTGGGAAAGAAGAATTACCCATATGTGTTTGACTACAAATAAGACCTTGACTAAGTTACTCTTCCTCAGCTCAATCCACCTCACGGGTTTGTTGCTGAGAAAATAGGAAGAGGAAGGAATATTATGTATGTTCATGTTTTGTATGAGTTATTTATAAAAATAATGAAGGCGGGATAGAAATAGATAGATGATAGGTAGACAGACAGACAGACAGACAGAGAGATTCTATATGTAGTTTTATCTCATTTGGCTTCAGTGATTTGATATTGGGTTGCAATTCCCTGAAGTACCTTTATATTTTACCTGGCAATGTTTATGTAGTTCTGCTGTTCAGAAGGGAGAGAATATCACTTTCCAAAATGCAAAGCTAATGACTTAATTATCTTCTTAGAAGTTTAAATTCCATGTTATAAAGCATAAAATGCTAAATTATATATAAATTATAAAAAATGGAAGCAGTTGGACAGTATTTTCACCCCCAGCCCTTATTACATGAAGGGCTCATTTGATTATTATGTTACCACTTCTTAAGGAAGAGGGATTGTCGATGATAGGAAGACAAGCTGTTTTCCACTGGTAAAATACATTTGGTTCTTTTCTTTGTTTTTAAATAAAAATTGGCCCAAATAACTCCTGAGTGAAAAATAAAAAGGCAATCGTAGGGTAAATGATAGCATTTAAAGGATTCTATTTCTCCGATCTTTCTGCTTTGTTTTTCGGCAGCAACAAGCCCAGAAGCCGTTTTTAAAGCTGTACATGTCTGTATTTTACCGCCTATAACAAATGCTAATTTTGCCTGCTGCAGTGCGTGTCCCACACCGCATCTCGGCCAAGACAGCGAAAGGTTTGCGGGCGCAGGATTCCCCTGTGATTTTACGAAGGGGAAAGAAAGAAAGAAAGAAAAAAAAAAAGGGGGGGGGGAAACACATCGACTAAGGGAGCGAAAACTTAACTGAAAGTTCATCCTTCACTCGGGAATGCCTTTACCGAGGTCCCTTTTCTAATCCACCCGGCTCTCTTCATCCCTTTAATTCCTGAATATTATTCCGCGGGAAGGGCGGAGGCCGCGAGGTGGCACTCTACAACCAGATTTGGAGTTCGTCTGAGCCGCGTCCCATTCCATCCGGGTAAAGACGCCTCCCCCGAACCCCCTCCACATATCTAATCCCCGATCGATAGGGCATTCCTGGGGAAAAAAGAGAAGGCTTGGAAGCCCAGTGAATAAGGCATTGCTGCCTAGACAACTCCTGTGTCCTGAGGTTTTAAAGGGACAGACCTCCTGCCCTTCTCACCACTTGCCAGCTGTTTGGCAGCGCCCGGATCAGAAAGGAACTTCCAAAGGCAGGGAGGGAGCGACCGCGCTGCTTCCCTCTCCCGCCCCTCCAAGGAGTGGAGCAGCCTTCGGACGCGGCTGCTGGCCCCGCGTCCTTTACCTGGACGAAGGGGAGGGACCACAGCAGAAGAGAAGCGGATTTCTTTTCTTTTTTTTTTTTAACTCGTTTGATGTTTATTTTATTTTATTTTTAATCAAGGGGAATGAAAGGAAAGCGGGACTTTTCTTTGAAAAGGAACTGGAGTCCGAAGGGAGTCTTTCTTCGTTCCGGATGAAGTATCACCTGCGTCCGGCGGGAGGTAGTGGCGACTTTTCCCAAAGATATCCAGGGGAAACTGAGCAGAGGAACAAATCTCCTATTGGGGGGTGGGGGGGAAGGACGCTTAGACGCGTTTGGTTAGCTGGGTGCCGGACAAAAGTGAAGCTGGGTGTGTGTGTGTGAGAGAGAGAGGGAGGGTGGGGGGGGGAGAAATGTTACTTTGAGTGTATCCAGTGTGAGAAACAGTGACGGGTGCGAATGTGTCTGCGAGAGGGTGGGAAAACGAAGGGGGGGTATTATTGTCAATGGGCGGCTGCGGGGGGGGGGTGTTGAGGCGAATCTCGTTTCTTTATTCCGCTCGTCTAACCTCGCCTCATTTTCCCCCCCAAAGCGAGACAACTTCGAGGACAGCAGCTTTGGCAAAGCCGACGCTCCTCAGCTATGGGCTATCCAGGTAACCAGGCGCTTCCCCCTCCGTTCGCTTGCCCTTTGGGCCACTTGGAAAATCCGGCGGATTTCTTTACAAACTGAGAACGGGGGGAGAGAGAGAGAGAGAGGAAAAAAAGCAAGCAAGGTGTCTTTTTGATAAAACTGTTAGAAGAAGAGCGGGAGATGGGGAGCGGGGGAAGGCAACAAGAGTTCCGAGTCGCCGAGATTTAACTTTTGAGAAACAGCCAGCCCGAACTTCTCAAGTGGGGCTCTCTGGTTCTACACTATTCCCGCTTTGATTTTACCGGGCGGGTTTGCTGCAACCGGGCGAGGAGAGAGGTCAGTACCGGCGGGGAGTAGAAGCTGAGCGAGGGTTCCTTGGAAAGGAAATTCGAGAGGTAAAAGCAGCTTGGATGCGCCGAATCAAGGTGATGGGAAGGAAGGGAAAAAAAACCAAAAACCTAACGGACTTCACAGGCAAGGGACTTAATGGAGGCGAGAGGAGACAGAGACGGGAGTTTGTATTTAATTTATCCCGTTCTGGTGTTCAATGCCCGATGGAGGCGAGTAACTCTTTACCGCGCATGGCGCAGGAACGTCTCCTTTTCCCTCGGGGTTTATGAGGAATGCGAGAGAAATAAGAGCACTAGTGTGTGGTTTCTCTACAGTCTGAAAAGAATTGCCGATAGTTGTTTTTATTATGGGTATGGGAGGGGCAGGGCTGCTTTTGCCATTTTTTGGGGTTTTAGATTTATTTATTTATTTTTTTGAGGGGAGGAGGTGTAGCTTAGTCTGACATATAATGTGCCCCTCATGTATTCGGTGAGGTTTAGTCCCAGTGAGTTAAAATCAAGCCTGGGGGTCAAGCTGGGCTTAGCACTTGTCCCATCTTGCAGACTTAAGGTTGTAACGGCTAAAGGGGAAAAAAAGCTTCTATTATAGCGGGTCAAATAAATTTCTCTTTCGTTCCCCGTCGTGGCGAACGAACGGGGAAGTGAGCGAAAAGCTGCAGGGCAACCCTCTCCCCACATCCCAACGCGCGCTTGTTTTCCCTCCGAGAAAACAGTTTTATGCAGAAACCTTCATATCTAAGTATTTATTTATTTATTTCTCGCCACTGTGGGAAACTGAGGTACCGGACTAGGTGGGCGGTTGGTTTCGCAGTCCATCGCAGCCGCGGGACGCCCTAGGTAGACCTTTAAATCCCAGTCTTTCGTCCCGTTGCCCTTTGTCTGCCCGTGTGCCTGAGGAAAGCGTTTCCTTCTAAAGGACGCCATTCCTTTGCTTTGCTTCCTCGCGCCTCAGGAGAGGGAAAGCTCCAAAACTCTGGCCCGTGAGGAAGAGAGTTGTGGGGGCTGAGGAGAGGGCTGGGGGGGGGAGGCGGAGGTGGTCGCGTGGCTCCAAGCTCCGCTTAGGTCTGACCGCCCTTTCTTCGCTCTCTTCCCTTTTGCAGGCTGCGACTGCTGCGCGCCTCCCGCCTTCCTGTGAAGTCTGCCGTTTGCCCCGTCCGTGGCTGAGAGAAGAAGCGCGCCAGAGAGTGCTGGTGCGGGGCTCGTGCGGGTCCGCAGGCGGGGCCAAGCCAAGCAGAGCCACGGCTTACGCGCCCGCCCGGAAAGTAAAGGCAGCTCTCGTTCGCTGCCGCCCCGCCGCCCCCTTTGGACTCTCCGGTTGGTGACGGGCCCTGCAACACGATGCCCGGGCGGCGGTTGTGGTGGCGGCAGCGGGGAGCGCTGGCGGAGCCGGCTGGCAGTTACTCCTGCATGGCGGCGGTGCTGGCTTTTTTGCTCTTCCTGCTGCCCACCAGTTGCCCGGCGGTGGGCGCGCAGAATGACACCGAGCCCATCGTGCTGGAGGGCAAGTGCTTGGTGGTATGCGACTCTAGCCCCTCCGCCGACGGCGCCATAACTTCATCGCTGGGCATCTCCGTGCGCTCTGGCAGCGCCAAGGTGGCTTTCTCGGCCACGCGCAGCACCAATCACGAGCCGTCTGAGATGAGCAACCGCACCATGACCATCTACTTCGACCAGGTCAGGCGGCGCGCCAGTCTTCTTTCCCCTCCCCCTCCGTCCCTCTCCACCGCCAACCTCGCTCTTGGTTAAGCCCCTCCCAGAATCAGTAACAAAGTCAAAGCCCCGCCCAGTTGCCCTCCTTACCTCCCTCCCCTTTCACACGGTGAGCCTTCATCCCATCCAACCACTGAACGCTTTGCTCCCAACTCCCCCTTGTGTTAAGAAGACTTGGTCGCACGTTTCTGGCCCCTTGTAAGGTCTTTTAGCCTTAGTTCCATCTCCATTCTCTTCCCCGCTGAGTCCTTCCGTTAGCATCTGGGACCACTGTTCTCTATTGATATCCCAGTTCTCATCTCCTAAAACACATTCTGCCTCTGTTCAAATGACCCATTTTATCTGCACCAGCTAGGTATGGTCTTACTTGATATTCTCTGCCCAGATTCTTATCGAACCCTCCTCCATATGTGTCCTCTCTGCTATAGTGTCCTATTTCACCAGGGTTCTTTGTCAAGTTCACGCTTCCTTCAGGAATCTTAAGAACAACCACTACAATAATTCACAGCCAGTATCTTGGCAGCACTTGTTCCTCATCACCTTCTTGGATGAGAATCATGATTTTATGAATTTCCTTTTAGTGTGTCCACCAATAAATGCCGCCAAGGACACCTTTCTCATTTTATTGGAACAAGCTTGACTTCAGTGCATGTGTCCTTTTAAAGACATAGCTACATCTCATTTCACCAAATTGGTGACTCTGGGACATTCTTCTATAAACTGGACAGGGAAGACAGTCTGTAGAATTCTGCACAACATGAGTGTAATGCCAAGTGGGGACAAGCTGAAAAATTTAATAAAGAAATCTTTAAAGAACCTATTATTGGGTTCCTGCCAGTCCAGAAATAAACAAAGAAGGATGCATTGGAATTTTTAAAATTAACTATTTTTAAAATCATTGTGTAGATACAAATATACACCTCAGGCTAACTGCTTAAGTAGATTAGAATAATATTATATGCATTGTATGTACTATTGTTGCATTTTATCGTAACTCTTCAACCAAAGAATAGCTTCTTCAAACCTGTAGGAATTTTATGTTAAATATATTTTGTTGTAATACAAAAAGAGAAAAATTTTAAAAAATCGTGGCAACTTAAATTGGCAGAGTTTTAATATTAACAGAATTATTCTGAGTTTTCTGTGATACACAAAGGCAAATAAATGTGTCAGTTATTCTAGGAATACTTTATGTCTACCATTTTGTCATATTCATACCTTCAACTCATGAAACATTGTCTTAAAACAAAAGATTGAAATTATAGTTTCATTATTGTGGCTTTTCTATGTACACATAAATAAATCAGTAATAAAAATTAGTAGTTTCTGTTTAGAAGATCAAGCTGGAATCCTATATCTAAGGAAATAAACTGCAGTATATTCAGTCACACTTAACAAAAATGTTTTACATATGTGCACATTTCACTTAATTCTTTAAGAGTTAATTATATTTAAAAGGGCTCAGAGCTGCAGATTTCTGAGAAGTAAAAATAATAAAGTTTTGATTTTTCTGTTTGTTTTGTAACATGAAACCTGTTTTACAACAGGTGTAATAAGCTCTAAAATTCACAAGCTCTATATCATAGCTAGACAAAACAATGAACAGTGACTGTATTACGATCCTCCCATTTGGAAGCCTACTATTCAGGGGTCAAAAAATAAGATCCCAAACAAGTGTTAACAAATAGTTATGGCAACATAAATGTGGATTACAGAAAAGATTAAAGATCTGATTCTGCAAATAATTAAAAAAAAACCTAATCGTATGAAGAACTTTAAACATCTGTTCTGGAATGTTCATTAGATTCTGAAGAGCCTGTAGTTTTTGTCCTCATATTTTTGTACTGCATTGTCTTTGGATTTAAGAAACCAGACTGCACTGTGCATTATATTGAGATGAAGACCTTCCTTACCTTCACTCTTTCTGTTTTTGTGATACTGATAATGCTTTGAAACATTTATAACTTGGCATCAGGTATCATTTTGCATTATTGTAATTGGCAATTGGTATTTTCTTTTACCACTAAGTTCATGTTCAGAGTCTCTGTGGGTTAAAATATATACACCTTCCTTATTTGTTCAAATTTAATTGAATAAGTTTTGCTTTAGGATGGACGTGGGAGCAGAAAAATAGAATAAGGGATGCAGATTAAGAACGCTACTTATCTTAATATCTGAGCTGCCTTCTCCACATTTCATCCCACGAAACATGACTAAGCCTCTTTCATTTCATGTTAATACTGCAAGCCCCAAGAGACACAATTAGTTTCAGTGCTGTCATGTGAAAATGTAAAATCTAGTGGTTTGTTCAATGGACTATTTTCCTTCTTTGTGTATGTCTCAGCAACGATTTGATCTGTTTTCTCCTTCACTGTGCAGACATAGGCTGCCATCCTATGCCTTTCATGCTCTCAAAGAAGCTTTGGGTGCACCACTGGGTAAATCAATCAGCTGTCTGAACCCAACCTTTTACAACACCTTAGGAAGTGGCTCTTTCCCCTGCAGTCCGTTTTAATTGTACAGCAAATGCCAGTGGTTTTGCACTGCTGGGAGAGCAGGGGAGGGTTGTCTGAGAAATGTCTTTCCTCCACCCCACTTTCCATTTAATGAAGGAACAACCTGATTTCTTTCCTTTTCTCCTCCAGGTATTAGTTAATATTGGGAACCATTTTGACCTCGCTTCCAGTATATTTGTAGCACCAAGAAAAGGAATCTATAGCTTCAGTTTTCATGTTGTGAAAGTATATAACCGACAAACTATCCAGGTATGTACCAACATTAGGGGTTCCTTTTTAGATTACGTAGTTGTTTCATTTCACAAAATCATACGAAAGTCTCATCAAATAAGGCAATGAGGAAAGGACCCCATGCAATATCTTATTTGTTAGTCTACTGTTTAGCAGTGTTATGAAATGGGCTTATTTGCCTTAGTAAGGGGTATAATTTTTCATCCCTGGTCAGTCTCCTTTGACTGAACTAACAGAGAGAGAGGACAGCCTGATCTGGGAAGGAATTTGTAGATCATCTAAAACCTTTCGGTATCATCCTGCATGAGAGAGATGTGTTTTATCTTACTTGTCACCCACTCATTATTTTGGGTTTCCTGCACGTGGAGGAGCTGACTTACTTCCCTTTGGTTATAATGTACTATGTGAATGTGTGTTTGTACGATACATTGGAGTATAACTTGTACAGATAAATCTCATGAGACCACTTAGCTCAAATTTCTTTTGCACTGCAGGTCAGTTTAATGCAAAATGGCTATCCTGTGATTTCTGCTTTTGCTGGAGATCAAGACGTTACCAGGGAAGCAGCCAGCAATGGAGTCTTGCTCCTGATGGAAAGAGAAGACAAAGTGCATCTCAAGCTGGAGAGAGGGAATCTCATGGGAGGATGGAAATATTCAACCTTTTCAGGGTTCTTAGTCTTTCCATTATAAAGAAAAAAACAAGGTGAATCCTAACCTGCAAGCTGGAACAGGAATTCGGTTCTTAAATGACAACAACAATTCCCAAGAAACTTCTGCCTCCTCCTAGAACTGGGCTAGACCTGCCAATAATTCCAAACACCCAATCAGACTGCCATCACTGAAGAAGGAGAAAACTTCTTGATGCCACTCTTTGTGTTAACTCTTGACAGTTCCTCAAGAAATCTGCAGATCTGATTAGTTTTAGATGACCAGTCATCCTTAAGAAAGAAAGAAGTTACCAACCTGAGCAATTTATACCTGTGATTGTAAAGTCAATTTTGGATTTTATTGTTGGGATTCCATTTCCTTTTTTCCCTTTCTTCCTCTTCTTGTCTTGAAGGGATGCATTAATTGGAACCACAGAAGTGTTTGTAATGGACTTATTCCAAAGCCAGAAGACCCCAATATCTGATGATACGTTCCTATATGTTTTCTCTTTTTGTGTTTGCATAGCCTTAAAAAAAGAAACAAACAAAACACCAAGATAAGATTTTTTTCAATTATTCAAACTTCAAATCTGTATCTTCTGGGGAGGGTAATTTTTGGACATTACTGTGTCAAGAAGTGCTTTATTCAGTGAAGCAAATTTTGCACGATTGGAACCTATTTTATTTTGTGTTATTCGTGTTTTCCATCATCCTTCTTTCCATTTGCTGACTGTTCTTGTGCTAAAGAAGACAGGCGATTTGACCCATATGATAAAGCAAGCACATGTATACTCTGAGGCTTGCAGTGAAACTAACCAGTGAACGATGCTGCTTGTGTTATCCAGCTGATTTAATCAAAGCATTTGTTGGCACCGTGGAAGACAATACAGCTTGAGTTGGAAAGGCAGCGACTGATATTTCTTACATTACCTGAATCTATTTCAGAAGGTTGTCAATATCTCAAGCAAACATACTGTAAAATATAATATCATTTCTTTGCATCACTGGGCATCTTTTGCTGCTTTCCTGATATTTATTTGATGGATTAATTTACTTATGCTTATATATGCTGTGATTTGGCCTCTCTCTGAGTGTTCCCACAAGTTATCTTCCCTCCAGGTTAAATAAAAACAGATTCACACCAAATTTGCTCGGACCAGACAATTCGTGGGGCAGAATCAGGGATATTGAAATCCTGAGGCTTTAAAAGGTTACAAAGATTATGTGGTTCAACTATAAATATATCATAATTTGTATATCTTTTTTTTTTATTTTTGTTGAAGTTTCCCCAATTAACTTCCAAAGACTTTTGAGTAGTCTTAATCCAATACTGTATACAATACTGATTTCAAAATAATAAAAAAGAAGAAACCTCAGGTTGAGTTAAAATTCACCTTCTATGTGTCAATGTAACCAAAATGCTGATGATCTTTAGATTCAGAATAAATGGGTTTCATGTCCAACTTGCCTTCTCTTTACTTTTATGTCAGTGTCAAAGGTAGCTGGGCAACACGGAAAATTGCATTTTGCTCTGGAAAACATAGAAAATAAGAAGAATTTGAAGGAGGGGGGCTGTTTGCTTTTAACAACCGATTTGTTTTTAAAATACATATTTCAAATTTGTCTATGAGGAGCTAGGTAGATTGGGATTTCATTTCATCTTTCGTTTGTTAGGTTCTTGTTTCCCTTCTCAAGATACAAAAATGGTACAATTTTTTGCAGAACTCAAGAAGGAAATACATTGCATACAGGACTGATTTTTTATTCTAAATTTGTCATTGATGGGTCACTATTAGATATTAGAATAATTATTAGCAGCATCTCAGTGTACTTTGAAATATTTTTCTAAAAAGAGAATTCTAAAGAAAAAGATTGTGTTTTTCTTTTTGCTTATGTTGACTCTGTTTCATACATTGTGGATTTTAAAAATCCAATCAAATACTGGTTTTTGCATCTGGGTTGTTTCTAACTCAAATTCTGTATAAGGTTATACTATGTAGAAAATTTCCATCCATATATTCTTAGACATAGAGGGTATAGGTTTTTTAAAAAATAATTCTTGCTGTACTGTGATCTATGAATATAGATTTTAGTGTTAAATGTGATATAATATTATATAACTTATCCAATGGCAAATCTGGACAGTTATTTCATTTGTGTTACATTGCAAATATATTTCATTACAAAATTTATTAATTTATGGCATGTGTTAGTAATTTCTGAACACAAAAATAAGAAACATTCTAATTGAATGCTTCAGTTGAAGCATAAATATCACATGTGAATTACCTGTAGGTATCCTGGGAAGTTGCTGGATTAGACTGCTTAGCATACTTGGTCATTGCCTTGATATAAGTCCAACATCTGGATGGCTGTAGATTCTCCATATAGTTTGAATAGATTTTAATCCCTTTTCTTTGTTACCACGTGAAATCATAAATACTGGTTGCAGAAAGAGGAAAACCAGTTTTTTATGTTTGTATGTAAAACTGCATCATATTATTTGCTACGCATTGATTTATTCCAGTGTTCTGACAACATAAAAAAGAATTATGAGCTAATTCCAGGTTTAATTATAGTTAATTTGTTGTTTGTAAGATAGCATTTATATAATCATGATATCAAATTACCTATGTGTTTCTAAGGTATAAAAGAGAAAGGAGGAAATGCAAAAAAGGAAAGAAAGGAAAGGAAAAGAAAAAAGGGAGAAAGAGGAGTGGAAAGGGAAACAGAAAGGAAAGGAGGAAAGTGTGTAAGCATATGCCAGATATGTACATTTAAAAGGGGTAGTAGAGAATTATTAATGTTTCAGTTCTGGTTTAGTAATGACAGTAACTAATTGATACTCAAAATTCAACAATAAATTTGGATAAGGACAATTTAAATAGAATTTGTGATGCTGTAGTTTCTGCAACAATAAATTTGGTTGCAAGTACTATTGGATTGTCTTCTAGTCACAAAATACTGCAAGGCTTTAGGTGAGTCACAATTTTAAAAATTAGACCAAAATAAATGAAATACTAACTAATAAATGAAATACTAACCTTTTAGAACTTGTGTCTTTAAAAATCTCATTGGTGATTTTCAGAGTTCTAAATTGTAGTATAATAAATAACTTAAAATAAATAACTTAATAAATAACTTAAAATGGATTATTTCAACATAATATTTTGCATCAAAATCATATTCAGTGAATAATCAGGACATTAATTCAGCAATCTATCGGTGCAAAGCCTGAAGCTGGATGTCGATGATGGGAATAATAATCCAATATATGTAGCGGCCTATATAAGACTGGGAAAGGCAGCATTAAGAATACTGAATTCATTTACTTCCATTCATCTTATATTAAACTTATGACCAGAAATATAAAGCTAACTTTATAAGATGGCAATATTAATATCTACAATATAATGTATAAATGGGAATGGTGAAAATAGTTTAAAGCAGTTTATCAAAATTTAATTAAAATTATGCTTGGGGAAATATTTCAATTTTGGTTGGATTTTGTTTCCATTTTCTAGAATGAAAAGTAATGTTTTCTAATTGTAACTTCTGATACTACAAAGAGCCTTGTTGATGTTCTTTAAAAATGTGCAATATGCAAACATATGCAGGGCATATGTTCAGAATATTTTTCTAAAATTGAACCAATTTCTTTAAGCTGTTAAACTTCAAAGATGAGATTAGAGATCCAAGCTATAGAATTCTTCAGCTGTAGAATTTTTTTTATCAAAATGTAATTATTTTATTTCAGTATTACTATTTTAGCTCATCTTAATTGAGATAGTGTTAAACCCAGCAAGGATGAATTGTATACATTATGTAACAAGCATATTAAAAATAATGGAAGTCACTGATTATTTATCCTTATGGGACATATTGCAGGACTAGAATAAAAAATGCTTATGGACTACTGTAAAAAGCTTAATTGCTGGACTAAATTATACATGCATTATATCCAGCAAAACTGAATTGAAATTTGAAAAATTTAGAAAATGACCAGAAATTCTTTTAAAGCATTTAGAAAAAAGAAAATAACTAATTTTTGTTGTCTTTTTAGTTCATTTTTATATGCCAAATCACTTAATATATAACTATTGGTCCCAATTGTTATCAATCCATCAATATCTTGAAGCTATCTAGATTAGAGACCTCTAGTTCCATGTTATGTACAATTTCGCCACCTACTTCATTCCTGTTATTTATAAAACAAAATTAAATACAAGACAGTAAGGTATCATAAAATAGCATGTGTTGTTGTAAAAACACAAATAACTAACAAAATTTTTTTTTACTGAAAATTCAAAGGGATTTGTGGAGAACAAACCTCACTCTGGGATCTTAAGAATAGCAGCTACACTGCTGAGTATAATGGGACTTCTAAGTAATTTACTTTGACTTGTAATCTGAGGCAATTGTGTCCTTGTACATAGTGCATATATGGCGGTGTTACTACGTTATGAATTTTCTTGCTTCTGTGGTAATTTCTAAATAACTGCATGCAAGATTAGTAATCTGAAGGAGAATTAATTATTGCATTCTGTATTACTGAATATTGCAGGGGGATAACCATGTACAAGAGATACACTAGACACTCATTATTTCTAAAAAGGGTATTAATATTAAATTTCTCACTCTTCAGAGAGTAGAATTTAACATTTGTTATGCAGATTTCTCTAGCTTTAAGGATTTTCTATTAGGTAAAAAGTCACAGGAAAACTAGAAAAATAATTAGGGACTAAAAACTGCCCTCTTAATTTCCTGTTTCCTTCCTCTGCAAAAGAGGCTCCATTTTGGTCTTAGAATGGCTCCTAATTTCTTTTCTTTTGTTTCATTTATTGCTGCGTGGTCATGATAATGATTTATCCCCCCCTCCCTTTTCTTATATATATCTTCATTTTCCAGCTTTCTTGCTGCTATGGTTTCCTCATCTGAAAAAACTCCAAAGGAAAAGCAGTTTTCTCTTGTTATCTTTTTTCATGCTTTGGATGAAGCTCAGGATGGTAGGGAGGCTGCAGTTTCTGAAGCAATGAAGGCAGTGAAATACAGTGCCACACCTCCTCCAATGAATCAGGCTTCATTTATGAACCTGTACAAAACATAGTATATATAAGTGATCTTTCATCATCATCATTCGCAGAATATATTCTTAACATCATACCAGATCCCTTTTCAACATAGCGTTAATATTTCTTTTAAAACCTAAAAACCCACTGTGTTTATATTTGTGTTCTCACAGAGGTACAGTGTTTTGATTCTGTTGTTTATGGTATTGGAAGCTGACCAGAATTGTTTGATAGTGAGATGGGTGGCATAGAAATTTAATAAATAAACAACCCAATAAAGTTAATGGTACAAGAGTGATTAATTAAAGAATATTGATCTGTGGAACCTAGAAGTTGAGGCTAAGGATTAAACAAAATCTAAAATTTATTTATTTATTTATTTATTTATCAAATTTTTATACTGCTCAATTTATCTGGTGTGACATTTCCATCCATGTAGCTGGAAAACACTAAACTGGAAACGGTGGCAGGGTAACACAAAACATAATCTAATTTACTCAATTAGTGGATGTTCACTGCAGCATTTATTTTGCTTTTTATTTACAAATAAAACCATGAAACATAATGTATATCATGAGACCTAATTTATATGATAGTCTAATCTGGATCAAGCTTGTGCATGAGGATTAGAAGCTTAATCCTTCTTTTACCATACTTGTTTTTTTTTTTTTTTTTAATAAAATGCTTCTTCCCACTGGCACAGAATTGAAATATAACATCCTATCATTGATATCACCGCTTAATGCATGACTTTTTTGTATTGCATGAGACAGATTGTTTAAGCATGGTATTGAATAAAACAAAATTTGTTGTGTTCAGACAATTTAGGTTATAGTGTTTCCCCAAAATGAAAACACTGACAGCTCCAAATAGAATGATTGGACAGGAGGGAAAAATATCATTTATCCTATTAACACATTCCCAACAATCTACGATGACCTCTTCTTTTTGCAAGTAATTTATCTGAGTAATAATACGTGTATGTAAATTAAAATGTCGTGGCTTATAAATCATAATACAGGACTCATACAGGTATGAACCTAAATTTTATGTAGTGTGAAATTGTCTCTAATCTGGGGTTTTATTCAAAGCTCCAGAACTGGGTTGCTTGAAAGAGTGAAGAATGAGCAAGATCTGATGATTGATTGAAGCAAAGCTCCATTGTGTACTTCCATCTTTGCATTCTGCAGGTGTGGTCTCTGTCTGCAGTAAGCTAAAAGGCACTACAGAAGGGAAAGATTTGCAACAATAAATATTTATCTAGCAAAGCACCCAATACAAAGAATTTAACATGGCAATTTTCTAAACTGACTGAAGAATTAACCTCAATGGTGTCTCTAGGTCCTTTAGGTTAGTGGAATTCAAGTGTCCTGACATATCTTTGCAACAAATTGTTTATAATGGGAAAATGTTATTTTTTTATGGAAAGAAACAATATTTTTTTCCAGTATAAAACCAAATAAGCACTATATTTCTTTCTTTAGTTCAGACAGTCAAATGCATTTATTACTTGGATTTCATTACTGAAAATGTGCCAAATAATAGACTAAATTCAAAATGTCATATAAAAATCTATAAACAAGGAATATTTGGAGATATATTTTTGTTCAGGCCATTAATGAACAACCAACTAACGCCACTTTAAAAAAATGGATATTATGGCTGCCATTTTCCAGCTTGGAAGTCCTTTCTTTTAATTTACCTTTAAAGGAAAACAGCGGCAATGTGGACTCACTTTTCCACTAAGGTACATCCATTGCATTTTTTTTTAAAAAAACTTGCTTATCATGCAGAGGTGGGCGGCACATGAATTAACAATCAGTTCACCCAGCACCAAAAATGTGAGCACACATGCTTCCATGCATGCACGCGGCTTAAAAAACGTGGCTAAATACGATGGCATAGCGCCGAGGTGGGCAGGCAGGCCCACCTGCAAATCACAACTACCGGTTTCCCCGAACCGGTCTGAAGCAGCAGCAGCAGTTACCATGGGGACAATAGCTCAAATAGAAAGCAATGAACCTACCCAGGTCTTCAACTCACGGTAATATTGAATTAAAAAGGTAATAATAACAATTCCAATGCATACATATCTAATTTGGGTTGGCTAGAGTGATTTGGTGGTAGCAAAATAAAGTGTTACAGTGAACAGTAAATTAGATTGTGTTTTGGGTTATCCTTTCCCAACCTAATGTTTTCCAGATTCATTGGAAGGGAAGCTCTCAGGATTGCCAGTTAACTTGCCAATTAAGAATACTGGAGATGCTGCTCCAACTCATACTGGAAAATGTGTCAGGGAAATGATGCATTTTATTTTGATTGCATATCATTTAATCCAGCATCTATTGTTTATTAAATTATTATGCCTCATTGATTTTGTGTGCATCTGGGGAAAACAGTGTATGCTTTAAGGCAGTCTGTAATGTTATTATTCTGATAGTGTTTGAACATATACACCAGAGTATGTAGTAAGTGTTCTTTCCATGATACAATTTTATATTCTGTAAAAATCTGTAGCAGATTTACTTGTAGCAGAAAAGCCAAGGGCTAATCTACTCTTTGACTTCCAGTTATTCTTGTATTTTAAGTCAATTACATTTAGAATAGTATTTTATATTATAGTGTTACATTTTTTTTCACATTCTAGAAAGTTTTCAATCTCTTTTTGCATCTCAACTTAGTCTGTGAATGCCAATATCTCTATAACCAAAATGACAACAATAATGTAATGAACAAATACAACAATTTAGCTCATAGCGATCAAACACTTTTATGGACTGGCCTTGTCCTGTAAGATTATGAGTTTATTTTAATGTGACTATTACCCAAAGTTTTATGTAATTAATATTCAATTAAGCTTACAGACTAACTATATAGTGTTGAAATAATTATACCTAGCAGTTTGATGAAACCTTATTCCCATAATCGTTCCTTGATGCTTTTTTTAAAAATGTATGTATTGAAGAAACAAATATGCAACTCATGTTAGTATAGAGCTAAAAGAATATAACATGCCAATTATTCTGGATAAATGTTGAAACATTTTATGGATTAGGGCTCAAAATGTTATGCAAATACCAATGGTAAATCACCTGAAATTTAATTTTTAAACTTTAAATTTGATTGAAAAGTTCAATTCAAACATGTTACATTTTGTTAATGCCATGTTTATTTTCCACATAATTTTTGCCTGCTCTAAATTTATACTAGAATATTTGCCTTCAGGCAGAAAGCAATGTACTTTTATCTATTTTACACTTGTCTTATTCGAAATTTAATTAAATTCACTAATATTTATTGGGCTAACTGCCCTGTGCTCTTAAACAGAACAGGGCATACTCATTGATGTTAATCTTACAAAAATAGGCCAAAGAAAAATCCTCAGGTATACAACTAATGTGTGAGTAGCAGCCATAGTGCCTATTATCTGTTTATTAAAATCATTATGGCAAGCACTCAGCAATTAAAGTAGATAGTAAACATAATTTTTGGCTGGGGCAATAATTAGCTTTCCCTTTAAGGAATCTTACTATGATCATCCAGAGCAACATATAACAGTGCAAACTTTCTTGATATTGTTTTTCCAGATGCATAAATCATAAGATCAGGTAATTAGTTATAATCTCAAATTAACAAAACATGTAACATGACTGTAGAGGATTAGTTACCATCTCCAGTATTCAGCATACACTGAATTGTTTCAATAGACTATAGAAAGTCATGTGCATATTTTTGTATAGGGCAGAGTGTACATTCCTTCAAATCTGTGTATAAATTATTTGTACATGCCACTCTTATCTTACTGCTGTTCTAAGATATGAGTACATTGACAAATAAGGGCTGAATTTCATTCATTAAATCTGAGTTACAATTGAATAATCCAGTCAAGAATCTGAATCAGCTTCTTTTGACCCTGGATTGATTTAAATTATTTCAACAGCTGATAACACTGCTTCTGGATGACTTTGTCTGGACTAATGTTGAGCCTGATTTGTATTTGGTCCAGTGTTTTTCAACCTTGGGAACTTTAAGAGGGGTGGACTTCAACTCCCAGAGTTCCCCAGAAGTCCACTGCTCTTAAAGTTGTCAAGGTCGAAAAACACTGACTTAAATGGAGATTTTCAGAGAAAAGCAGGGTGATAAACTAAACTGAGAAGCTGAGAAACGTAAAAGTGTTAACTTGCTAATGCATAAATGAAGACATAAAAGAACAGTTAGTATTATATCCATGAACTTTTTGGAACAATTATTTTGCCATTAACACTGCTAACCTGCTTGACGTTTGGAAGACATGAGCCACAGAACACTTTTACAAACAGCTACTAGTATAGCTAATGATTTGTGTGTTTTCTGATTTATAACCAATCAATTACTTCCTTTCACAGCAGGAGCCAAACAGAGATGTAAGTACACCCTTAACCTTCAATGGAGGCTATATTAACCAGCAATGAGAAACAGCCTTTGTTCTCTGTACTGTTTTAAACTATGATCAAAAAGTTGTCACATTTCAAAATATTTCAACCTCGCAATTTGTGAAGTTCTAGGAGACAAAATGGCTGCAATCTCCTGATATTTGATTATCTTCAAATTTGGAGCATGTTTAATTTTGAATATTTTTCTATCACATGACGACAACAGAAAATATTGCCTACTTCTGAAGACTGATATGCTTTTGTTGATAGTTCCAAACAACTTCAGGACAGTATTCCATCAGTGAACTTTAAAAAGGAACAGTAAAATTAAGAGAGCAACAAAGGTTAGGCACTTGAAGCTCCTTCAGAAGATAGCAGACAATCCAGCAACCCTGGAAGAAAACGGGCATGGAGAGCAGCCCTTTCAACCTGCCAATGAAAGAAAAGGGGTGTCCATGCCACAACGCACAGCAGCAAATTGAAGTCAGGATGTTTGCTTACAATCAGACAATGTATAGCAAGTGTACTAGATTGCAAGATTTGTGCTAGCACTGTCATAAAACACTACTTTTGATAGTGAGTAGGAGTAGAAAACAACAGGCAATGCTTGCCTTTGTGATAGGATGATGGCAGCCAAAAGGCGACATTGTGTATCTCAGTCTGCCCTCAAGAAATGGTACTTCTGATGAGATAACCTGGTCATGCATATCAGCCTTTAATCATGCTCAGTGTTAAATACCTGGTCAACCATAACATGAGAGTGAGTAAACTAAGTCAAATGCTTCATTTTGCCTAACTAGTCTCCCAAGAGCAGCTGAATGGAAAGAGTTGATTGAATAGTAAGGTTTTTCATTACACAACTCATGGCATCTGACAGCCGAAATATAGGCTGCAGTGCCCAAATCAAGCTTACTGCTTTCTGTCTGAGTAAGAAATTAATAATTCAATCATGCTCTTGAGCTCATAGGATATCAGGCATTTTCTAGAAGAAATAGGCCAAGTAGATTTGACTAGCAGCTGATTGACTGTCATTTGTGACAATGGTACTTTTGTCTAAATCTGCAAATCTTGGGTTTCCCTGAATATGCTTATGTCTGGATGATGGTACTTTAGCAACACATTCACCATTTTATCAATACAAACATTATCTCTGAGGGAGATGGACAGTTTAGAAATAGGAAATATAAAAAAATAAAAGGGCTCAATATTACATATTTATACTCTGTCTATAATACTATTTTAATGTTGAAATTTGAAGCAGTACTTTAAAAAAACCTCATTTGTTATCACCATATATGTACTAGATTTTGTATGTATCCCTAGTGAAATTGTTGTACCCTATATGTATTACTTCTAGAATGTGATTATGCATTTTTCATGGCCATGTCACTCTCAAATGTTTTAATTCATAGTCCTGTAGTTTCTATAAACTAAAATTTAAAATCTGTATTGAAATAAATAAAAAAATAGGCATCTAAACATGCACTTTGTAGGGCTCTGGTCTGACTTGGAATCAAGCCAAAATTTAGTAAGGGTGAGGCAAGTTAATGGTAATTCTTAATTCACTTCAGATGAGATAAACACAAGCCATTATGTTCCAGTTCCCAACTCTCCTTGAAGTGATTGTGCAGACAATAGAGCACCATAGGCAACTATGGCAAATGAAGAAACTATTAGAGATCTATTGGTGTTTATGCAGGATATAGAATTGAAGCCTTTCCTCAAATCAGATTGATATTTGCAATCAGACCACATGTTATCCAGCTCTAGCTTTGAATAACTGCTTTTGTGTAACAATTAGGCGTCCCTGCTGGCCAGATTCTTGTTTTCAGTGTGTGATGATACTTTATGATGGTAAATACATTATGATAAATTGTTTACTTTTTTCATCCTACTCACTGCTGTTTTCACTTTTCCCACAGGGTTACCCACAAAGGAGTGACAATGGGGACAAATGATAAAAGCAGCCATGATGATGCAAGCTTTACCTCTTATATACTTGATGCCACACACAAAAAGGGTGGATTTTGTATTGTGACAGTACAGTGCTGTCATTTTGATGCCTCTGTTTCCCCATTTTTGCTTTGCCTGTATTCAGTGTGTTCTCATTTTCCTATTCTTCTCTCTTTCCATCCGTTCAGTTCCCCTCTTCCATTCACAATATACATTTTTAAATCATCCAATCTGTAATTTAAAGATTATTTCATAGCTGTATTCATTTCTTTTTCTTAGCCTGTCTTCTTCATTTACATAAACTTTGCTATTTGCTTGAATTTTTTTTTTTATTGTGTATAATGCAAATGGCAGGGCTTTGCTTTTCCTGATTCACTGAAGTAAAAGTAAATTAGAATGGATAATCTCAAGGCTGATGTAATCTATATGAGACTATTCTGAATCCGGTCATGAAACAAGTCAGCATCCCCTGTGCACCTTTATTATTTTGCTCCACTTAAATTGCTAAGAACATTTAGGAAAATACCTTTATACTTGCACATTAAGAAATATAGAACAGATTATTTCACGAAAAAAGCACGAAAAAAAGCAACTCACTGTTAGAAAGTCATAAAGCGGCACCGTTGGTTATAACTTAAATATTTTTACTTTTCTAAGCCATTTTTCTAAACCCAAGTATTAGAACCTGACTTAAGATTCTAAAATCCTGGAGATTTTGATTTACCTTTTATGCATTTTTCTCTCCTTCTTTAATGTGGCCTCTGAGGAATAGTGACCAAAACTGCATATGATCTTTCAAATCAGGTTGGAGTATAGATTTATATAAAGGCATTATGTTAACAGAGCCATGGACAATATTAAATAAGCAAAGACCAATTTTTCTTTTAACATTGGAATAAAACCATTCCACTTGGAATATTCTGTTGAAATATTTAAAGTGGATTGTATTTTTATGAAGAAAAAAACCCCCTCAGTTAAACATTTTTGTCTAAAAATATAGATGTTGAAACTATTTATTTTTGTTGTATTTTTGTTTGTAATAAGCAGGTGGTAGCCTATGCTAAATGCTAGCACCAAATCTACCGAAAAACTGGCCAAGGAGATGGTTTTTAATTTTTATCTTAAGAATCTGACAGAATAGCAAAAAAGAGCAAGACCTGTTTTACCCCTGCACTGTTCTTTTCTATTTTCAGTAATTTTTACTATGTGTATGGTCTTAGATTAAATGTGGATATACAGTTCCATGCAATTCTATATAGAACTGTATATCTACATTTAATTTCCATATTTCAAATGCAGCTTCTTACCTGTTCCATTTTTTACCTCCCACATATAAGCCTGCGAGTTTTCATTTCTTCATGGTGCACAAACACAACTGGACAAACAATGTATACACGCAATAAGTCCCACAACCATCTTCTTCATAAATTAATGCTTCTGTCCTTTTATGCATTTGTACATGGAAGGCAGGTATTAAAATTAAGCAGTTTCTTGGGGTTTGCATGATGCTGACTTTTCAGACTCACAGAAAACAAAACAAAACAAAACTCATTTTGGGACCAGTGTATCATCCTAAGTGCACCAGAGAAACCCATTCTGCTACAATAAAAAGGTTTTGGAAGCAAAATTTTACCATGCTGTTTACAACCTGCTCTGCCTATGTAATTTTTTAAAAAAACTGAACTGAGCCTATGAAAGAAGCAACAACAATGGATTCATTGAAAAAAATAGTTGGCCTATGACCAACAAAATAACTTTAAAAAATATCTCTGGATGTTTCATTGAGGTTTCTTCCTAATATACACACATAGAGCAAATGTTGCACATGTCAATGTTCTTTTAAATATCAACAAACAAAATAAAACAGCACAATATTTGCACTTGGGAATCTAAAAAAGTCAAGCAATGTTGCAAATTAAACTATGACATAGATGTTGAGCATGTAGTGTGTGTGTGTTTGCTTATCATACACATCAACGTATCTGAGAAAGAAAAGGTAACATACAGAACATTCAGGAATGACATTACATCATAAATTTTGAAACTTTCTCAATTAGAGAAAGAATGTAAAAAAGACCAATAAACTTATCTACTAATCAAATGCATTATGCATAGTATTTAATGACTTTTCTTCTTCTCCTGAACTAGATCTAACCAATGGGTACAGGTATGGAATATGTAGCTATTTTATTGCTGAATGTATTTCTTCTAAATTTGCATAGCTTACAGACGTGGTTCCCAAACTCTTTAGCTCATACACCCCTTCACAAAGTTTCAGATTGTTCCTTGACCCCACCCCCCAAATATTTATTATATGAAAATAGCAATAGCTATTGTGTATAGATAAAAAAATTTAAATTTTTTTAAAAAAAACAACTGCAGGTAGAATAGCTGATTAAACTGTATTTGAAAGCAAACATTTCATATAAAAGAACTGAACAAAAATTAGTGATCAAAATCCAGCATAGGCAAACATACTTTCAGCTTTTGATACTCAGACTTAAACATTATTAACTCTTATAAACTCATACAAAAAACACTTGGCTGTTAATATTACCTGTCTGATTGTAGAAATCCATACATGTTCATGATTGGATGTTTGCCAGGAAAAGTGGCTATGAACAATTTGCGAAATCTAAATACTCCAAAGTCTATTTGATTTGCAGTGCAGTGAAGAATTGTTGAAAATGAACATCTCTCTTTGATCTTTTCTGGATAATAGGCAAACAGAAAGACTGAAGCAACCAAACAAGCCTCTTCTTGTAATAAATATTTCAATCAGCTGGTGGTTGCCAGTTCTGTTTCTCTGCAGAAACTATATTTCTTGCAAGCAAGTGTCCTTTAAGAATGACCACAAAGAAACTACAGCTTGTCTGTGTGAGAAAAGTGAATGTGTGTAAGAAAAGCTACGAATAATTAGGCTATTTGGTATTGCAAATCCATTGAAAGGATGTAATCAATGGGTCCAATTTTCTATCCACAGCATCTCATTTGTAACTGAATAACAAAAGAGAGGGAAATCATGAAATCACAACACATTGTACTGGCAAGCACAAAGCACACATCAAATTGGCATCTCTCCCAAGGGGGACCTTCTATGCTCATTATATTCACCTTTTCTTCCTTCCACTGTTTCAGCTTCATTATTTAGAATCTTGTCTAGGAATTGTCTGGATGGTGAGATGTTGTATCCACTCCCAAGTTCACACAGATTCATTTAAGATATAAAATCAGAATAATTTGTTGAAACAAATTAAGTAAAGTCCAGAATAAGGCTTGGGAAGTCTTACAGTCATCTAATATTGGGCTGGATTACAAATATTGTAAAATAGATAAAGCAGTCATAAAATAAACCTCTCAATATCTTCAAAATACCCCATCCATTCCATAAACCTAGAATTAAATGTAATTTAAATAATCGATATCCAATACTGTATATGACAACTTTTCTACCATGGCTAAAAAGGACCCAAACATTATATATAAGATTACCAATACTTATAATCTATTCCTTGCTTTTCATTATTATGGGTAGTGGATTGACTGTTATGTTTATGGCACTCTATTCTGCTTCAGGAACTTTGGTATAGCTGAATAAGGAACAATCCTTTACAAATTACACTTTTACTTACTTATTTATTTATGATTGATTGATTTAATGAGCACCCTCATAAATATTGAATACATACTCCTTAGGTACATGTAACAGAGAATGCTATGTCATTGACTGCCAAAAATTGGCCATAACCAGTGTTCCTAAACAGTTTGCTGCCTGAAACAACATATCAAATGAAGTCTTCTCTGTTTTACTCAAGATACTGACTGACTGATCGTATTTCAAAACTTGCAATTTATGAATATCCTCTACCTACTTTAGGGCAGAAGACTAGTTAGATGTGCAGGACAGGTTGAATGGTGCATACATACACTTTTTTCAAAAGCTACCTAACCCTACAACATCAACTGAATACAAGAAAACATACCATTGCTTTCTACTAATAGAACAAGTATTTGTTTCCATTCTAAATAGCAGACTTTATGAGGGATAATTTTCAAACACTCTATAGGTATAAAAAATTTATTTAGAAAAGTAAGAATGATTTTTGGAGGGAGAAGGGAAATGGAAATTAAAAACCCCTTATATCACAGCTGTTTTGGAGTTCTAGGCAGAAGCAATCCAAAGATTATGGCTGCAATTCTCAAACCTACCCTGTTTTCCCCAAAATAAAACATCCCCTGATAATAAGCCCAATCGGGCTTTTGAGTGCATGGCAATGTTGTGGCGCGCTAGTGGCCTGCACAGATTGTTGCTGATCCCGACGACGATGTGGTGTCGCGTCAGCAGCCTGTGCAGCCGGCACTCGAGTCGGACAGCAAGGAGGCTGAAGAAGATGTAGTGCCAGAGGCAGGGGTTCAGCCAGGGCCTTCAGAACCTCCAGAGGCTCCTTTAAGTAAAGAGGATGAAGTGGAGGAGCCTCTTCTCAATGCATGAGCACGCAGAACTGCCAAAAGGCAGGAGTGGTTACTCAGGAGGAGATCTCCTCGAGAGTAAGGCTTGGGGCTAATTGGCCACTCCTTTAGCTTGTTTAAGTTTGCACACAGCTTGTAAAAAGCTGCAGGAAACAACATGTGTTCGTTCGTTTGCTGATCATTGAGTTTGAATTTTTTCTGCAAACCTGGCTTCTGGGCTTTCTGTCAACTCTAGTAAGACACTATCTTATCTGTGGAATTTCTGGCAGGTTGTTAAGAATGTTTTATTAACAGCCTGCATTTGCAAAAGACTGTGTTTTGAAGTATTATTTATTATTTATTATTTTTATTATTCATATTTCTAAGTAAACTGAGTTTTGTTCGGAGTTTGTGTGTGCTACATTCTTTGGGATCCGTAGCTTAGGCAGAACAGGCAATAAGGCCAAGCACTTATTTCAGGGTTCAAAAAAATATAAGACAGGGTCTTATTTTCGGGGAAACACAGTAGTTATGTCTTTATTTAGAATACACGTCTTCATTATTCTGCTAACATCTTCCAAGTACAATGATATTCCTGATAGTGAATCCAGAAAGGCAGTTGAAACATTATTTTCCATTCAGCTTTTCTGAATAAACTCACCTATCACCATAAAATGGAGAAAAAAAGATGTGAAGCTGCACATATTTTCAATAATATAATTTTCCCTTGAATATACAGTTTTCACAAATGGAGTGTCCTGCTAAACTTTTGTTTAGATATTAGATTTATTTGATGAGAAACAACCCTATACTTAACATTCAACCCATGGGTGGTCTCCATCCTGCCAGTGGTGTCAGCAGCAATGGCAGTGGTGGGATGACATCATTGGGGGGGGTGGAGCATCAGCATCCCTCCACAACAGTCCCAGGTTCTCACGTGGCTTTTGAAAAAATGAATTCCTCGCTCTTGTCTTAGACCAGTGTTTCTCAACCTTGGTAGCTTGAAGATGGGTGGACTTCAACTCCCAGAATCCCCCAGCCAGTACTTAGTCTTAGACCCTGACGAAAAAGAGGTTGAAGGGGAACACCAATTGGCTTTGTAAACATGGGCTTTTCAGAAAGCATTAACCCATTTGAGTTATTTGCAAGATGGTTCAATACAAAAATAAATTGCTAACAATATCTATTTAGTTTGTTTGTCTGGTCTCAAGCTATAATCAGGATAAAGTCAAGGCACTGTAGTGAGATTAGTGGCACTGGTTAATGATTACCATTTATACATTTTTCATTCCTGAGGATTATTATGAAAGACTACAAATATTTTCTCGGATAGTATGCTGTCATATAATTCTCTCTGGAGTCCAGGGGTGAAATGCTCCCGGTTCGGTCTGGTTCGCCTGAACAAGTAGTAAAAAGGGCTAGTGGCTTGCTGAACTGGTAGTATAAAATGTAAAAAAAAAAAAAGTTCCAACAATCAGATGAGCGACGCGCGATTGTCGGAACTTTTTAAAAAACTTTTTAAACATTTTTTTACTACCGGTTACTCTGTGGCGCGCGATCGTCAGAGCCTTTTTTAACTTTTAAAAGCATTTTTTTACAACCTATTTGGCAAATAGGTTGCAAATAAATGCTTTTAAAAGGTTAAAAAAAAGGCTCCAAAGATCGCGCGCCACAGCTGATCACACCTCCCCATGTGCTGTTCTACTTACCCTATGCCTCCTTTTGGCATGCACTGCGTGCACGCATACACCTCACATTTGGTGCGTGGTGTGCATTTGGCATTTGGCGCACATGTGCAGCCAACAAACCAGTAGTAAACCGGTTCAGATTTTACCACTGCTAGAGTCATATATATTTTATCCAGGCTAACACTTATTCTCTGCCACATGGTTCTAGCAAAGTTTGTTTCCTCCAGTTTTGTTCAGAGGACATCCAGTACATTCATGGAGGCTTCCATTTAAGCAAAGACCCCCCCTTTATTTGAGTAATATCATAGGAAATGATCTCACACAGAGCACTGCATGTTGAGAAATGCCTAATAGGGCTTATACAATAGTATGAAGGGCGCATAGTTGGTTATGGGCTGCACATTTTGATTACAATATCAATGTAAATATATGGGAGAAAATGTGGGAAACTGGTATCAAATTTACATTTTGTCATAATTTAAGTGATAAGCTGATGTATGGATAGTATACATTGGTTAAATTGTCAAAAATGTGTACAGGAATATCAAACCAGGTGTTAGAAGTGTGAAAAGGAAGAGGGAATGTTTTATCATGCAGGGTGGACGTGTGAAAAAGCAAAGAAATTTTGGGTGCATATTAGTCACACAATGCTGCAAAAGACAATTGTGAACTAATATTATGATGAAACCATTTTTATTGGGTTTTATTGAGCTATGAACTGGAAAAGAAATATCAGAAACTAATACTGTATATGATAAACCGGGGCAAGATTATTATACACACAAAGATAGAAGAGTAATGAAATATCCACAGTTGGTGAATATCCATCATATTGGTGAAGCTCATGAAAATAGCAAAGCTAACTAATTTGGTCAGAAGACAATCAATAAGACCTTTTAAAAAAAGATTGGAAGTCTGTTGGTTGAAAGAAAAAAAAGGCCAATTGATGATTTATGGATTTGGGGATTAAAAAGTGTGAAAGATGAAGGGGGAAAAAAGATGGCAATTATTTGATGGAAAGAAAAGCAAAAGTTATAATTCTGTTTTCTTTCCTTTCCTTCTTTCTTTCTTATTCTCCATACATTTTTAAAATCTTTTAATTTTGTATACCTTTACTGCAGTGAAAAATACTACTGATAAACAAAAGGAAAAAAACCCCAAATGAAGGAATGTTGGTTAAAGCTAGAATTGAAAAGAAGATACTTCAGTGTGAACAAACTAGAGCTCTTGCATCCCCCCTCTTTAATATTTAAACATTGCTGGAAGAAGATCCCTTAACCATTTCTGTTCTACTGTATCTGGTTTTGCAAAATAAAATAAAATAAATCCCAAACCCAATTTTTTACTATCTGCACAGCCTAACTCAAGTAAATTTTTCCTTACTTAAATTTATATTCACATTTTAATATTTGGCCAAGTTTGCACACCAGTCCACTGTTCCCAGATACACCCACCTTCATTTATATGGCCAGCCCACTCTCCATACATTAATTGAAGCAAAACCACATTTCTCATGCCCCAAAGTCCTAAGCATTCTGATCAACTGTGCTTTCAATTACCCAAGCTCAGTTCATGAAATGTTACAAACTGGAACACTGTCAAATCCTGCAAACCTCTCAGCTGAAATAAATCTTTTAAAAAGAAAATGATAAATGCTTCATCTTATGAAATGAAAAACATGTCACACACTTCAATGCATTGTATGTTTGTGTATGCACAGTTTTATGCTCTACATCGACACATTAATGGTTTAATGTAAGCATTTTCAGCTGTTTACAGAAAAAGTATTTTTTGCTATTCTGGCTTTGAGGCATTTGATATACTTCAGATCTCTCCATCTTTTTAATTCTGTTGTTCTCCAGTCAGCCTCTTTGAGTGCTGAAAATGTAATAAAATGTCTTGGGAGGCAGCAATTGTAATATTTTTAATATCTTCCTATATTACAACTGCATCAAGAAGTGTGTCATTACTGGCCAAGCTGAAGTCGAGTGTTTTGGAAGTGTTGTATTAAACAAAAGACTGTGTTTAATAGAAAGCATATTGGTGGCAGCTTTCAATGACACTACTAGTCTTGTGCAGCTGGGATGCCATATGTTTTAGAGCTGTGTATATATGTGTGTGTATATATATAGACATGTGTATGTATGTGTGTGTACACACACATATCCATTGTGTATGTATGTGCATTCATATATGTATGAAACATTTATAATGTACATTTACATCTAGTCTTGTGCAACTGGGATGCCATATATTTTAGAGCTGTGTATGTATGTTTGTGTGTATATAGAGATGTGAATACGCACACACACATATCCATGTGTATATGTATTTGCATATGTATTTGTACGAAACATTTATAATGTACATTTACAAATTCCTCTCTTAATTTTTTGGGAAGTCTCACAGATCAAAGTGCCTGTAATTGTGACGACCACTTTCCTCCATATTTAATTACTTAGAGTTGCAAATTACAGCACACAAAAATTCAAAACCTAGCAGCAGTATCTGAATGAGAATTTAGCAGGTTTATAGCTTTGTTTGGCCCAAGGCTGGAGTAATAAAAGGCTCGTTTTTTAAGTACCACTTGGGTTTCTGGGATGGAGACATCTGCATTATTATATCAAAATGGTCCTTAGCGGAATCAATGTGGCTGACAGTAGTCATGGCTTTTCTTTAGGAAAAAAAAATATGTCGTGATAGTGGTGCTTTTTAATGCCGAAGAAACTGATGATTAAAATTTTATGCTTCTAGTTACTTGCTAAATGCTTAGCAGATGTCCTCATCTCCAGTTTAACTGCTGGATGTATCTAATAAAATATCTAGTTAAAATAACATTTAAAACTGATGAAAAGACTGAATTGACCATTCTGCTAATTTAATACTGTTGCTGAAAACCTAATGTTATAATTCAGCAATAACTGATTTATTGTCTCTTAGAATAGCATCTGGGATCATAAAGAGTTGATAATTCCTTTTTTGCTTCCATAAAGGTTTTCATAAAAATTCAGAAACATGCCCAAGATCTATCTCTACCTTTACCTTTGTCCCCATCTGTAACTCTATCTCCCTCTCTATCTCTATGTTAGAACCCAGTAGTCCTATTTCTGGTTTATTCAAAAAGAAGCCACAGATCAGACATAGTCAGGAGCAAGTTAGTCCAGGGTATCCAAACTTGGGAACTTTAAGACTTGTGGACTTCAACTCCCAGAATTCCCCAGCCAGCATGGCTGGCTGAGGAATTCTGGGAATTGAAGTCCACAAAACTTAAAGTTCCCAAGTTTGGAGAGCCGTGCTTTAGACCATAAACCAGTGATGGTTAACCTTTTTGGCACTGAGTGCTGAAAATGGAGCAAGCGCGCTGGAGCGCCGGAACCTGGAAGAGAGCAGCTGGCCAGTGCACATGCACACAGCGGCCAGGTGCTCTTCCGGGATCCTTTGCGCGAATGCACACTGGCCAGCTGGTCTGGTGCGCATGCGCACCAGGCAGCTGCTGCCTTCTGGGTTCCGGTACACGCATGTCCACCGGCCAGCTGGTCTTCATGCAAAGACCAGCTGGGGGGTGCACATGCGTGCACAGGAACCCTGAAGTCAGTAGCTGGCCAGTGCGCATGCATGCCGGACCAGCTGGCCGATGTGCATTCGTGCAACAGAACCTGAAAGAGCAGCTGGCAACAGCACATGTGCCCACAGAGAGGGCTCTGCATGCCACCTCTAGCATGCATGCCATAGGTTTGGTATCATGGCCATAAACATTTATATCATGTGATCTCCCGGTTGCTTTTGCCCTCTCTCATTTGAGATGTTAATCTAGTTCATTTTGTTCATTTTGCTGTCTGCAGTGGTAAGAATAGAATTCTGTTTTGTTGCTGGTTCTTTTTCTATGGAATATGTATCCATTTTTTTCCTCGACTTTTTTTTCTAACCTCTGTACACACAGTCCACCAGCACAGCTGATAATGGAAATTACTCAATACATCTCTTTTTAAATTCGAATTGCCCAAATTTCCTTCTCCTTCTCCTCTGTGTATTTCTCTAATTCATGCTTTCTACATATAAAATTTCCAGGGAAGTGCTATTTTTATCTTTTTAATCTTTTACAAAACAACTTTAAAAATATTATGTGGAAGTTTATTTTGTTTTCTGTCAGGATTGGAACCATCACTGTCCTATTACATTGGCTTATCCCATCTGGTCAGGCAGGGAAGGTATGTTACACATCCCCTCAGTTAAAGAACTCCAACAGGCAGGCTATAAGAAGGGACCCTTTTTTGCCATTGGCCCCAGTCTGTGGAATATTCTTTTTTTTGAGGGTGAGACAGGCATCCAGTCTCCTGGTTTGTTGTAAAGGAGTCTTTATTCCTTTACAAGTTTGAGGGGCTACCACAGAGAGGAAGGGGTCAAGCTATTTTCCAAGGCACCTGAAGGCCAGACAAGGAATAATGGATGGAAACTGATCAAGGAGAGATTCAATCTAATAATAATGAGAACTTTTCTGACAGTGAAAACAATCAACCAATGGAACAGCTTGCCTTTGAAGTTGTGGGAGCTTCATCACTGCAGGCTTTCAAGAAGAGATTGGACTGCCATTTGTCAGAAATGGTGTAGGGTCTTCTGCTTGGATGGGGGGGGAGGGGGTTGAACTAGAGGACTGACAAGGTCCCTTCCAACTCTGTTAACCTGTTTAAAGGGAGTCAAAACATGGCTCTTCAGCCTAATGGGGGAAGCCCAAAGGAGTACACAGATCTGCGGCTAGCTAGTGTCATGAAAATCCTCCCTTTGCCTTTTAACCAATTTTAACAGTTTAACAGTTTAATCATCTTTGCCTCCTTCTAAATTTTTAACTTCTATATACTGTTTCTATATTTTAACATTGTATTGTGCACCTCCCACAGTCCCTCTCTGAAGGAGATAGGAGTTCAAAAATGTGGAAAAACAAATGAACAATCATGCTACTGTGTCCTCTTTACCACTAATTTCCATGCCAAAACAGTCCTTTGTTGTTTCTCACACATTTATTTCTAAAGACAATCAGAACAGATTTTGTTGATACCCCTACCAGTCATCATACATAAAATATATTTCCCGAGCTAGGATATGTTGGGCAATCTATAAAGTCTTAAGTGAAGAAGACCTGTAGGCATAGAAATCCTAAACTGTTCACTCAGCCAAGCTGTCTCCAGTTGTGTAGAAATGTAGGAACAAAGTGTTTGAGTTTCATTTTCCTTTTGACTTGTGCTCCTCATCCCAAAAGTCTATGGAAAATCTCATCCATCTCAGAAGCGTGTTATATTTTTGAAATGAAGTGAAAAGCCTGTTGAATCCCTACACAAAGGTTTGGATGTCAAACACTGAGCTCATTTATCATGGGAATCTGCTTAATCCTCTGATCTTCCAATTTCATATTAGAGTATATCTATGATAATTTTAGATCAGAGCAAGAGGGCCTTGCTATAGGGCTGGGCATGAAGACAATTTACCAAAGTTGCCTATGGATTCTTAAGGATTCTGATAATATCCATATAAACTTGTTAATTCTATTTTAATTTAAAGCACTTGTGGATCTAATTCAAACATTAAATGGTAATAAACAAAACTGTATTCAATCCATCAGTACACTACTGGAGTTATGAAACTGAAACTGCCTTGTTAAGGTTGACAATATGATTTTATAGGATTTTATCCAGCTTTGAAATACAGTACACAAATGAGTATGGGTGCGAATGACTAGATAAGTAGTTTTCAATATACATACAAATTCAATAAGAGCAAGGGTTTCATTTGAAGTTTGGGGCTTATTCCTTTTTATTGTTACAAGAGTCAGATTTTGAGTTCAGACTTCCTCTGTTATGGAATAGAGTAACTAGCACGCTTTGACACAGTGGTCATTCAGCTGACAATTTATTTTTAAGAATCTATGCACTGCTTGCACAGGTTTTATTTTTACTGGTTAAAGTGTTTGAAAGAAAAATATGATTCTTCCTCAAGATACAGACTCAAAAGAACAAGAGCTTCATACAGTATTGACTATTGAGTGGTACCATTTGTCAGAGAGCATGGAAATAAAAGATATATTCAATAAGGTTATGTAGAAGCTTCTCAAATAGCTTTTAGCGCTAGATCCAAGGCTGTGCAAATAGTCCAGTCTATTGGATGAAATTTTTCTAGTGGTTTAGTTATTTGATCCCGTTTGTTCCCCAAATTCGGAACGTGATTTATGAAGCTTTCAGCAAAAAAACCCTTATCCTAAACTGATCAAAGGGGGCCTTCTTTACTTTGTTTAACTGGAAAAAAACCCAAAAAACTAGAATCCAATATTTCTATAGTATATCCAATAGAAAATACTGTGATGCAATGACAGCCATTTCTTTTAATACTTCCCTCCTGGACAGCCCAGTATATATTATCTTTCTAGAGCAGTGTTTTTCAACCTTGGAAGCTTGAAGATGGGTGGACTTCAACTCCCAGCTGCTGGCTGGGAGATTCTGGGAGTTGAAGTCCACCATCTTCAAGCTACCAAGGTTGAGAAACACTGTTCTAGAGGCTTTCTGTGCAGGGACAAAAAATGTAAGCAGTGGTGCATCTATAGTGCAAATTTAAAACAGTAGAAACAAGATTGATTGTCTTTGAAAGAGGGGAAAGTGGGGTAAGCATTATAGCATGTGGCATTGACCCTTTCCTAGCCATCTTCATCAACCCAAGTTACTTCTAAGGCTAGACATCCATTGTTTAAGTTAACATCTCTGATACCGATTCCATACTTTACTTTTTGCTGCTGATCCTAATAAGTACTCACCTTATTCTGCATTTCACCAGCAGTTTATAAATAAGTCTCAACAGATGTTCTGATTTGCATTTTTAAGGCTTTCAAATTAATGCTTTCCTTTTCATAAAAATAATTGTAGGTTGAGAGGGTTTTTTTTCCCCCATTTCTTTTTTATCCCAAACATTCAATACATTACTGGCCATTGCATGATCTTTTATAATTTGTTTGCTTCTGTTGACTCAACCCAGAGATGTGTATGTAGACCATCTAGAAACCTTCCTGTTCTGCAGAGGTAACTGAACCATTTTGACTCCGAAACCCAATTAAGCAGCTATTATGGTAATAAAAATTCAAAGCTGTCAATCCACCTTTCTCTTAAATGGAAAATCTTGAATTTAATTTAATTTAATTTAGTTTAATTTAGTTCTTGGTCTTATTATACATAGTTTTTTCCTTTTTTATACTTAAACTTATTTTCAATATATATTGGAAATGTTTGGAAAAAAATAATTAAATCTTGGCAAAATGTTTAAGTTTAATGGCTGTAATTCCTCCTAGCCAGATCTAATTACCGTCTCCTACAGAGATATCCACTGTTACATTTTTTTCCAAATTTGTAAATACTTAGTTTAAAATAAATATTTTAATAAAATAGTTGAGACTTCCTCTGAACTATTAATAAACTATCAATAAAACAAATAAGTTTAATTTAATTCCTTTTTTGCAGTAAAGTTAAACCTTATTACTAGAAGTAAGTATTGCTTTTGTTCTTCTGCTAGATTTTATTTTATTTTATTTTATTTTATTTATTATTTCATCAAGCATGTATTAGATAACAGATATAAGTATAAACATGATTATGAATACATGAAATGGATACGAATAAAAGGGAACATTAGGACAGGGACGGTAGGCACGCTGGTGCACTTATGCATGCTCCTTACAGATCTCTTAGGAATGGGGTGAGGTCTTAGGTTAAAGTTTTGGGGGTTTGGGGAAGAAACCACAGAGTCAGGTAGTGCATTCCAGGCATTGACAACTCTGTTACTGAAATCGTATTTTCTGCAATCAAGTTTGGAGTGGTTTACCATAAATTTCTATCTATTGTGTGCTTGTGTATTGTTTTGGTTGAAGCTGAAGTATTCATTGACAGGTAGGACATTGTAGCAGATAATTTTATGTACTACCCTTAGGTCAGACCAAAAATGGTGAAGTTCTAAGTTGTCTAAGCCCAAAATTTCAAGTCTGGTGGCATAAGGTATTCTTCTGCAAACAGAGGAGTGGAGGACTCTTCTCGTGAAATATCTCTGGACTTGTTCAATTGTATTAATGTCTGATATGTAGTGTGGGTTCCAGACAGATGAGCTATATTCAAGAATTGGTCTAGCAAAAGTTTAGTATGTCTTAGTTTGCAGTTCAATATTACTGGAGAAGAAGCTACGCAAGATTAGGTTAATGACTCTTAATGCTTTTTTGGCAATGCTGTTACAGTGAGCCCTAGCACTTAGATCATTTGAAATGAGTACTCCAATGCAGGGGTGAAATGTAAAATTTGTTACTACCGGTTCTGTGGGCGTGGCTTGGTGGGGAGGTAATGTGACTGGGTGGGCGTGGCCAACTTTTTTTTTTAACTTTTCAAAGCATTTTTTCTAATGCTTTGAAAAGCCTCTGCCGATCAGGCTGGGATCGTCAGAGAGGCTTTTTAAAAAATGCCTCTCTGACGATCAGGCAACTCAGCTGGGATCGTCAGAGACTTTTCAAAGCATTTTTTTAACCATCTCTTCGGCCAAGAGGTTGCAGAAAAAAATGCTTTGAAAAGCCTCTGACGATCCCAGCTGAGCCGCACGATCATCAGAGGCTTTTTTTTTTTACTTTTACAAGCATTTTTTTGTTGGAAGAGGTTGTAAAAAATGCTTTTAAAAGTAAAAAAAAAGCCTCTGATGATCGTGTGGCTCAGCTGGGCATGGTGGGGAGGGGGCGCAGGGAGTTTTGCTACCAGTTCTCCGAACCACCCACCGCCATTGTTACCGGATTGGGCGATCCGGTCTGAACCGGGAGCATTTCACCCCTGCTCCAAGGTCCTTGACAGAGTGAGGGTAGTCTACTAGGTTGTATCCACCACATCTACTAGGCCGTATTTTGTGTTCTGATTTTTTTTTGCCAATGTGTAAGACAGAGCATTTGTTGGTTGAGATTTGAAGTTGCCAATTTTTTGACCATTCTGACACGTAGTCAAGGTCTTTTTGTAGGGTAGCAGCATTGTCGGTGATGTTGGTAAAGTTAAACCTTATTACTAGAAGTAAGTATTGCTTTTGTTCTTCTGCTAGATTCCATATGGTAGCTTGTTATAATACAGAACCATTTTATGTTATATTGACTTTATGCTCTTTATAAATACTCTGTATCCATATGAAGAATGTAGGGCTGCAAATCATCGCTTTCAAATCCAAAAGCATGAAAGCACATTCCAAATTGTCAAAGGCCTTTTCTATATCAAGAAAAATCACAGCTACATTTGTTGTTGTTGTTTTCTAGTTTCATTTTGTTTCTAATTCAAAATCTACTTGATATTGTCTCTCATGTATCTTTTCAGGAGAACTCTAGTGTGATCAAGATATATTAGTTTAGTTTAAAAAAACATTTGTTATCTTTGCAGGTATGTTTAATAAAGACATGGGTCTGTATGAATCTGAATGAATTAAATATTTTCTTCTTAATAAATCAATGAGATAAAGGCTTATTTCCACTATGACAGAAATAGTTCATGTACTTGAAACTCATTCATTAAACAAACAGTTCTTGAGTTTCTTTTGTAACATTCTTTAATGTAAGTTCCACAGTCTCTACTGTAATCAATAAGAAACAGTCATTCAATCATCTACAGTGGCCCATCAGAAACTTCAGGGCATACCCAATCAACACTTTCTTTTCAACCCTCAAAGCCAAGTAAGCTCTACATAACATCTCAAAATGCTTTGCCTCTCTGATCAACCATACATGTAAAATCTTGTTAGCCTTCCTGTTCACTTGCTCACTAAATTCAGTGTATAGTATGTGTATTCTTTTATATTATTTCAGCGTGCTTTTCTAATGGCATTGCACAGCTCTTCAGGCCTAATTCCGAAAAGATCTTGCAGTCACACTCATGCATATTCCTCAAAACACTTTTCTGGAATTATTTGGAAATATTATTATTTCCAAAACATCATTAGCCATATTGCATAAGGTCTGGTAAGGACATGATCCCCTATAGATAGGATCATAGGTTAGTATCATATTGTGATGAGATTGCCTTATTGAAAAAAATATTAATGTAGGGTCACCTTAATAGGTCAAGTGAAGGAACAATTTTTATTCAATAAAAGAGAGAAGGTCACATATATCCATCAAATTAAACATATGACATGTATTATGGATTTATTATTTCAATTATATTTATATGGATTGTTCATTATACAGCTAAAAGGAAACACATTTATATAAGCAAAGCTCTCTGTTACATTGCTTTATTCAGCAGCTGCTCTTCTTCAGCTTGTTAGAGCTCAGGGCAGGTTCCCCACAATAATGTTTGAGTGGCTGATGGGAAAGGTCAACAAAATTGGAGTTACTATTTGAGCCTGAAGCTTCGGAGAACAAACTTGCTAAAAACTCAAGAAGTGAAAAGGAGATCTATAGAAACTTTAATGTGATTGGAAAGCTGCTAGAAGCAAGACATAAAAATAAAACAGAACCTTGCGTGATTTATTTTATCTTATCTCATCTCTAGTTGCCATATAATAGTTCTTTAACATGGGTTTTTTTTTTATTATTTGAGGCAAGCATTTTTGTTGTTGTTGTTGCTGCTGTCACAGCTGTCTTTCTTTTTCTTTCTCACTCTCTCTCTCATATATACCCCCACACAACAAAGATAATTGTCATTCTGAACTTCCATCATGTCTTGGTTATCAAGTTCTGAAATGTCTTGACACATTAATTTCTCTTAATAGAAAGGTATCTTCTGTTTCTGTTTGTCAAATATGATGCTATCTAACTTCTGTCATCATAATTCCAGTTTAGAAATAGACTGTGAGGTGATTGAAGTGTCTTCTATCTATTTGTTCTCACATCAATTTTTATTTTCTCCAAGGTTGTCCGATAATGAACATGTATTGGGAAGATGGACAGAAGCTCTAGCTTTGATCTGAAATTCTAAAATATAACATCTGTAAAATGTTTTCATCTATTCACCCATGAAATGTTTAAAGTGGATTACACTTTATATGTCAAGTTATATATACTGCAAAAATCATGATATCACTAAATAACATATATGAGAGTAGCGAATTGAATAATTGGGAAGTATGGCTTTGTAATATTTTCACTTTTAATTACTTTGAAGTCAAGAAGATATCTTTTAGCATTAATGTTGCTGAAGCAACAGATAAGATACTTCCCTTACATTGTCACTGTAAGAGACTTAATATTTCTCTCTCAGAAAAATAACTGTCCGATTGCCTGCTTTCATTTTTATTTCTGTAATTGCAAGAAAAAAAATGGCGTGATTCTCATAAAACTGCAAATGCAAGCAAAGGAAATCCATTGCTTTTTGAAGACAATATTCAGAAATATCCACAACTGCACATCTACTTTTATTTTTAAGAGTCATTTTTAAATGAGTCACTTGATATTGTTCTAAAACAACAGCTTGATTTAAAAAAACGTACAGGGCAGAGATGATAGCAGGGTGCCCATGGCTTGGCTGCAAACAATCTGGGTAATCGCTATATTTTCTTTTCTCTGTGTTGCTCCCTGTGGCTTTTTGGACTTCTGGAGCTGAGATATGGTATCCCAGGGGAAAAAGCAAATATTGGTCCCACTCCATGAGGGACCACACTTGTGTTCAAATTAAAGAAAGAAAGAACAAAGTGAGTTAAGAATTATATGATTGAGATTTGATGTTTGGATCCTGGAAAATAGAATGGCAATTGGAAAACCTAGGGCTGCAGAACGTGTTCATTTTTTTCTAGGGAAAGAGTTTTAGCACTGAATTATATTTATATAGTTCTTGCATATTCAATAGTTTAAATTTGTATTTATTTATCACAAACAGAGCTATTTCCTCCAGAGATGCTTTTATTTGCTGAGGTCCCAAATCACGACATTATATACACAATTCTAATAAGTAGTCATACTGTGCCTCTTTAGAACTCTAAAAAATAGCTTTTTAAACCTTTTAAAAACATCTTATTCAAACCACAAAATTAGATGTGAATGCGAGTGATTGTTACAAGTGATTAAATAGTAATTATTACATTCAAAAATACTTCTATGTAAAAGAATAAACCAGTGATTTGTAACAAAGGAAAAAAAATCTGTTCTAAACCCATATATCCAGATATATCTGTTGACCAATAAGGTATTCCAAATAAACTCATTGCTGTGTGATCGATTGTGTAGCACAGGGCAGGAAAAGAAGATAAACAACAAATTATGAGAATAACCAATGAAGTAACACAACACAACCAATGGTTCTCAGGCAGGATTTTAATATCAGATGATCAGACACATTTAGAGTCATAATAGGACAACTTGAAGCAATTAATTTCCTCAGTATAAGAGAAGATAATAGGGTTGAACTGTGGAGTCTTTGGTTGTCTGGGCTTGGTTGTTTGCTTGTAAACATTTCATTACCTGACTAGGTAACATCATTAATGCTAATGAGTGTGAGACTACTATGGGAGCAAGGCCCATATTCACTATTACTGATGATGTTATTCATTTGGGTAATGAAACATCTCTAAGCAAACAACTAACCACAGAAAGCACCACAATTTCCTCAATACAAGGTCAATTTTAGCAGGAAGATTCCTGGATGTTCTTGCAAGGCTATAATTTCAGTGAAGAGACATAATTTGTTGGGAAGAATAGTAGGAGAAATACTGTGCTAATCTACGAGAGAATTTCATAATAATATGAAAGTTGTAACATCTATTCAAAGAAGGAAAGAAGATTTAAATGAAGTTATCAATTTGGTTTTTTCCCTAAAGCATCACAAGAGATACTTCATGACCTGCAGGCAGTTTGGGATGAGGAGGAATTCCCCTAAACTGAATAATTATGTGCTGATCTATGTGTATTTGTTGAATTTCCTTTTGTGAATAAATGCTATTTTATAGCAAAGTCTTTACATTTAGTACTGAGTATCCTGTGGCCTAAAGAAAATAATTGTTTTTTTAAATTTGCTTTCATGCAAAAATAATTTCAGTTTTCATTCCATTTTAAAGTTTATTTCCTCAACAGTTTATTCATTCCTTTTGTATTTTAAATTCATTTTTTGCTATGCATTTGTTTTCAGTAGACGCTCTTAATCTTCTGCTGCTTGAAACTTTGGTGCTTAACATTCAAATGGCATGGAAAATGAAAACACTCTGTTTACAGGCATCAAATCTGCAAAGTATCGGACAGATTAATGTATGTTTTTTAAATACATTTAATCACATTTTAACACATTTAACAGCACTTTTAATAAGCTTTCTGTAGCTTATAAGCTATTTTTATTTTATTTGTACCCACTGCTTTGGCTCTGCGCTATGTGCCAATCTTTGTTCTTTTTGATAACGGGTTTGTGACTTGTGAAAGAGATAATTCGTTTATTTTGCCCAAAGGGGAAGAATGTCTTTAAAAATAATTTTAAGAGCTATCAGGAGGAATATTGTGCTAACCTGCAGGATTTCTCTGTTTCTCTCTATTGCATTAAAAAGTCCCACCAGGTATTTGTATTTGTGTAAGGCTGCCTTCCTACAAATTTAAAAATCAACAGCTAGTTTCTACAAATGTGAGTCATTTGTTAATTATTTTACTTTATTTTTCTGATTTTATGCAATCTGGTTTAAAATTAATTTCAGTATCTATTTCTCTACTGTATGGGATAACCTTCTATTTCTCTGGAGATCCCTATTTCCATTTTTCTTCATCTGCTCCAGTTGCAACAACAATCACTTTATATCTTGCTTAATCTTCACTTGTGGTCTCTGGAAATTTTCATCCATCCCTTTCACTGATTTGAGTTCTTGTTATAATAAGATTTGGCAAACTCCTATCAGTTTACATGGAACCATTATTCCAAACACAATCATTTTGGCTGGACAGTGGTTGTAATCTCAGGTTTAGTTGTATGTGAATACTTTATATACATGCACAAGTTTTTAATACGGTAGTGCTTTTCCTTTTCCATTTTTTTCTTAAAAAAATGACCCTCTAAAATTTGTTGCAGTGGATGAGTGTTGTGGCCTGCCGGTGGCCAGCAGAGCTGGCAGCAGAGTTGGACAATGAGGAGGTTGAGGAGGAACATGGGCCAGTACTGGGGGCTGGGGAAAGCTTGGACGAGGGCTCTGTGTTGGAGGCAGAGAGGGAGCTACACAGCAGTGACGCAGAGAAACAGCTGGAGTCCGTTCCCAGTGTGCGCATGCACAGAGCTGCCAGAAGACAAGAACAAGTCAGAAAGCAGGGTCGACTTGGGAGTAAAGCCACACCTTGGAGATGATTGGCCCCTCCCATAGGAAACAAAAGAAGAGTGAATGCGGAGGAGGCTTTTGCAAGAAACAATTCATTTGGTCAGTCATTTCAAGAGTGGAAAGTTCTGTTCGTGACTCTAAGAGACTCTGTGCCAAGTTTTGCCTTATACTGTGTTTGGAAACAAGTTACGTGGCAGCTTACCAAGCGAGATAAGGTATGTGATAAATATTTCTTTGAAAAACTGTTTGGACAAGTCTTGCCGACTGCAAATTAAAGTAATTCACAGTCGTGTAAATAAAAGAAGTTTGACCGGGACCAAGACTCTGTTTCCTGCTTTTTAAGAGAGCCTAGGTCAGAGCAATGAGATAAAAATGATTTTGAAAAGTTTTTACTCGTCTCTCAACTTCCTATCAAATGGTGTTCAAACTTAATGCTATCTCGATAAGTAATAAAATTTTTCATTGCAAACTCTTAGAACAGATATTAAGCGCCTGACTATCTGTTTCCATGTCTGGCATTGTTTAGATCGGGGTCTAAATTCATTTGCAGAATAAAGAAAATTAACTGGTGTGTGTTAAACAAAGGCTATTTGAAAATCCTCTGTCTGTTTTTAGAACAGCACATCTAATTCTGTGATTCTTTGAAAGGGCCATTTATCTGCTAAATCTCATTTGTTTGCTTTACTATTAAAAAAACAGCAAACAAATAAATCACAATAATAATGATTAAAATCATAGCAAGAGGGAATCAAGGATGAAGGTGAGCTCAAACAACAACAAAAAGAGCTGTGGCTATTGAGAAAATGTTACCTTTTGAAATGAGAGGGCTAGTACTGATATTGAAAAGAAACATCCTTTCATAATGACTTAGCTGTCAACCTATCCCATATAGGTTTATGATCGTTAATTGGCACCCAAATACAAAAATAATCTTGAAAAACTGAGGCTTCTTCTTTCAAAGAAAATCAACATGTTCCGTATAAATGAATCTGAAACTTTCAGCATCGCTGTTGCGTTTTGGGGTCATTTGAAAGTTTATTCATTTGCATTCCATTCTTTTAATACGACTAGCAGGAGGAAAATGGATGACCAATTGACCTCTTTCTTTCACAGCTTTTTTCCTTTGTTCAAAGTTGATATTATGGCTCTTGTGCTTCTGTGCTTCAGAATTATTCTGTTTCCAGCAGAAGAAAGAAAATATGAACGCTTTGTTTTTAAATGTATTTTCTTTGGCTGCTAGCAAGTGCACCTGTGTTTACAGCCACAGGATAGCAGATTAAGATTTCTTCAGACAGTGGGTTGGCATTATCTGATGACCCATTGATATATGATGGTGTCATTATGCAGATAAAGAAATGTGTTTTTTACCCTCCCGCCATTTTCAACAGCAGAAAACAGAGCAAAAAATTCTGTTCTGCAGTGACATCGATTACCTGATTTGTGTGATAAAATTCTTTATACAAACAATTTGAGCACATGGTAAATTCTGGCATATGGAGCAAATGATCTCCCTAGGATGGCTTGATAGCATCTGCAGTTGTTCAAAGAAACTGGTCAAACAATACACAAATATACATTCACATCTATCGAGTTAATGTTTATGTTTATGTTTTATGTTTATGTTTTATTTGATCTGTATACCGCCCTACTCCCGAAGGACTCTAATGCTAGTGTAAATTTTACATTATATTTCAAGTCTCTTTAAGGCATAGTTGAGCCATGTATGGCCCTCCAAATAATGTATTATTCAACTACAGCTCCCATAATTCCTCACTGCTGATCATGCCAATTGGAGCTGATAGGAATTAGAGTGCCACACATCTGGACATCACTTTAGGAGCTGATTTAGTCGATATATAATGCAAACCAGATTGCAAACCTATTTTAGTGCAGTATTGTTACTTAGATGATCCCAGTTGGTTTGTCTGTATTAAAAGAATGGAACATACATTCTTATTTAAATCAACAAGTAGGTCAATTCAAAACCAGCTTTTGTTACCTTCCAATGATTTCTTCAAGTAAGCTGTTACAAAAAAGCAGGGGAGGGATAGGGAAGGGATACAAACAAGGCTGATTTGATTTGTACTACATGGAATGTTCAAATTGGATAACGCTTGATATATGTACCTCAGTTCATATCCAGAACTGGGCCTAGAATACTAGCATGAAGAAAATAACATAGCAATCAAGTGTTATTTCCCCATTTTTAAAAACGTAAAAATCAGCTGTATTGGAACTTGCCTCAGTGTTTAAAGAAAACATATAGATCTCTTAGAAGATTTGAAACGAAAGGATGGTTTTTATATTAACAGAGTTAGAGTTAATATTTATTTATTTATTTATTTACTTACTTACTTACTTACTTACTATGACCAGATGTGAGTTTCAGCAGGTTCTGACCATTTTTGGAGAACCAGTACGGAAATTTTGAGTAGTTCGGAGAACCGGTAGTAAAAATTTTGACTGGCCCCGCCCCCATCTATTCTCTGCTTCCCAAGTCCCAGCTGATCGGGAGGAAATGGGGATTTTGCAGTATCCTTCCCCTGGAATGGGGTGGGAATGGAGATTTTACAGTATCTTTCCCCTGCCATGCCCACCAAGCCACACCATGCCCACCAAGCCACACCATGCCCACCAAGCCACGCCATGCCCACCAAACCACACCCAGAGAACCGGTAGTAAAATTTTTTGAAACCCACCACTGACTATGAGTATATACTACCATAATCAAGGGATGGATAATTTAAGCTGTCTCTGTGTGCCTGTGTTATTGAAGTATGGCTACAATGGTGGCTTTAAATATTTTTTATTAAATGAACCATAAGGGAGGCAACATTTTGACGGGTGGAGTCATCCTTTTATATTTTTGGATTTCTCAAAGACCACAATGGCTAGGGCAAGGGAAATGTCAGGATTTCCTTTATTTTCCCGAGGGTGAGTAGAATTTGGTAGTCTCTCCCCCGCTCCATTCTTTTAAGTACTTGTTAACCCTGCTATAAGACTTACTAATTAATTTTCATGCATTTCCTACTTCTATATGAACTCTCAATTATGATTAGAGTCTTTGTAGAGAAAGTAAAAAATGGGATTCAGGGCTATGTACATCCTTAGATTCTCACTTCTGTCAATAGATTGCAACTATAGAGAATGGTGCTTCATATCAGAACTGGATACCTATTGTTCCATTTTAAGACCAAAGGGCCTTATATCTCATAGCTCAAACAGTTTTCTTCACTTAGGGCAGCTTGTTATGACAAAATCTAAGAGCTCCCTAGTGCTGGAAATTAACATTATCTTCCTCACTAGTGACAATTCTGTTTGTTTCAGCTGCTGCATGCTAATAACATACAGTAGGAAAACACAACAAATAGACATGAATATTCAGTTGAGCTTCTTGAATAATATCTTATTGACATTCAATTACAACCCATCATTAAATTGAATGAGTTTTTTTAAAAACAATGCAATTTTTATTATGATACTATGATTATGCATATGTAGGTCAAATAGAGAAGAGATGTCTATTGATGACTACACAATTCATATCAATCAATCAATCAATCAATCAATCAGAATAGAGCTGGAAGGGACCTTGGAGGTCTTCTAGTCCAACCCCTTGCTCAAGCAGGAGACCCTAGACCCGTGATGGCGAACCTATGGCACGCGGAGCCATATTAGTGGGCACACCAGCTCAGCTCTGGGGTGCATGCGTGCACCGGACAGCTGATATTCGGGCCTTCTGGGCCCACCAGAAGTAGGGAAACAGGCTGTTTCCTGCCTCTGGAGGGCCTGGTGGGGGGTGGGGAAGGCCCGTTTTTCTTTCTTACCTGGCTCCAGATCCTTTCTATGGATCTGGGAAGGGCGAAACAGCCTTTCCCACTCCCTCGGAGGCTGAAAGGGCCCATTTCCCGACTCCCGGTGGGACAGGAAGTGATGTTTTTTCCTGTCCCCAGCCTCCAGAGACTCCTAGAGAGGCTCCTACAGACTCCTAGAGAGGCTCCTACAGACTCCTAGAGAGGTTCTGGAGGCTGGGGACAGCAAAAAACATCACTTCCTGTCCCCCTGAGAGTTGGAAATGGGCCCTTTCAGCCTCCGTAGGGCCTCCAAGGGAGTGGGAAAAGCTGTTTTCGACCTTCCCAGATGCATAGAAAGGATCTGGAATTAGGTAAGAAAGAAAAATGGGCCTACCAGGCCATCATGTGCCAGGAGCGGGGGTGGGTGGGGTTGCGTGGGCATGTGCGTGGGCATGTGCATGCGTGACCCTCCCCCCTCCCCCCTCTCCTGGCCTAGACCATTTCAGACAAGTGGCTGTCCAGTCTCTTCTTAAAAACTTCCACAAAAAAAAGCACCCACAACTTTTTAAGGCAAGCTCTTCCATTGGTTAATTGTTCTTACTGTTAGGAAATTTTTCCTTAATTCCAGGTTGCTTCTCTCTTGATTAGTTTCCATCCATTGTTTCTTGTCTTGCCTTCTGGTGCTTTGGAAAATAATTTGACACTTCTTTGTGTCAACCCTTCAAATACTGTAATATTGCTATCACGTCACTCCTAGTTCTTCTTTTCTCTAGACTAGCCATACCCAGTTCCTGCAACCATTTTTCCTATGTTTTAGTTTCCAGACTTCAATCATCTGATGGGATAAATGGTTTTAATTTGTTTTTTTTTAATTTGATTTATATGCCGCCCTTCTCTGGAGACTCAGGGTGGCTTACAACATGCTAAGCAATAGCTTTCATCCTTTTGTATATTTATACAAAGTCAGCTTATTGCCCCCACAACTGGGGTTTAATGGGGTTTTAAAATTGGTTTTAAATGAGAGTTTTAAATTCGGCCTATGATTTAATTATTTTAATCTGCTTTTAAATTCTATTTTGTACACTGTTTTATTATGGCTGTTCACCGCCCTGAGTCCTTCGGGAGAAGGGCTGTATATAAATAAAATAAAATAAATAAATAAAATAAATAATCTTAGTTGTTCTTCTCTGCACTTTGTGTTAGACCCCACAAAACTTTCAGTGCCCTTCATAAATGGCTTCTTGTGGCAAATCCTTGTTGAACAACATGGTCTTTATAAAACTGGAAAACATCACACACTATTTTGATATTTTGAAATAAATTTGAAACCAACATTCTCTCCAACCTATAGCCACTTACATTGTTCCACAATGAGTTATTTCAAACAAGGCCCAGGATACAGTTCTGAACCTACAGGCAATTTGAAATTTTGGTAGCTAGTCCTGGCTAGCTTTTTTACAATATCACTTCCAAGATAGGTGTTATAAGCAAGAAAAAACCACTTACCAGAATTAGTTGCTCCTCACCTTTCTCTTTGGTCTCTGAGGAAGATTCCACTCACTCCCAGATTACTTTTTTTGGACCCATGGGTAGGCATCCTTCCATATTGGACATGTGGGTATCAGAAATCTCTTCTAAATATATTTGATGTACAAGACTGATTCTTTCTTTTGTAATGCTTTTTCTTTAATAAGTATGGTGACTAAAGTCACCATGTAGGTGATTGTAGATCCAATGGTTCGTACCTCTGAGACAAAGTCTAATTACACTTGACCAAATAAATTATTCTATTCTATTCTATTCTATTCTATTCTATTCTATTCTATTCTATTCTATTCTACTCTACTCTACTCTACTCTACTCTACTCTACTCTACTTTAATATAGCATAGCACCATCATTTTGTAGCAGGTTATATACCAAACAAATAGAAACATGGGAACTATATTAACTTAAAGTATATGATTATATAGCTAAAGGATCTTCTACTTAGTATTGTCATTGTATTTACTGTTTGAGATTGGTATCATTTTTAGATTTGTAATCTATTCTCATTGATGTAAATTTCTGAGGGTAGGCAATCCATACAATAAATACATAAAGTAAATTTGTAAATCATTCCTATCCGCAACAGAGAGAGATATACTGTATGTACATAGGGATGGGACTTTGATATATGAAAATGCCCACTGCATATTCTCCCTTGTCCCATCCTTCCTTCCTTCCCCATTGCATACATCTTTGATTTTCAGCCCACAGTAAAACCAGTCCATTCTACTGTTGCAGCTTGTAGGAGTTCACTACTACTGGCTCAGTGCAAGCTGTGGGCTAGACAAACATGGTAAGAATTCAGTCTCTGGAATCAACCACAAAGGACAGGAATAACATCTCTTGTTCCCTATGCATAGTCACAGGAGAGGAAACAACTTGTTTCTTGAGATTTCAAAATAGTTGGATTTCTCATCAGCTTGCAATGTGCCAATAGTGGCTTGCCGTGGTTCCTGCTTGCCTAGCATTTGAAATGGGCTATAATCCCCATGCACTAAAGTTCTGAGGAATATGTAAAGATAAAGCAGCTGAAGCACTGGTAGAATGGTATCTCTGGTGTTTCTTTTTTTTCTGTGTCCCAGCGCATCATAAATCTTTCCCCAATTCCCAAGGGATTACTGCAGCGTGTATTGGTTATATACTGAAGCAGTAAAGGGCAGATGAATGAAAAAGCTTATATGCTACCATGAGTCTAATATGCCTTACCTTTTACCTTTCCTATTTTGCTACCTTTTATTATGTTGCAGTGATTAATATTGTACATTTCTCTCACCTAACTTCCCCAGGAAGACTGCTGATTTTCAGCCTTAATAAATGAACTCCCCTCTTTCAGTAATCTAGAACATTAATAATGTGTTGGTCTAGAGGACTAAGCATTAAAACCTTTCCCAGTGGCTATTCCTTAATGAAACTGGGTCTCTGAGACTCAATACATAATCAGCTAAACAAAATACCATTGGAAATGGTATTTCAGGGCCTGCTGGGAAAAAGAGCTGTTGGTGGCAATTGCTGCAGATTCAACATGTGCAAGAGAGTGGTTCAATATGTAAGCTGATTGGCCGTACTGATTCTTTGCCCTCAAAGCAATGCAACTAATCAGTAAAAAAAAAAGGAAAGATGTAATTCCTGAATTTATTTCAGCATTTTGGGTTTTCTGACACCTTCCCATTAATTGGACATTGACTTTATAGCCACAGAGATTAAAGAAAAAAAATCTATACTCATGTAGGGATACAATGAGAACAAAATAGGGACAGACTCAAATGAGCAATCTGTCTCCAGATGTGCAGTGATGGGATTTATTCTGCTAGATAGAGATTCTATGGGAGACCTATTTATCGTCTTAGCATTTAAATAGCGTGAGTGTACCCAGCAACCAATTGCCCAAAGCTTAGTTTTGAAGGGTGTTCTGTTTTCAGATTGAACAGATCAAAGAATCCTTGCAACATGGTAAGGGACAATACAGAAATATAATTCAGCTATAATAAGCACCCTACTAGATGGATAACTTTATTTGGAATTGACAAATGCGGCCCAAAGCAAGATTTTAAAATTGAGTGTTGAACATGAATGCATGAACATGAATGCAGATGGAATGAATTTTCTGAAAAGAGAAGTGATGGGTTAGAATTCAGTTGAGGGTTGGCAGAGAAAGAGGAGAGGAGAAATGGATCATTTTAGTTGTATTTTTCCCATCATTAACCAAAAGGATTACCTAAACTTCAGGACAGTGATTAGGCAATAGTAATAGCACTTAGACTTATATGCTGCTTTACAACACTCTCTGAGCAGTTTACAGAGTCAGCCTATTGGCCCCCAACAATGTGAGTCCTCATTTTACTGACCTCAGAAGGATAGAAGGCTGAGTCAACATTGAGCCAGTCAGGATCGTAATACTGCATTCTAACCACTGCGTCCCCAGGGTTCCCTCGAGGCAGCTTGAGAAGCATTTCTGCAGGAGACAATCATGTAATAAAATGGACTATTTGTGGGGGAAATTGGTACTAAAAATGTGAACTTCACTCTCTCCAATTCTCCTGATAGAAGAAGAGTAAAGAAGAAAAATAGGGGAGAACAGCCCCTTTCCTCTCTCTGACTGCATGGGGTGAACATTGAGAGAGATCACTGTCAGAGGACTGACGGTGGAAGACTCAATTCCACTTTTCCCCTCTTATGAAGAAAGGCTTTTGGAGCTGGGAAAACTGGTACCAAAGGACCTGCTCCCTCTTCTCTCTTCCAGTCTCCTGCTGTCCAGTGATTAGGATTAAATTTTACTGAGTATGATGCTATAAATTCATGCCCTTGACATATAGGTAGTGAGGATGTTTATGCCAGGCAAGTAGAATATGCGAATATCCCATTCTCTTATTTTCTGGCGTCTCCTAATTTTTATCCTGCCCTACAGAGGAGTGTTTGCCACTGGTTACAAAACCAACAGGAATTTTTCATTTCACTAGCAGTTCTGCTCTTTATCGCAAGGAAATTGGCTTTATTTGGGTGAAGGGTGGTAAAAGCAACCTTTTTTGTGATTTGGGCTCACAGCCAGTTTTTTCAGAATGATATTCTAATATTTGGGATTTTTTTAAACTTTTAAATTACGTTAAACAAATCTGGAGGTTGTGATGCTTTGTGTTTGCTTAAACTGGAAGTTACTGTGTCATTGATGGAATTTGCCATCAAATTCCAGTGATGTGATGCTGGAAGACTGCCCCAAACCATAAGTGAACAGCCTTAATGATGATTACAGTCTTAATCAGTCCCCGACTTGAATCCAGAACTTAGGTTTAGTAAATGAATATCAGCATCATTGTTTAATGACCCCATAATCCCTTGTGGGCTGGAGTCTGAGTTTAGAAAATGAATATGCCTATTGTAATCATCTCTTTCTCCTTCCAACCACTATACCTTCATGTGGATATCTGAAGAATTGTAGTCAGGTTTTATTCAATATAGCACTCCAAAATTTGACATCCTGCTAGAGTTCAATTTAATCCTAATACATTTTCCCTTTAACCCTCCAGACAACTTGTGGTGGTTATAAAATGGAGAGTTGTGAATGCAACTCCATTTCCTACTATATTGACCATGTATACATTCATCCGAAGGCCTAAAAAAACACATGGGCCAAAAAAAGGAGATAACTCAGGGATGGGTCCAATTTATGCTTTCATTCCCTTTTGTACTGTAGTTGCCTTCAGGACAAGATTGTTGTAGTATACATACTTGAAAATGAATTCCTTTGGGACCATCCTTCCTCAGAGAGTTGATCCAATCCTATGGGAAGGAAATTAAGAGCTAGCTCTTCCTCTAGCCTTGGGAATCAGGTTGAGCTAAATCCCCAGTGGGTACAGTGTACAATAGGGTTGTCCAGCTTGGCAACTTTAAGATTTGTGGACTTCAACACCCAGAATTCCCCAGCCAGCCATTCTGGGAGTTGAAGTCTGCAGGTCTTAAAGTTGCCAAGCTTGGACACTCCTGGTGTAGAAGAGGTCAATTCTATTTGTTGTTTTATTGCTTAGTACGCTAATGAGCTAGTTTAGTTTATATTCATTAATTAGTTGATTAATTTGTTGTCTTTTTGAATGCCTGCTAGAGTTACATAGATTGAGCTGGGCAGCTGTAAGAATACATAAATGTATACATTTATGTTGTAGGGCACATTGTTGCTGCTAAAGATTGCCTAATACCATTTATCTGCCATCTTATGTCAGTTACGACAGTGCTAGAATTCCAGTAAAAGCTAAACAAGGGCAGTGCTTTCAATGTGTTACAATGTCTGCACCACTTCTGTTCTTGTAAGTTATTGTTCAACAAGTTTGTTGAAATTTAGCTTCCTTTACAAGTCCTCGGGGTTTTCAGAGGCACTCTTTTCTTTTCCCTCCTTGACAAAGAGCAGAGTTCAACCAAGAGTGAATGCTTTTGAAAAGCATTGAGCATTGATACCACAAGCCTTGAGTGATTGTTCCCATTCTTAGTATCAAATGATTTGTTGGCATGTCAGTTACAAGAACCACTGCTCTTTCTAAATAAATGAAGGTGATGGGGGTCTGGAAAAAGGCTTAGAGATCCGATTAGATAAATATCCTGTTTAAGCATACATTGGGTTTTCAGATTCAAGCCATGGCCATGTAATTTTTCCAGTGAAGAAAAAAAGAAGAAGCATATCAGGGCCATTCAGGCTATCCATCTAGGAATTAAAAGGGTTGACAGTATGTATGTACACTTACTGTCACATACATATCTTTAGCCATTGTGTTTCCAAAAAGATTTTGGTACTGCATTTACAGGCAGCAGGGGAAACTCTGCTGCCTGTAAATGAAATTCAGTGGTGAGAAAAGTAAGATTCTACACTTAGGCAAGAAAAAACAAATGCACAGGTATATGGCCCAATAGTACTAACTGTGAAAAGGATCTTGGAGTCCTAGTGGGCATTCACTTAAATATGAGCCAGCAGTATGCCACAGCTGCCCAAAAAGCCAATGCAGTCCTAGGCTGCAAAAACAGAGGGATAGAATCAAGATCACGTGAAGTGTTAATCCCAGTTTATAATGCCTTGGTAAGGCTACACTTGGAATACTGCATCCAGTTAGTCACCACGATATAAAAAAGATGTTGAGACTCTAGAAAGAATGCAGAGAAGAGCAACAAAGATAATTAGGAGACAGGAAGCTAAAACATTCAAAGAGCAGTTACAGGAATTGGGTATGTCTAGTTCTGTGATGGCGAACCTATGGCACATGTGCCAGAGGTGGCACGCAGTGGGCACATGAGCGGTCACCCCAGTTCAGCTCTGCTGCGCATGCGTGCACACTTTCCGCTGGCCAATTGGTCGTCGGGTCTCTGCTGTGCATGCATGGGGGCGCATGAATGTGCAGAGTGTGGGGCTCATGCAGGGGGCACACACATGCAAGGGCCACATGCATATGAATGGGGTGGGGCACATGCACGGGGGCTGCACATGCATTGCATTTTGGCTGGTCAGAAGAACTTTGGGCACTCGGTCCGGAAAGGTTAGCCATCACTGGTCTAGTTTAATAAAAAGAAGGATTAGGTGTGACATGATAATGGTGTTCCAATATATAAGACAGTGGTCACCAACTGGTGTTCCGTGGACCACTGGTGGTCCACGAGAAAATTTTGTTGGTCCACAGAAAAATTATTTGCATTTTTCATATTACACTAAATCAGGGGTCCTGAAAGTACGGCCCCTGGGCCGGATACATGCAATGAACATTTGTGTTGCTGCATAGAGTCTCCCCCTTCGGGGTCTTTTTGTGTGGGTCAGAGGGGGGCAGAAATTTTGACTTGGGGTCTATTTCAGCCTCCTGGTGCGGGGCTTTGGGCAAAGGCTGGAGGGAAGTGCCGCTGGTGGCAAAGAGCCAAAGGCCTTGTTTCAGTGGGACTGCATCATAGTCTGTAATTGGCTGACCATCTTAGCCCACTGAGCCTCCATGCGCCAGTACCTGGCCTTGTACTCCCACAGGTCTTCTCTCTACTTGGAAAGCCTATGCTCATAGTCGTCACTGAAGTGCTTCTGCTGAGCCTTCTTCTCTGTCAGATCCAATTTGAACTGAGCCAGCTGTTTTGCCAACCCTTTCTCATGGTGGTTGCTTAGCTCCAACAACTGCTTCCTGTTGGGGCCCTAAGGAACCCGGGTGGGCAGGCGAGGAGTGGCTGGGAGGGGAGTGGCAAGTAGAGGCTGTTGAGGCACCCCTCGACGTGCGTGACATTGGAGTTGACCACGCCCACCCAGTCACATGACCACCTAGCCACACCCACCCAGCCAGTCATTAGGCAGATCATATTAGTGGTCCGCAGGATTTAAAATTATTAATTTAATGGTCCCTGAGGTCCGAAAGGTTGGGGACCCCTGATTTAAGGGATTGCCACAAAGAAGAGGAGGTCAACCTATGCTCCAAAGCATCTGAAAACTGGACAAGGAGCAATGGATGAAAACTAATCAAGGAGAGAATCAACCTAAGAAGAAATTTCCTGATAGTGAGAACTATCAATCAGTGTAATGGTTCACCTTCAGTTAATGTGGGTGCACTAACACCAATGGTGGGATTCAGCCACTTTGGGAGAACCGGTTATTAACTTTCTGAACAGTTTGGCAAACTGGTTGTTGGAAGAAATCATTAGGACAGAGAACCAGTTGTTAAATTACTTGAATCCCACCACTGACTAACACTAGCAGTTTTTAAGAAGAGATTTGACAACCATTTGTCTGAAATGGTATAGAAACTTCTGTTTCAGCAAGGGTTGGACTAGAAGATCTCCAGGGTCCTTCCAATTCTATTATTCTGTTAAAACTCAGTGTAATATTTCTCTTTGCTTGCCTTATCTTAAGCTCAAGATAGCTAATGACTTACTTGCCCTTGCTTAAATTATAATATGCCCATGTTGTCTCAAAGTTTTCTATTTAATCCTTAGGAGGAGGAAGATTTGTGATAGTCTGCTATTTTCTAGCATCTGATGCTTCTGATCTTACCTACGAGAGAATATAATGCAGGATTTTTTTTTCCCTGGGCATTCCAAAAACTGCAGCTCTTTCAGCAACTTCTTCCAAAGTGCTAAAAACAGTAGAAGAATTGTATTAAGTTCAAAAGAAAGACCATCTTTTTGGAGAATTATTTTTTAGGGAATTCTCTTAACTTCTCACGTTATCCTCAACTAACATTAGAAATAACAGGAGGTGGCCATATCTTTATTTTCATATCTAAATTAGAATCAGTTACTATTTCAATGTAACGACTTTACTGCTTTAATATCAACCTGTGTGTATCTTCCAGCACACCTATTTCCAAGTCTTTCTGGCTTAATAAGGGCACATCTTGCGTATAGGTGCTCTTTTAAAAAGATCAAAATAAAAAGAAGAGTCATTGTGACAAATTAAAAGTCCACTTATTTTTAACCTGGGTTCTAAATGTGTCCAGGGAAAACTTGTAAGTAGGTGAAACTAGCTGTACAATAGAAGTTTGACTTTAATATTACTGCAGCTTTTTTTGTTTCCTGTAGCATGTGGCAGTTTGTAAAACCTGCTAACCACTGTTCCCTCAGATTGTTCTATTCTGTTCTCAACTTTAATTCCCAGGGGAAGTAATACAGCTGAATAGAAATCTTCACTAGCAATAGATTTTCTACAATAGAACCTCTCTTTTGTATGGAAAATAAAAAGAAATGAAGAGAAGCTGAAAAACCATTATTTTTGTTTTTTAAAAGATTTGGCAGGGTAATTAAATCCCTGATCCAGATTTACTGTCCATGTTTTGGTTCATACATGAAACCAGTGGGTATTCAAAGGAGGGACTGGGTTTCTTCTTAACTGGCATCCCAAGTTAAGAACCACATTTTAAATGCTAAACTAGACAGTCACTTCCCACTTCTGTATTTAAGGAATGCATTTGTATGCTGACAGCAGTGCTTTTCTAAAGTCATTTTTGTGAACTCCCGTGTTATTGAACTGTTGAATATTTATTCTTTTGAATTGTTTTCCTCCTTCCATTCTTTAAGTCATATTACACACTCCGATCTTTCTGGCCGAGGAAAATCCATCACTTTTGTCCTCATGGGTAGCTAGAAAGATAATACATCCAATACTCAGCTTTAAAAATAAAATAAAACTGCAATTGTTTGCATATTGTGAATTTCTGTGATATAGAATCCAGGGAAAGCATACATGCTAAAATAATATGAAGAGCTTTGTGTACAAAGTTATTGCCCTTAAGGACTAGTGCCGAACACAAAGTAGGTTCTAAAGTAATTTCAGTGTGGGTGTTGATCCAGGACAATTAGTTTGGCATTGAAAAGCCAAGGTGTCCTTAATCGGGCTTGCTAGTCCTAAAATAGTACATATCTTCCAATAAAGATGTTGGTTCAGGAAATTGGTTTTTGAATTTTGTTGAAATTTTATTGACTTATACTGCAAATGTAGCTTCATCTGTCGTGTCACTTTCTACAACTGAAAAAGAAATCAGGTTAAGGGACAACTAATGCTATTGTTTTGGACACTCTTGTCTATTTTCACAAATATTACAAGTAGCATTCCCCTATGAGATGGGCTTTGAATTAGTTTCATTCTGTTCTTCACAAGTTTTCACTTCTGTTCTTTGTCTTCAACAATTGCTCTTGTTTAATAACATTTACCGGTACATATATTACAATATTACAATAATTGAACTGTTTTATCCTTTCCTTATGACCGATTATATCTTGCTTGGTTCTTCACATGTACAAAAGACCTAGATTAGGTATTAGATCGTCCTGTTCCATAATGTTGAATTCCAATTTGCATGATCACTGCCCCCTCCCCATGAAACTTTAACACCTGCTATCATTTCATCTCTGTTAGTAAGAATTAAGTCCAGTATGGCTGACCTCCTTCTTCTACTTTTTGGGAGACAAATTTGTCTGTTAGGTTTGTCAGGAACCTTGGTGCAGAGTTTGTCTCCTAGTTGATGTCAGGGTAGTTAAAGGCCTCGATTACTATTGTGTGTGCTTCCTACATACCTTAGTTAATTGACTAGCAAAAAAATAATCTATTTCCTCTATCTGGTTGGGTGGCCTTAGGTAAACAGATATATGTGAATACATATAGATATATTTGTGTAGATGTACTTTTAAACCTCAAAATATGGACAGGATCAAGAAGGGGGAACAATCTAAAACATCCCCCAATTATTAAATACAATATAAAAATCAAAATTAAAGAGGGCTGAGCTAATTGCTCAAAATATATTTTATTCATCGATTGTACTGATCTGATGGTTCTTTTTCTAATTATGCTGAGACTAGTGAAAGGCAGTTTGTCTGGTAAGCAGAGGAAAAACAATCATAATTACTTTGGATAACTTTCATGCTTAGATTTCTTTGTCTGAGAATTGCAGCCAAATAATATAATGAATTAGGGCTTATTTGAAAGGTTCTCGTAGAATCTATGACAGATTTCTCTATTGATCACTTGGTGCTTGTAAATGTTATCCTTCTGCAATTGTCAGAGAGTATCAATCTACTTTTTGTCTCTTTTGCAGTTCACCGCTTTCTTCTGAACATCCTACTAAACTGAATCACTCTAGTTATTACCATTTATATGACGGATCTGTGTTGAAAGGTTCTTATGAGTTTCTGTCTCGGTGGATCATAAGATGGAGCTGAAGCAGGCTGTCATCCAAAACTGTATAATAGCTTTGGCTGGGAAGTACAAAAGTGCCACAGATTATTGATAGAGTCATATCTGCAGTTCTGCTGACAAACCTGATATATCTTAATACCTCAAAAAGTAAGAGTAAAAAAACAACAACAAGCCAACTTCTTGGGTTCTTTCTAAAATATTAAGGATGCTGGGGATTTTTTTTTTTAATTTAATCGGATAATTCTTCTTATTCATTTCTTATTACATTTACAAGGTTTGATGAATTTATCGGAACCTTATTTCTTATACCAACAACCAAATAGTAAGAACTAATTCCCAAGAACCATTTAAAAAAATGCATATTGTCTTTCATGCATAGTAAGTCAGAATTGTAACATCATGTGCAATTAAAACATCCACACAAATCTAAAGAAAAAAAAACATGTTTTCAGAGATTAGAATAGAATAAACTTCATTAAAAAAAATAAAACATTTCAATCTTGGTACAATGGAGATGTTTTTATATCTGCCTAAATCCCGACAATGTAGATGTCAGTCACATTTCCAAGAAAGAGAATTCTGGCATCACCATCACGAAGCCCCAATCTGTATTTCATTCCAATAGATGATACTACAAGCAGCTTTCCTGGTCACTACCAAAACAGATATTTTCTGTTGTCAGGGAAGGAAATCTTTGAAAAATCTTGATTTTTTGTTTAGGATTTTAACATTAGCATTAAGAGATAAATCACTTTATTATTATTTTTTTAAAAAAAGTTTTTTATTTTAAACACATTAAAACAACATTAAAATCAAACATGTACAAACAACAAGAAGTAACACAACAAAAAACAAAATATCATTTTCTTTTCAGCTATATATAGCTATTCAGCTATTTCAGCTATTCTTTCTATACATCAATATTTACAGATATTTAAGTATTAATTTATTTGACGTTCATTTTTACTTTATATCATTTCTTCTTTACTAACAAAAGATCATACTCATTTTCCCCCTCCTTTCTTCATACATTTAACTTATTTCCTTATTTTTCAACCATTCATACCATCTATTCCAGACCTTATAATACTTTGATTCTTCTTTCCCCTTAATTTCTTTAGTTAATTTATCTAATTCTGCACATTCCAGGATTTTTTTTAATTAAACCCTCTTCTGTTGGTACTGTTTCTTTCTTCCAATATTGCACGTATATAATACGTGCTGCTGTCAATATATGCAATATAAGGTACTGTATTTCTTTGGTATAATTTTCTATCGAAATGCCTAACAGAAACTGTTCCGGTTTTCCCTCTATTGGATTCTGAATTATTTCTACTATCCAGGTTTTAATTTTCTTCCAAAATTTTTCTGCCATTGTGCAAGTCCACCATTGATGGTAATATGTTCCATAGCCAGTCTTGCATTTCCAACATTTCGGGGAGTTGGTGGGGAACATTTTCGCAATTCTGGCCGGTGGAAGGTGCCATCTATGAAACATTTTCATCTGATTTTCCTTGTATGCCATCGCAATTGTCAGTTTATTATTAATAATCACTTTATTATTATAGTACAATTTTTAAAATATTTTTCAGCTAATGTTAAGTTGAAATGGAATCAAAATCTATAATTACAAACAAATTTAATATAATAATGCAAACTATACAGTATCAATTTATCAACTGCATAAATATTAATGGATCTGATTGGAAAGAAGGAAGAGATTTAATTGTAATGCAAATATGCCTTTGTGCCTATTTTGTCAAGCCAAGCAATCAAGTAATCTAAGTAATATATAAGTTTTCTACTGCCTGTTGGTACTACCACTATGTAGGACAAACCAGCAGAAGACTAGCAGAGCAGATTCATGAACTAGCAATCAGAAGACATGGTGAAAACTGCTGGATCCTGCAACATTATCCTGGGCCACGTATATTTGCCATCATTCATGAAGAAAACTCCTTAACTTCACAACATTTGGACAGGCTAAATCATAGCTTCAGCTGGGAAACTGTTAGTATCCGCAACCAAGTCCAAAAATGCTAAAGAATTACTGGAAGCTTGGCATTCAGACAAATTGGTCACAAACAGACACATCGAGATAAACAATATTTAACTACCATTCAAAAGAGATAATCAAAAATTAAAAAAAGAAACAAAAAGACCAAAACACCTCATCAGTAATCAACACCCTGATGAGTAGAGATTAACATTGAGATTAACATTAGACCAACAATCAAGAAGCAAACAATGCCCCAATCAAGGAACTACCAACTCAAACAAACAAGCTGACAGTAAACAACAACCCACCACTGCCGTCAATACCGACAGGACAAGCACTGGTATATAAAATCAGAGCAAATCCATCTCCCTATTAGCACCAATAATATTGCCTGGTTTGCTAATGAAATGTCTGCAAGAAGGCAACCAAACTCAGACAGCATCAAGTTTTTTTCGCCGATGCCTTCAAGTCATGACTCTTGGCAGCTGCCCAGACTGGGCCCTGTAGTTTTCTTGACATGGTTTTTGAGGTAGTTTGCTATTGTCTCCTTCCTTTGGAACGTAGCCATTATCCAAAACTGTGTAATAATTCTCAGCAGGTACAAAGTTGCTGACTTTGATGTAAAGCATGAAAAGAATTTCTGTCAATATAAATATTTAAAATTGTGGGAGATACTGCTGTAAATTAATTGGTGAATAGAGAATTTATGGCTTTTGAGTTGTTGAACTTTAGCCTTCATCAATCCAATGCTGCATGCTCAGTAATGAAGGAAGGTGGGTTTTAGTTTCTTTATTTCACAGTTTATGCTTTTGCAGGCTTCACTTCTCAACTGCTTATCAACCAACTTCCCTGTATCCCTCAATCACAATAATTAAATACAAAATAACGTAAAGTTTAAAAACATTTCAATAGGCCTAAATAAGAGGAGTAGTGAGAATAATATTAAAGTATGGCACATCAGATTGAAGCAAGCAGTAAAAACAAACAGTATTTGCAAAAGGATTTCTATAAATACCTGTAACCAAGAGATTCCTAACTGTTCTGCATTTTTAGAATCACAGTTCGTAATCAGCTTCTTATTGCAAAAATTTTTTTATAAGGCTTTTGTAATAGATGCAGAATAGTTCAATATTCCAAACTGATATTAAAAAATCCAGAAATGAAGCAAGATTTAAAAAAAACTCTCCTAAATCTTAAAATCTTGAGTATTCCTTGGTAGGATAAATTTTGTCAAGAAAAATAAATTGCTTTCTTTTAAACTGACTGCATTGAAATCAAATGAACAGAACACAGGAGGTTGTAATTATAATGTGTTTCTGATAAGATAACTTTCTTGCTATGGCTAATCAACATAGATGCTTTGAATGTAAGTTAATTTCCTCTATGTAGTTAATGCTTGGGAGGACCATCAAACACTTTCAGGAGTTGGGTTTTTGCAATTGCTATCATTTTTTTTTTAAAGTCAACACTGAAAGGCAGAAAGTGAAAATAACGAAATTACAACCATTTAATTTCCATTATTTTGTAGCAAGTTATGAAAATGAACGTGAATATATAGAGCAAGAAGCATGAGAATGAGAAGGATGCTAAAATAACTTTTACAGTGTTAACTTTTAGTAGGGAAAGGAAGAAATGATATAGTCTGCTGGCAACAGATGAATTTAGTGTAAGAAATTAATGACAACTACTTAATCTTGCTGAGGCCATTTCACAGTTGTATGACAGATCCAATGAATGCATACTTAACATTGCTGCATAGTTTGTTATGGAGAGCAAATGTTTTCACACAATGCTGACAGAATAAAGAATGATGTTCATAGCTGGGTTTTGTTTTGTTTTTTGGATACCCATATGTTTACAGGTCAGAGTCACCCAATTCTTCCTCATGTGTGTAGAATATCTACAGTCTGATGAACATGATGGAGAAGTTTGTACAGAGGAATAATACTCAAGAATTGTCACTAGTTCCAAGGACAATTTTCAATATATTTCATGTCAGTTGATTGTTATCAGCCCTTTGAAGTTGTCCAGATCAGGAAGGAGACTGCACAAGAAGATTATAACTAAACTTTATTGAGATCAACTTATTACCAAATGTTATGTTTTTTCTTCCCACTTCTTATACCCAAGAGAGTCAAGGAGGAGCTAGCCTGAGTCTCTTTCTAATTATTTTTCTCCAGGTCCTAGGAATGCTTCTGCTTTTATGTTTTTGTAACAGCATCTGAATAATAAGGTTATCTCCACGGCTTATTATTATAATTGTATACATTGTCCTTTAAAGAATAAAAAATACATCTGAAATAAAGGTATATATTGTAAAGAAAATTATGCTTGCTAAAAATTGAGGGCTGTCCAACCATACACACTTTTTCCCCAATGTAGAGCTTTGTAAATGTGTTGAGATTGAAATTCCTAGGCTGGAAATTCTAAAATGTTCCAATCCCTGGTGTTAAGAAAGGGTGAAATAGAGCCTTGCTTTACTGATTTGCAGTGGCAATGCTACAGTCACAGGAATGGACAATTTGCACCCTAAATTCAGGTAGTGCAGTGTCTTTAGTCCACTTTGTACAAATTTAGCACGGCTAAATGTTATTTATTTATTTGTTTGTTAATTTGCGTTTGCAATATTTCTATCCTTCTGATCCAACAAGGGATTCCAGCAATTCACACTAACTTCATCTACATTCAGCAAACACAATGATATAAAACAGTTAAAAATTATCAATCAACAGCCCCACTGTTATTCACCACTACAGTAAAAAAAAACAAAACTCAAGATACTGTGAACGAGCTGAATTTTAACTGATTTCCTGAACATCATCAGGGGAGGGTGTCATTTGGTGCTCCAAGGATAGGCTATTCCAGAGGGTAACATTCTTAGATTCCTCTTACTTTGATGAGAGGAAGAGGTGCTTTGCTGTGCTTTTTTTATTATAGCAAAAAAAAAAAAAAAAAAAGGAAAATGCCTTTCTAGGCAAGACTTATCCCTTGGGTTGATAGAAGCTGTTGAGATGGGAATTGGTTGCTTCATTTTCTTCACACTTTCCTTTGGCACCATTTCCTCTATACCGCTTGAAATAATTGTGCTTGCCATTTGTCTTAATAGTGTAGATATAAAATAAATTTCCTTTTCTAGTGCATTTTTGCAGAGTTTTCTATGGTGCTTTTGAGTTGAGTTCCATTATCGATCCACTTCATAAATTGATAGTCTCTCTCTCTCTCTCTCTCCCTCTCCTTTGTCATGTGTCTGTATTCCTCTCTCTTTCTCCCTGGTAATATAGTGCAGCATTAAAAAAGCAGGAGAGTATTTTACAACCTTCTTACTGCTGCCCACAGGGTGCTATAAATGCACAAACTGGATATAATTGAAGCACATATTAACTTACCGTCTGTTGTACAGGAAGAGCATAACTAGGCTGTTAACGTGCACTGTGTTGAAACTCTTTTAACTTGGGGGTTGCGAATTAGCTTGCAGGAGTAATTTGGTAAGCACCTGGGAAATTGCAAGCTTCATTTCCTGCAACGTGGAATATGATTAAAAACAGAATATATTATTATCATGGGCACCATTAAAAAATGTGTAGACAGCATTCCATGATGTTAAAATGGAAATTGGAAGTTGTATTCAAATGTGGAAGATAGTGCATGTTAATTATAGCCTACCACCGCGCATTGAAAGTGCAATTCAATTATTTGCTTTGTCAAGCAATATTTTGATTAACTTGAACTTTAATTTTGTACATCTGGTGTTTTTCACAGTGGGATGAAATCAGGGTTGAGGTATATTGCTGCCAACAGCATCCAGAAACAAGAGAAAGAACATATGCAGAGCCACAGTAAACCATATTAAAGCACAGAGAGACAATCTTTTTGAAATAAAACTAAGACTTTTTTTTAAAAAGTCCATGTAATCAAAGAAATGAATCAAGCTGAGTATTGATGGAGAAGAGCCTAAGGTTTTGTTTATCCCATAGACTTTCACAAGCACTGGCTATCATTATACAATTACACCACTCTAATTGCTACAGTTAAGTTATTATAACCCTTAGGTCTAAATTCACAAAGTAAAATACAGTTCAGAATGTGTGCTAAGAAAGAGGAAAATACATTAAAATGCTACTTAAATCTTTTGAATTATGGATGTTTTGGAGGTGTTAATGTTCTTTATGTTTTTTCTCAGTCTATAAAGGCACAATTATTGTAATATCAATAGGAAGAGAAAGATAGATTTTAGCAAGGATGTATGTATGCAGGTATGTATGTATAATTTATTGAATGTATAAAATGCACCCTCCAACTGACAGATGGAGATTACCTGTCTACAAATAGAATTCAATGAACAGTAGCTAACAAGGAATAGTATTTTACAAGTATTACGGTACAATACCATACAACAAGAGCAACATATATATAAAAGCAACCTTGTGAAAAATGGCCAAATAAAAGAGCAGAGCCAAAATAAAACCCAAACAATGAGTAAATAAAACAAAATGAAACATCAAATGCCTGTTGAAACCAGTGCCAAAAAGATTAAATTTGGACCCCTATTTAAACTGGACTGAATCAAAGGCTGTCTGATTCAGCTCAAGGCCAAACAAATAGAAGATTTAAAAAACCAAAGCTTTGTGAACTCCCCATAATGTAATATATTTAGAAATATCTATAACTTTTTTTTTCCTTTTAGAGGGAATTGTATGAGATTTTCAGGTACAGAAGACATGGGTTGGATGGAAATATTTCACTTCAAGGCAAAGACAACATATCCGGAGATGGGAGAATTATAGTCATTTAAGATGCTAAGCCAAACCAAAGAGTAAATTAATGTATTATGCCTCCATTTTACCCTCTCCATCCCAGAGCTTTTTAATTAGGTAGAAAGGAAAAATTAAAACAAATTACTTCTTAGGTTCAAATTCTGGTTTTTGAAACCAAAAATGGCTGCCATCTGTGTTCGGATTTAGTGTGTTCAGATAACACACTAAATCCAAGGTTAACCTCTACCTTTAACAAGTCAGGTAGTCTAGGTACTTCTTAACTTTTATGATATCTTAGGTTAGTGTGCAATAACTGGCTGAGGTAAAGATGATAGAATAGCGCTGGCCTCCGTGGGAATTGGGCTTAAAAAAGGGGAAGTCATGAGGACGGCACCATGATAAGTCCTGCCTCTAATTTTACAGTATTAAACATGTACAAAAAATGCTTGTTTTTCTACCATAAAAGTAGAACCATACACAAAATGAGAGAGTGTAATTGCAATGCCACAACCATCATCTTGCCTATTTCCATGAAGGCCACTCCTGAATGATGAAAATGGATGTTTGCCACGAAAATGTCCAGCCTTTCAACAAATGTAATTTTGCAGGCACAAGGAAAACAAGGGGCATTCTCCAAATGAATTAGAAGTTGCCCATATGCAGAGATATTTTTTTTTCTTTCAAACAATAGACAAAATTTTCTTTTTGGGTCTTTCTTTGCTTTGGGAAGATACCAACATTTCAAATAAACCTGATGATCAAGACAGGGGGGGGGAAGATTTGTTTCTCAGATCATTTCAATCTGTTGCCTTTGCTATGTTTTTGGAGGAATAATCAAGATAGAAGGAACATCTCAAACCTTTGCAGGTAGGCAAAATGGAAAGCGTTGGCTGTGAACCCCGAGTTCTAGGCTTTAATCAGAGAATTAGGAAATGCTTGAAAGAATATGAGTAATTCCACACTGTTTATTTCATTTGAATGCTCTTTGGTTTCCAGTTCCCATCAGTGACTTCTTCTTATACTAAAATTTATTTCCTCTTTATATTTGGAATCATTTGCTCAGCCAATCTGAAATGTGTGTCTCTACATGCTGTAGGAATGGAGGAAAACATGACTCAAAGACAGTGAATATGCTTTTACTGAGTTATCGTTGTCTACTCCAAACTTTCAACACGAGCCTAAAGTCATGGTTTATAAAGGTTAGTTCCTTGTGATTTGTGTATTGACTTTCTTTAGCATTTTGAAAAAATAATGTAGCTTATAACCTTGCCTTTTAGAATAAAGGGTAGCCTGAGGGTTAAAACTGTCTAGTCCATTTTTTTTTCAGTTTGCTTGGTGACCTTTTCCTGTAATTCAGGATGTGACCTAACATCTGTCAAACCTTTAATTTTGGCAGGTCATCTGACATGCCAGCTGGAAAGGAAATGCATAGCTAAGATAAGTCACTAGAACTTTTATTGCCACCATTTTTCACTGCTTAGCTACTATCTCTGTTTTCGTTCTTTCATACACTTTTGATTTCCTTTGCATCACAATTATTTTCATTGCAACTTCCTGCAAACTTGAAAATAAATATGCTTCATTCTGAAAAGAAACAGCTAAGAGACTACATTTTGCTGATCTCTTCTGATCTTCTTCTTCTGAGTGGCATGACCTATTTTCATAACTGTTATTGTTTCTCTCCCTAATGGATTTTAGAGTAACCTCTAAATTATATGCCAACATAACTGGTAATATTCAGATACTTTCTTGCACTGAGTAGGAAAGCAGGCAAATACATGGTGATGAACCTGGAAAACAATACAGTAGACAATATACTTGCCATTTTGGTTTCCCCCCCCCCTGGATTCTAATTTGTCTTTAAAAGAAAAGATTGGCTTGTACCTCGTTAGCGTTCGCCCCCCCCCCTTGAAAAAATATGACCCACAGAAAAAGCTTTTACGTGTCTACTAAGAAATAGAGTCTGTCAAAAACATTTCAATTTCCTTAAAACTTAATGTAATTGGTAAATAAAATTTGTGCCTTTTAAATAATTGTAGAACAAGAAAGCTCTTTCCCCCCCCAACTTTTAGAACCATAGGAATACACCCTGATTATATGATTTCTATCTCTGTATATTCCTGTTTCATTTTCACTATCGGTAGTACATCCTATCTATCCTACTGAAGTTTTTTTCTAAAGGAGTGGCATGCAGAATAGTTTGATTTTCCCAGAGTGACAGGTTTGGTGAATATGCCTCAAGTTATTGCTCTTTCTGCAGGTTTCTCCTTTAAATCTGTATTGACCTGGTATGTATGAAATTGTGCTACAGTGATAACACAATACATTTGAGTAACCACTCTGTATACTATTAGAAGCTTTTTCATATTTAATTTTTTCTTAAGACAATAGTACCTCTAGAATTTTTTCACCTTAAAAATAGCAATTTAAAATGCATTCTTAAATGTTAAAAATATTTATGTTAAGAGTCTTACTGATTTTTTCCTTCTGTGTTCCACAGACATCTGGCCCATCCGTACATTGTTTAGCCTTTTATCACATTTACAATAGTTGGGTACCTACTGAAACCTTGCTTAGCTTAACTTGGAAAAGGGAGGCAATTACCGTATTTTTCACATTATAAGATGGACTCCCCCCCCCAAGAAAAGTGGGTGGAAATGTCTGTGCATCTTATAGAGCGAATATTGCAGCGGGGGGAGGGGGGTTGGTGTGGCAGCGGCATCTGCCGCTGCTGTCTGTCACCGCTACCACCACCTGTCACCGCTGCTGTTTGCCGCTGCCAGGGAACACTGGAGCCTTAGCTGCCATGCAGCTGATCAGTGGTTGGATTTTCCTCTCGGAATACCACTGATCGGCTGTTCTAGGTGGCGGGGATTGCCACCACCATTCACCACTGTTTGCCACAGCTGTTCACTGCCACTGTTCATCGCATCATTGCACTATTTGGTGGTGGCGATAGGTGGCAGTGGCAGCAAGTGGTAATGAGCGGCGGTGAGTGACAAACAGTGAGCGGCGGCAATAGGCAGGGCAGTGATAGGCAGCGGCAGTGATCTCCGCCGCCTAGAACAGTTGATCATTCTTCTTAAGATTTCTTTTAATATTAACCTTAATGTGAACGTAGGTAAATATTTATAGGAGCATTGCATGACAATTGAGAATTCTTTCTTCTGGATAAACTTTTCTTTCTTTTGATGAGTTGGCTTAATGGAAGTTTGTACTTTCTCTAGGCGAAAATTCATACTTTAAAACTCTATATGTATTATATTACTCTCTGCAATTTTATCCATATTATTATTTTTTTTCTGTATTTTTTTAATAATTTTCAATAAAAATTAAAAAAAAAATAGAACAGTTGATCAGTGGTATCCCGGGAGGCTGATCCAACCACCATACAGCTGCTCGGCAGTGAAGGCTCCAGTGTTCCCCAGTGGTAGCAGCAGCTCAGCTTAGTAGACCGGTGGTGGGTACAATGGAGCAGAGCCCTGATGAGCCACGTGCTGGGGCTGCGATAACATGCTTAAGCTGACCAGGCTGTTTGCTGTTTGCTGCATTGACACTAGCCAGATGAATACCGAATGGATGCTGGGAGGCAGAGGCAGATTTTTTTTTCTTATTTTCCTCCTCTAAAGCTAATGTGTGTCTTATAGTCCGGTGCATCTTATAGTGTGAAAAATACGGTAATTGCTTACTGATGCTTTTTCCTCCCATAACATCAGTAAATCAGGCATATTTTTCACTATCTCATTTCTGTCAAAATGTTGTTCATATTTCTTTCTATGTAATGCTCAATCTTAACTGGAACATATTAATCTCCCCAGTAAAGTTAACCATCCCACTAGGTTATTTTGTCTTTGTATATTTTCACTATCACCAATTTAGATTTATTGTTATTTTGTCTATTTGTCCTCAACTTCCCTTTCTCATTCTGGAGCTAAAGTGAGTCCTTTTTTTTTTATGATCCCACTTCACTGTAAGTTTATTGAGTCATTTCTATTGATTAAACAGATCTGAATCAGGAATAAGTGCTTCCATGGTTTGCTTTATTGAGGTTTTTACTACTACTAGACAATTTAACTGCAAGAATAGCAAAATATACAAGCAGCCTAGAGTAACAATAAATGACATAGCGATCTTAATCAATCACTGATAGTATAACCCAGGGATGTCAAACTCATTGCCCATGGGTCAGATACGGCCAGCGGGGTGCTTAAATCTGGCCCATGGGATCACCTGGAAACAGCGAAGGACTGACCTGCAGTGCCTCTGCCAGCAAAAACAGAGCTCGGGAGGGTCGCATGCGGGCCTCACGAGCTCCGTTTTCACTGGCAGAGGATTGCAGGAGGCCATCACAGTAAAAAATGGAGCTGTGCATGGCCCTCCCAAGCTCCACTGGCAGAGAGTTTTCACTGGCAGAGGGTTGCAGGAAGGCATCACAGCCAAAATGAGCTTCGGAGCCTGTTTTTGCTGGCAGAGCGCTCGGGCCCCCACAGGCTCCCCCAACATGAGTGATGTCGAGCTGGCCATGCCCACACTGGCCACATCCACCCCAGCCTCCTGAGGTCAAACACAACCCTGATGTGGCCCTTAATGAAATCAAGTTTGAAACCTCTGGTATAACCCAATAGTCCTCAAAAAATGTGTGAATATTTTATCAGTTAGAGAGCCAGTTTGATTTAGTGGTCGTGGCACGAGACTAGAAACAAGGAGAATATGAGTTCTAGATCCATTTTAGGTACGAAAGCCAGCTGGGTGATTTTGGAGCAGTTATTCTCTCTCAATCCACAAGGTCAGGTCTAAGGTGACAAGCCAGTGGGTCAATTCCTGTCACAACCAAATGGATAAACAAATGGTTGATCTAAGAAAAGTGGGCCCTGCACTTGTGGGAAAATGCTAGGAAGAAAAACAAATCCCAGGTAATGCTTCTGCACCCTGCATAGAAAGACATATCACAATCTCTGTCTCTTAACAAGTTGTAGCCACTATGTGGCAATGGGGTAGTGTGTAGTCTGGCATTATAAAATATGTCCGTACATTATTTTCTTAATCTTTAAAGTCATTGTGGGACCTTCAGGCAGTTGTTGCCTTCAGCCCAATCATGTTGTAAGGATAAAATAGATATTGAAGAGTCGTGTACCCCTATAGCATTCAAATACTACATTGTTTTTTCTTTACTTTTTCATAGAAAAGGAGAGAAACTAATTGGACTAGAGACTAAAACTGATCTTTTATTACTGTTCTTGTCTTTACATCCACATGAGAGGATTTGTTGTTTGTTCTTTTATTTTTCTTGATGGAGACTACATTCCTTTAATATAAAGAACCAAGATCAAAAGTATCTATATGAGGAACAACTCTTCCCTTGTCCACCAAGCTCGTGAGACAGAGGTACTAAATTGTATGAAGTGGAAAAGAGCTGTGACCTAACCACACACAAAGGATTCTGCCCCCCCCCTTTTCCTGATATTTCCTTTTTCAGTCTGGACTTCTGAAACCTTTGTACAATTAAAATGAGGAACAAAGGTTGAATAAATGAATATTTTATTATGTGAAGTGGAAAAAAAGCAAGATAAAATATTACAACTGATGGTAAGCAATTGGCTCACTCCTAGAGAATGTCCTTTTTACGTATACTACAGCAGTTAATACCACATTTCTCAGCTAGAACCTTATTTGTTTTTTCTGCTAAAAAGGTGGAGAGAGACACTTGACTTTGTGGAAAATTAAAATTCTGTGTGGTGTATTCCTTATAGATTTAAGACTTCTTTTGAATTAATTGACTGGGAAGTTCAGCTTCAGTTAATCTTGATTGTATGGGCTTTGTTTTGGTATCTTAGTTTAATGTATGCCTTATGTCATCCTGGGCAAATCCTATTCAGTGGCTTATGAAATTAACCTTTTTTTTATAAAACACTGTGGGCCATCATGTAAATACAGAATATTTACAAAAATATGGAGCTGTCAGAGTAATTCAGAGCAGCATAAATCTGCAGTTTACCAATTGGGATTCTCAGCTGGAATTTCATGGCAAATTCAATGAAGCTAACTCACAAGTATTTTATCTTTCAGAGGTTATCATCAATATTTGTAACAATTTGAGCTCCTAAGCATTCTCCTCCAACTGTAGGCTCAAGATCCAGAAAGAAGTTGAGAGATTTGAACAATGGGCCCTATCCAACAAAGTGCAATTCATTGGAGAGAAAAGTAAAGTTTTACACTTAGGCAAGAAAAACCAAATGCATAGGTATAGAACAGTGGTGAAATCCAATTTTTTTAACTACCGGTTCTGTGGGCATGGCTTGGTGGGTATGGTGTGGCTTGGTGGGCATGGCTTGGTGGGCATGGCAGGGGAAGGATACTGTAAAATCTCCATTCCCACCCCACTCCAGGGGAAGGATACTGCAAAATTTCCATTCCCACCCCACTTTGGGGCCAGTCGGAGGTGGTATTTGCCAGTTCTTCGAACTACTCAAAATTTCCGCTACCGGTTCACCAGAACCTGTCAGAACCTGCTGGATTTCACCCCTGGTATAGAATTGTAGTCAACAGCAGTAACTATGAGAGGGAATTTTCTTAATATTCTGAAATTGGAATGTCCTTTCCTGAGAAGGTATTTTCCATGCTCAAGATGAAGTGAAACTCATTGTAACAAAGAACACTAAGCAATTTATCCTCCAGGTTGTTTCTGAGGCAGTTTTTCACTTCTTTCAAGGATAACCCTTGAAAGACAAAATTGGTTGAAGATGAAGCACAGCAAAGTCAAGAGATAGGCTGCAGGCTGGCCCAGGATTTGGTTCCACTATTAAAAGAGTAGAGTCTGTCATACTTTGCTTTTAATTATCTTACCGTAAAGCAACAAAAGATCCATTAGTCCAGAAGTGCCTAATCCGAGGTTCCTTTGGTGCAGCCTCCAGAGACCTTGACAATATATTATCAAACTGTAATTGTAAATGTGATAGATGGAAAAAATTATCAAATACATGGCTGGCAAGTGATCATATTCAATGTACTTAGTTCTAATTAAATGTAAATTAAATTTAGTTTTTGCCCTTGTCCTGTCGACCACTTTATGAAGTGTGGCTTGTAGTATGCTATTCAGCTATGGCTCAAGAAATGTTGTGCATCTATGCATTTGGCCATAGCATGATGTAATCTTCTTAAAGAGACCCATGTCTCAACATACAATGTAAACACTACAAGTACAAGCATAACATGCCAATATAATTTAGCATGTCTAACTGACATTTTAATATAATTTTGAGCTGCTAGAAAATATTCTGGAATCATCTATTTTATTCAGTGATTAAAAATGAACAAAGAAATCTTCCATAAAACTAACAATACAAAGTTATTATTTTCAATAACAATGAACTCTTTCCCAATCTCTTTCCCAACATTGTCCACAATTTTCATTTTAACACAACTATATATTAGAAATGTGCTATAATTTAAATGTATCTTTTTGAAAGTTTTGTGAAAATCTACCAAGAAGTCAATCTGACCAAATTCCTCTAACTTTTGAGGAGAAATCGCTAAGATCTACAAACCAGCCCAATCTAAGATATTGCTGTATACCTAGTTCTCTATCTTGAATAGATGCAGTAGTGAATTGTATGGCAGTCAGACCATTTCTCATTTTGAATTTATTCAGTGCAGAAGAATTAATGTATACTTCTGAATGATAATCAACTTATTTTTCTAGTAACAGTAACTGAATAAGGATAAATTGGCAGATAAGGTTTACTAATTTCTTCTGCTTCCTGATGAATGTATTTTCCTCCCAAAATCGTCAGTGAGGTTAGAATCATATGAATGCTAACCATTGCATATCCTTTTCGGGGCATTTGAGATATTTCAGTGGCAGGAAACAGTTGCTTTTTTGCTCTTCAAAGAACCAATGAACTGCAATATATATATATAATAAAATTGCATTTCTGTTGATTGTGATACATAAAAGGGACAGATGACTAACGCCAACTGGTAGATTATTCTTACATTCTTTGCCTAAATAAGGCTTGTATGATCAAATACTGGCTGTCACCCTGTTTCCTAAAGGTTGCAATATACTTTTGGACTCCTACAATTTATATTTGCCTCTTGATGTATTTTACATTCTTCTTTAAAACTGTATTCTGAAAAATTCCAGTTTACATCTAGAAATTCTTTCAACCAGACTATGCCAGATGTCCTGTTTAAGTAGACTAGATTTATGTATACCAGTTTCTGGTTAAGTTGACTACTTTTTGCCATTTGTTGACCTGTTGAAATAAATAACTAAATATATTACATGTAAACTCCAGGGCCCATTCTGAATCATTGATTTTGCAATGTCCATAAATTAGTTTCTTAAAAATGTTTCTTACAGTGATGCACTCAGAAAGAAAATGTCAAAAAATTAGCAGGAGCTTGTTATCTTTATGGATTGTCATCAATTCATCATATTTCTTATAAAAGTCTAATTCAAAATGAATGTCACAGATAAGGGAAAAATAGCAGTAACATGGTAACAAAAGTACATATGAAAACATCTGCAAAATAAAACCAGGATAATAATATTGTCTGAATAAGTTTCTAAAAAGAAGTGTGTAACTTGTAGTTGAATGAAAACAGGCAGCAAATGAGTCCAGGAGAACTAAATTCAAAACATAAACTCAAGGGTAGCTACAGAAGTGGTCAACAAGGGCAAATGGTGGGTGTGATTGAAGCCTCAAATATTTTGTAATGCACTCCTCTGAAGCCTTTTTAGATGTCAGCAAACAATTATCAAGAAGAATCAACCATGATCATCAATGGTTTATGGAAACTGTCACACTGGATGAAATATGTACAATCTGGAACCTATACCCAACCTCCTAACTGCCTAATTGTGCTTTTTTCAAGCAACTGGATTTTCTGGCCACTGGACTTTTTTGTTTTTCTTTGAAGATGTTTCACTTCTCATCCAAGAAACTTCTTCAGCTCTGACTGGATGGTTGGGAATGGAAGGATTTATACTCATAGCAGACAGCTGGTCGTTTGCATTCTTTTAGCAAATCATTAAGGCCACCTGGAGGTTTATCTGTGTTGTCAAGGTCACCTGACTGGTGCAAATGGGTGTGGAGAAAAACAAGAAAGTCCAGTTGCCTCTTGAAAAAAGCACCTTTGGGACAACCATGACCTGAATGACTGAGAATCTCCATAGACACTAAGATTTGTGAATTTCCAGATGTTCCTCAATTGTCACCAATATTTGGTAAACAGTAGACTGGATCAGGTAGGAAAGCGTAAATATGGGATTTAATCCAAGCATGGGAAAGATATTAGTAGTAAAGCAACATTTATTATTTTACACTGAATCTTCTCACATTTTATTTTGAGCAAAGTCCAATTCTTTCTTCCAGGTTTCACCTTTGTGCTGATGAACAACCTCGATGAGCTGTGGTCGTAAAAAAATGTTCCCTCAGAGCCTGTGTAAATTGAATGCTGGGGCCTTTAGATTAAAAAGATGGGGGGACTGGAAACGGCTTGTGGGATGTGCTGGTATTTGATGTTGGAACTTCACCAAAGGTGAGATAAAGGTCTGAGAGAAATTAAGCTTGTTCTTTACCCATGGTGCATTAGCTGTTAATTTCTGGACTGAATTCTGCTATAGTGTTCTCTATATTAAACTCCCTTAGTGAATAGTTCAGAAACTTTAGTGGTGGCCAGATTGTTCTCAGTGGGATGTTATGTCTGTCTTAATTTAAATTAGCTGTCTATAGGTTCTAAGCAAATGTTAATTATTTAAATAGGCTTTAAAGTCAGAGTGACAGCATACCAATACTACTAATAAATAGAAATAAATGACTAGTGATATCAATAAACCAGTAACCTAAACACTTTTATCTGCATGGTTTTATTGCTAAACCACTGATTAACCTAGTTAAGAGCAATCAGTCTTCAAGTATCTTCTCAGATATTACACCTATAAACATTAGGGTCTTTGCAAGCCTTTAAGCAGGCCATAGAAGCTCACTTTTTCAGTCAGATTTTAAAGAACTTTTAGTAGTTTCAAAAGGTTTTACTATTAAAGTTATTGTTATTTTTTTTTTGTCATGTATTTAAATATTTAAAATATTTATATCCACCAGTTGTGTTACTTTTTTTTAGGGCGGAATAACAAGAGAACTCTATGAGGGTAACTGAGATGGAAGGAATAGCTGTTTCAATTCTGGGGGCGATTGTGCTCATTCTGTTGGATATAGGTTGGAGAGAATTTTTGTTTCAATTTTATTTCAAAATATCAAAAGAGTGTGTGAGATTTTCTAGTTTTACAAAGACCGTGCTGTTCAACAAGGATTTCCAACTAGAAGCCATTTTTGAAGGGCACTGAAAGCTTTGTGGGGTCTAACACAAAGTGCAGAGAGGAGCAACTAAGATGATTGAAGTCTGGAGACTAAAACATATGAAAAACAGTTGCAGGAACTGGGTATGGCTAGTCTAGAGAAAAGAAGGACTAGGGGTGACATGATAGCAGTATTCCAATATTTGAAGGGTTGACACAAAGAAGTGGGAGTCAACATATTTTCCAAAGCACAAGAAGGCAAGACAAGAAGCAATGGATGGAAACTAATGAAGAAGAGAAGCAACCTGGAATTAAGGAAAAACTTCCTAACAATGAGAACTATTAACCAATGGAAGAGCTTGCCTTCAGAAGTTGTGCACGCTTCATCACTGGAGATTTTTAAGAAGAGACTGGACAGCCACTTGCCTGAAATGGTATAAGGCCGTGATGCCGAACCTATGGCACGCGTGTCAGAGGTGGCACACAGAGCCCTCTCTGTGGGCACATGCACCGTTACCAGCTTCTCTTCTGGTTTCTGAAAAATGGCCTGAAAATGGCTGGAAAACAGCTGGAAAACAGCTGGAAAACAGCTCAAAAATGGCCAGAAAATAGCCCCCAAAACAGCCTGGAAAAGGGCCAAAAAACAGCTGGAAAATGTCCCAAAAAAGGCCCCAGTATGGCCTGAAAATGCAGCAAAAACCGGCAAAAAATAGGGCATTCTTGCGGCCAAAAACAGCCTGAAAACTGCCCCCAAACGGCCTCAAAACAGCCCGAAAAATGGCCTGAAAATGCGCCAGAAAACAGCCTGAAAATGGCCTGAAAAACGGGCAAAAAAACCAGTGTGTGTGTGCCAGCCAACTGGTCTTTGGGTTTCCGGCGCTCTGGCATGCGCACATGCATGCACATTCCGGTTTTGGCACTTGGTGCCAAAAAGGTTTGCCACCACTGGTATAAGTCTCCTGCTTGAGCAGGGTTGGACTAGAAGATCACTGGGATACTACTATTTCTTCAGTCCTATTTCTTTTGTTTGAAGGTTGAAGTGTTATGACCTATTTAATTAATATATACTATCTATTTAGTCTGTTTTCCAGTGTTAAAATATTAAAATGCAAAAGAAAGAAAAACAGTGATTGCATTGAAAAAAAAATCTCCTTTTCAAATAATTTCTCATTTTATTGGAACCACTATTAAACTGTGGTCCTCCTTTTCTGTTTTCTTGTTGAATACTTTTTTTGTACTCTGGTAATCTTTTGTATGGAAATGTAAGGTCCCAAAATATACTTGAGTCACCAGAATGCCAAAGAGAGAGACTCAAGACGAGGGTTGCAAAAAAACAGATTTTATTTATGGCCAAAAACAAAATACTGGGTGGAACTATATCCATAACATACAGATACAATGCATGCGAGGAAATAGCGGCTTGTCCCTGCTGGACGCTCCTTCGGGATCGTTGAACCCACTGCCTGTAAGAGCCGCCTTTTTCAGCGGAATGGCGGCTCGAAAAAACTCCGTTTCCATTAGGAAATGGAGATAGAGCCGGCTGGGGTGGGTAGAGTCCTCTGCCTAATCCCAAAAGTTTTTTATTTACTTTTGGGAGGGAGCGGAAGAGACTCCCCGTATCCCCAGCCGATGCTCCGGGCTCTGGGAAATCTCTGCTACACGCAGAGCTAGGGGGCAAAAGCAAGCCTGTAAATCTGTCAAATAAATTAATTAAAGAAGATATGAGCTGGACCTCTGATCCTGAAGCGCAAGTATTCTTTTTATTTTATTTTGCCTAAGAAGTGAAGTGAAGGGAAAAAAGTTTTTTTAAAATGGCGATTGCTGCTGCGGCTTGAAGAGAGGCTGAAAGGGAAACTCCTTCCGTTTTCAATTACAAAGTAGCGGAATGAATACTTTTGGCTGTAACTGAAGGCAAAACCTCACTCTCACTTCTGTTTTTTTTTCCTTTTTTTTTCCTTGGGGATCTGATATTGATCTTGGTTGGAAAAAAGTTTTTTTTTTCCTCTTTTCCAGTAAATTTTGTCTGCGTGGAAAAATGGCACTGAGACTTATAAAGCTAGACAAACAGGCAGTGGGGGGGGGATTCCCCCATTAATAAATTACATCAACAAGTTTTAACTCTCCAGTCTCAGAAACCTGACTTTAATATAATAGAATTTCTTCTTGACGAGATTGTAAGAAGGGATGAGATTGTGAATCAGCAACTTGAAAAATTTAAGTTGGAAATCAAAGAAATTGGTGAATTGGTGAAATCTAAGTTTGGCTTTTTGGATCGAAAGATTTTAAAAACAGCTAATGGCTTAGCAGACTTTGTGATTCAGTTGGAAGCAAATACTAAATTATTAGAGTCTAAAATGAAAGAAACTGAGGAGAATTTGGATGACAAGATCCAAAAAATTAAAAAGGATTTGGCAAACACTCAGGATAATAGTTCAGAAGACAAACTTAAAATGGAGGCTGATCAAAAGACTGGTAATGAAGAAAATGTACAACAGAGGATTGAAAGAGAAGTTTTAATGATCCAACACAATTTTACAGAATATGCAATTAGACTGAGAGGTCTGCAGGAAAATGACAGAGATGATTTAAGGAAGATATCTTCTGAAATTCTGGCTGGGATTTTAAAGGTTCAACCTGATGAAGTGTTTTGCAGGATTGACAGAATTTATAGAATAAACTCCTGGTTGGCAAAACAAAGGCAATTGCCTAGAGATGTGGTGATTTATTTCACAGACAAAGAAATTAGAAATAATATTGTGCAGAATTCTTATAATTCTACTTTGCAAATTCGTGGAAGAAAGATTTGGATTTTTAAGGAACTCCCGCCCAAGATGTTAATGGAGAGGAAGAAATTTGGTTTTCTAGTGAATGAGTTAAAAAAAAGGAATATTCTATTTAGGTGGGACGTCCCAGTTGGTTTAATATTGAGATACCAAGGAGTAAGATACCAACTGAATACTGTCGAAAAAGCGGAAGAATTTTATCAAAAATTTTTAAAAATAAATTTAACATCTTTAGGCATAACACAGGACAAGCAAAAGGAGCTGGAAATAAAGGGAAAACATCAAATTACAGAGGCTGTGGTAGATAAACTGTCTTCGGACTCCTTGGATACCCCAGCTGGACTGTCTATAAATTTGAGAGCAGTGTCATCTGATTCTAATGTGATGAATTATCAAGTTACAGACAAGTGCGTAAATCAACTAGTTGATATACAAGTGATGGAAAAGACATATGAGATAATAAAACAAAACCAACAAGATCAATTTACAAAGCAGAATGACAACCGATCAGCTGATACACAACTTGTAGGAAGGAAATCTGGATGGAAATGCAACCCGCAAAAGAAAAAGAAAAGAAACAGATCTCGTAGAAATAGTAGTTTCTAAACCAAGCAACAGTGAAGCCAGGGATTTTAAAAAACAAATGAATATGTGAAAAGATATTGGAGGCGAATTATCGTTTAATACTATCTTGAGGAAAGTGGCAGATCTCTGCAATGCCGTGATTTTGGGATGTGGAAAGAGCCTTACATTGTTGGATTTGAACTATCTATTTTGGATTTCTTTTACCGATAAATATATTATAACTATTTTGAGTTACAAGGCAAGAGAGTTATGCTGGGGCATGCAGAAGATCTGGCTGTTACCCACTAAGATGATGGGAATTTATAATCCTGATGAAAACCACAATTACAACTATATGGAATATAATTATAATGTCACTCGGGTGGTTGTTTTTATTTTTATATATACATGAGGATATTCATTATTGATGGGGGCAGAAGATGACTGAAGATTTTGAATAAACTGTTGCACCAGGATGCTATGTTACCCTATTATGGATGATGGATTTAACAATCTAGTGGAAAGACATCAAAGAAGATACTAAATGGATTTATAAATTTATAAATTATAAATTTAAAGTTATTGTCTTTTCTCTTTTTATAAAATGGAATGTATATATAGACATATGTATATTTTAGCAGAGTGGGCAGTGGATTATATTTAGAATTGTAGTGTATGGTAATCTTGCAGGAAACTGGGTTGAAATTGGCTAGTTTAGTGATTGATTAGTTTAAGAAAAAGGATTTTTAAGTCATATATTTTGGGGAGTGGAAGAATTGGATAGAACTGAATAAATGTTAAATTTGGAGAAGGCTGCTTTGAAATGTTATATTAATATATATAAAAGATTAAAGGTTATGTTGTTGTAATAATAATAATATTTTATAAGTTTGGGGGAGGAGAAAAAGGGTAGATTATTGCGAAAAGCGGAGAAAAGCGGAGTTATAAGAATATTATGCTAAAGGTTAGTACTTTGAGGAGTGAGTAAGGGCATGGTAAAATATTATGTAATTAATTATGAATTAGCTTATTGTTGTGAAGAAGAAGTCACAGGGGGGGATGGGTGGTGAGGGGGGGTTAGGGAAGAGGGGGGGAAAGGGGGAAAAACTTGTATTTGAAAACTTTTTCAATAAAAAAAAAAAAAAAAGAAATAGCCACACCTTGGGGAAGGTATGGCGTCCTTTTATACCCTCAGAGACGTCAGCTTAGTACCCAATTCTGGCCTCCTAATTTAGGTTTGTGTATTCCTTGTTGCCCTGCAAGGGGAAATAGAAACTTCCCAATTAGTCATCTTGAGCATTTCTTTGTTTACTCAATTGGCCACTTTGGCCCCCTGCCTCTGGAAAGTAGGAGTTTATCCAGATCAAACATAAATTAGGGCTGAGGTGTAAATTATCCCTTTGTTGATGGCTGTAGTTTCAACTGAGATAACGGATCATGCTTTTAGATAGATTGATATGAGTTCAGGTCAAATGGCAGGGACATACGTTTGACAAATACCAGATACATTACAGAGGCCTAATAACAGAATATGTTTGTTACAGGAGATACAAATATACATAATATGTGTGATACAAATACAAAGGCATATATGTATTACAGGAACCTAATGGTTACAGAATCTAGTATACCAGTATATCATATTCTAGTATTATTTATTATATCCTTATTATTGTTTCCCTTCAAACTGTTGTCTTCTCCTCATTGACCATCTATCAGCTTAATCCTCTCACCGAATTGCTAAAACCACTGACCTCTTTCATAACTCTGATCCTATAAAATTATTTTTAAACACTTTTGCTGACTTCCTGACAGCAGAAATTCCCCATGTTTTCCTGAAAGCCTTTCTGACTTCCGATACTTTCTCAGGACTTTTGTTCCTTCTGATTGACTACACTCATTGTCAGAGGTCTCTTCTCCCTTTAAATAGCTTTTCTTCATTTTCATTGCTGAGCTGAAGGCTTAGAATTGTTTCTTGGAATACTTATATAATATTACCTCTTTTATTTTCTTCAAATGCATCCTAAAAATTTGCCTTACAGAAAAATCCTGTATATAGCTATTTAGAAGTGCACCACGGTGAGTCCAATAGCACTTATTCTCAGACAGAACATGTAACCTTCATTATTAATCTACCCAAGCCAGAATTCTAAACAGAGAAGCTATGGAGACTTCTTTTTTCATTCACAATCGTGATTATTCATACTGGGTGCTATAATACTTCACTGCAGATCTTGATTATCTTTCATCTCATTAAAAAGCTGTTGAAAATAATTTATGATTGAGTTGCAAACTGATGATGAAAAATCCATTTGAGCTAATGGTGCAATCAGATTATACTATATTGTTCAATTTTTATTGGTCCTGATAAGAGGGTACTGGATTAATTATATCTCCATTTCACCATCTCTGTAACATGATGAAATACCATTACTATGATAGGAATTATTTCATTTAGAAAGAGATCCAGCTCTATTTTAATTACATTATTTCATGGGGTGACAAAAGGAGGACAAGCATTTACTTTTCTGCATTTGCAAGGAAGATATATTTCAGTTGATTTCAGGAACCAAAGGCTTGGAATTCCCAATGTGGAATGCCAAAGCAAGCAAACAAATCACTGTAAATGTGTTAGGAAATGAAGTGAAGCTTCATTAAAACAAAATTTAAGGCATTCATATGAACTATAACTATTTTATTTATTTTAAAACAATAAATCACTTGTATCCATATTTAGCATCTTTCATATTCAAATTTCAGTTTGGAAAATTTTTGATTTAGAATATACAGTACTTGATGCATGCAATGGACATTATCTTCATGATCTGAAATGGCCCAGTGCAGATATAGTTATGGCATGTACAGGTAGTCCTTGAGTTATGACCACAATTGAGCCCAGAATGTATGTTGCTAAGTGAGAAATTTGTTAAGTGAGTTTTGCCCCATTTTATGACTTTTCTCGCCACTTTTGTTAAGTGAATCACTGCAGTTGTTAAATCAGTAACACGGTTGTTAAGTGAATCTGGCTTCCCCATTGACTTTGCTTGTCAGAAAGTCGCAAAAGGTAATCACATGACCCCGGGACACTGCAACCGTTATAAATATGAACCAGTTGTCAAGCATCCAAATGTAAATCACGTGACTATGGGAATGCTGCAGTGGTCATAAGTGTGAAAAATGGTCATAAGTCACTTTTTTCAGTGCCATTGTAACTTTGAACCGTGACTAAATGAACTTTTTGTAAGTCGAGGACTACCTATATTCAAAGATCATTTTAAATTATGGACAACTAAACAACAATGATGGATTTAGAAAACACAGTCCATGTACCGAGCAGGAAAAAGATCTTGCTAACATATTCATAGTACACACCCTGCAGATTTTCTTGATGCAGGAAACAATACTACACCAAACAAATCCAACTTTAATTGGAGAACTCTATTGTCATACAGTGCATGGACAGCAAGAGGCATTTCTGTGGGTGCATCTTTATTAGGAACCGGGTGTGCTTTGTTTAGATTTGCATCCTTTTATGTAGAAAAATAGATCTCAAGCCCAAGCCTATGAGGATGAGAAACCTGTGACTCTTCAAATCAACTGTTGTAATTATATTACAATTGCAAGATCTCTCACTAACACCTACAGGGCAACAGCTGTTTCTCACCAGGTCAAAGCCTTGTAACTTTATTTTTGGGATGATGAATATTATTGTCTGCTTTCAAGACGCATCAACTCTGGGAAGGCTTTTCATTTATGAAGAAGCTTGTTATATATTCCTTTATCAGGAGGCCATGCTTGCTTTATACGTATTATACTATAAAGCAGCGGTGGAATTCAATTTTTTTTACTACTGGTTCTGTGGGTGTGGCTTGGTGGGCGTGGTGTGGCTTGGTGGGCATGGCAGGGGAAGAATACTGCAAAATCTCCATTCCCACCCCATTCCAGGGAAAGGATACTGCAAAATCTCCATTCCCATCCCACTCCAGGGAAAGGATACTGCAAAATCTCCATTCCCACCCCACTCCAGGGGGAAGAATATTGCAAAATCTCTATTCCCACCCCACTCTGGGGCCAGCCAGAGGTGGTATTTGCTGGTTCTTTGAACTACTCAAAATTTCTGCTACCGGTTCTCCAGAACCTGTCAGAACCTGCTGAATTTCACCCCTGCTATAAAGATTGAAAGAATCACAGGATAATAAATTACTCAGAAGTCCTGATTATAGACTTCTAGCAGTTAAAGGCACATTGTAAGATTCTTTTTGTAGATCTTGATCTGACCTCTTGATCTGTTCCCATATATTATCTAGACTGATCATCATTCCTATTCTTGTATACCCTGTGTCAATAGTGGGTTCCACTTACAGTACCTTCGCTACTGGTTTGGAATCGGCTTGCTTTGCTCACTTGCGGCACTTCTGTGCATGCGTAGAATGTCCGTGATGATGTCCGGGCAGGTGAGTGTAATCTCCTACCACCACCACTACCGGTAAAAACCCACCACTGCCCTGTGTCTCACATCATGCCTGAAATGAAGTTCTTTTATTACAATCCTGGAAGTGCTGCTGCTCTCAGTCACTTTGAGTTCAGTGGTTTTGTCTGAGAATCTGAAGGTGTGGCATAATGAAATTATAGTGATGGCATAAGTAATCAGGATATATTACGATTGGCTTATAATTGCTGGATTTACTTTATAGTTGGCATGCTTATATGATAGGATACAGAGCCACTGAAGAATTTGATTTTTGCCCATGGTGGTATGAAATAACCTAAGCTTCATCGCTTAGCTCATAAACACTTCAGTGCAGTGCATTTAGAGGTGGATGTATTTTAGGAAAAAATCCATTAGAGATGTTTCTTTTAGATCAAATTGTGTTTAGTGTGTAGGTAAAAGGCACCCCTAGACAACATGTGAGCTATGTTCACTGCCAAACCTGGGATGGGATGCCCCACCCACCCCCAATACCTGTGAACTCTTTAAAGTACCCTTGAAGAAAACATTCAGAGCAAGCTGAATTGACCATGAATGGTGAGGAATCAGACAGAGCCCAGTGGCCCAGTAAACCAAATTATTTATATTCACTGGTCATATCTCAATGCCAGCCTAGTAGGAAGATAGAAATAATAATAAGAACTCTCAGATGGGTTTACTTCAATGTCATGCAGTAATTTCCACAGTCTCTGACTTTTTCTTAGTCTTATTTTTTGAAATGTAGAAGGCCAGAATTATGTGCTATAAGCTATGGTTCTGCTTTTGCTCAGGGCTGCTCAGCAAACTCCTAGTGCTTTGCTGGGAGTTCAATATCACTGTTTTGTCATTTGCAAAAAAAAAAAAAAGTTTTATTTTCAAAGTGATTTGCTTGCTTTAGGTGGGCCAGGTTTGGGCTATAAAATCAGAAGCAATTTTTTAATGTTTATTTATTTCTTGGATTTATTTTCTGTCTTTCCTCCAAGAATTCAGAATGATGTATACTGCACACCTTCTTCATATTTTGTCTCGCAATTGTGGTAGGTTGGGCTGAGAAAGACTGATCCCAAATCATCCAATGATCCTCCAGGGCAAGGGTGGATTTGAATGTGGGTCTTCAGTTTCTAGATTAAATTCATAGCCAGCATTTACACTGGCTTTAAATAATGTGCGGTTACTCATTTTCAATTAATATTATACAACTTAGTTGTATAACACTAAGTTGCATAACACTATAGTATAACACTATATGGGAGCAATGTACATTAGAAATGACTGATCCAGCTGTTATCCGTTATCTCTATCACTTCCATCGTCATCATAACTATCATCATCCCCATCAAATTGATTATCGAAGAGAGATAATTTATTTTTAATTGGATAGAGTAACAGTGCACATTCTTCAGCCTTACCTCTGAACTATTAATGCTACCCTGTGACAATATTAAGAACTTTATCAGTTAGTATATAGTGGAGTTTCCAAGGTTATTCTTCACTGAAATTCCCAAGAAGGAAGCCAGTTAGCAATTGGGCAAGTTCAGTTTGATGGCCATTTTTGCTGACTGGATGGCTTTTGAAACATACACAATTTTTTGAATTCATTCACCTTGTTGAAAAGCATCGATCCAGGCAAGGAAGAAGGATCAAGTGTGGAGTTAGCTTGAAGTCCTTGCACAACTGTGTAATGGTTAGGGCTGATGCTCATTGAGTTCCCTAGAGTAGGCTGCCAGACTGGGAAGATTCCTGAATTATAGGCAAAGCAAAATAAAGTAGATACTGTATTATTCGGAGTATTTATTTATTTATTATTTATTTATTAGTCCAATTTATATGCCACCCTTCTCTGTAGAGTCAGGGTGGCTTACAGTGCATTATAGCAGTAGCCTGCATACTTTTTTTTTTTTGTATATAACTGCTTATTAGGGCTTTCAGGCCCCCCAAGAGGTGTTGTTCTATACAAAGTTGGCTTATTGCCCCCACATTGTCCGGGTCCTCAATTTACCTTTCTCGAAATGATGGAAGGCTGAGTCAACCTTGAGCCTGGTGAGATTCGAACTTGCACTAATTGCAGGCAGCTGGCAGCTAAGTGCTAGCACTTAACAGCACTTTAGTCTGCTGCACCAACAAGGCTCTTATTATAAGACACACCTTAGTTTTTGGGGAGGAAAATAAGAAAAAAGCTGATTGGCAGGTGGATCCAGAAAGCTGATTGCCAGCCTCCCAGAATACCCCCAATCAGCTGTTCCCAGAAGTGAATTTTAGCAACAGGTTCCTTGGTTGTGAGCTCTGTGCCTTGCTTTTTTTTTCTGCCTCTGAAACTTCTGAAACTCTGTTTCAGAAAAAAACTTTTTTTCCTATCTCTGAAAGCCTCCGAAACAGAGCTTCAGAAAAAAAGCCTCTGAAGCTCTGTTTGGGGGCTTTTTTTCTGAAGCTCTGCTTGGGGGCTTCTTTTCTGAAGCTTCTTTTCTGATGCTTTCTTTTCTGAAACCTCCTTTTGAGAAGCTGGACGTGGCTACATTCGGAGTATCAGTAGCACCCAGATTTTCACCCTCTTTTTTGGGGGGAAAGGTGTGTCTTATACTCCAAAAAATACGGCCGCTTTAGTAGAATTTAGTAGAATTCTGCAGGTGTGGGTCTGCTTGTTTGCACCTGATACCTATTTGACAAGGAAGGCAAAGGAGCAGAGACAGATAAAGGGAAAGGGAAGGCAAAGGAGCAGAGACAGATAAAGGGAAGACTCCTCACCTAGTCAATTGTTTTTTAGCAATTGTGTTTACTTAAGAGACAAACACTTGCGTTTAAGGGAACCTTCTTTTTCTGTCATTATCTTTTGTGTTTCCTTCTTTACAGGATGTAGTTAGGGTAGAAGTGTCCTCTGGCATATTTTCAATAAATATTAGGATATTACAAATGCTTATTAGCATTCATTGATAATTGATAATTAGCATTCATTGATAATTGGGCCAAGCCCATACTCTGCATCCAAGACAACTATATCATTATTTACTTACTCAGTATCATGTCATTATCTTGCTTATGTTCAGGAGCACATCCTTTAAAAGACTTTTTCTGAATTCAAATCTCTACCAGCTACACTTTGAGGAAAATAATTTTTTATGCTAGCACATTATTATGGCAGCAATAATGTTCAGTCATCATAAGGAACATTCTCTATGCTTTTATTAGCAATCTGCAGATGAAAGATTTTAGATTCATTTACCTTTTTCTAAGTTTGCTGGCCCTTTGCCTTATTTTTCTCATCTTTTGTGTTTAATCCATCAAACTTCATACCTGTTGCCTCTTGAGGAAAAAAAGCATATTTGGGACAACCATGACCTGGATGACTGAGAATTTCCATAGACATTTAGAAGAAAAATAACATAAAATTGATTGGTTGTATCATTTTGTCCATATGGTTCAGTAGAAAGAAATAATTGTCACCAATCTTGATCCTGGAAGATTTTTTATCATGTCCCAAATGTGAGTTCCAGCATAATTCTCATGTCTTCTCTTGCTTTAAGCCAAGAGACTGAGGATTCATTCTGAAGAAGTGTCTCATATTTCAGCATAATCCATTATTTATTCTCTGCAAAGCCTGTGAAGGCCTTTTCCTCAGTTTTTGATGCTTCACCCAAAGCCCAGAAATAACATCAATGGAGATATTATGAAATCTATCTTGAAACTCCAATAAAAAGACCTTGTCTTAACAAGCTTGGTTCTTTCCATCACATCCCTTCTTATCTCTATCCTCTCCAGATTTCTTCTAGGGATCTTCTTGATACTGTCCCTCCTTCAAGCATTTCCTATGGCCATCTCAAGAATACCATAATATGTTGAGAATGGACAATTTTGCCTCTAGACTTTCTCTTTTAGGAAAGCAATTGGCCTGAACTTGCAGCATGTGTACTCCTTGTCATCTTTATGGAGGAAAACAAACATGGCATATCCCTGCAAGTCATGACAGTATTTTCCTCTGTCTTCAAACTCGTCAGATTAATGGGGTGGGGGTGGGGGAAACCACCTCATCTCATATGATTCCTCATACACTGACGCATAAATTTCATCTGAAGATGTATCTGCTATTGACTTTCCAGAGAAAAGAAAAAGGGCTTGTTGTTCATTTGTGGTTGTGAATTTTCCTATTGAGTTTCCTTTCCAAACTCCTGTTTGTTCAGCTTATTTTCTGAATTATTTGTACAATAAATATAAGTGTACAAGGGAAAATTAGATGAACAATATTTTCACATGGAAATTCCAAAAATTAGAGAAAATTACATGGGATGGACTAGATTCTGCTGGAGGAGGAAATGTACATTTTAGTCTTTAGATTTATATGCAATTGCCTGACATATTTTATTGTGAGAAATCATTAGCTAACTTGACAAACTGTAGCAGCACATTATAAAGAAAGAAATGCAATGTAATCAATCATTAATTCATGTTGCCTGGTTAGAGGATTCAATAATAAACATGTAGTTCCACTGAACAGATAATCTTTTGGAAATGTTGATTGCATATAATCCGCAAATAATGTACCACCTGGATGTTTTTGGTTAAAAGGAAAAATGTTATGGCAGACCATCTGTTTTGCAGATGCACAACAATAAATATATAATACCTGATAGGCAAATGTTCATTGGAAAATATTTTTTTCCTGTCTATTTTTACTAAAATATGTGTCAGAACACATGCTGTGTATATTGTGTATGTCTAGTTTTTTCTAATTATGAGGACACAATGATGGGAAACCCATCCCGACTTGAAAGATTATGTTACTAAAGATGGTATAATACAATTACTCTTGATCTACAATATTGGTTTCTTAGTCTGATCTAATTTGTAGCTGCCTCAGACATTTGCAATAACTAGACATTTGCTAGACAGTTAGCTTTTTGGCCTAAGATAGAAGGGCTACAGAGGTATCAGCATCTAAAGGAAATGACCTTGAATATACCCACTAACTGACCTAGTAAAATAGGTTCAGGAAGAGGAAGTCCTACAAATAACCCAGCTCTGTGCCATTTAAGGATTTAAAAGTGATAATCAGCATCTTGAACTGTACCAAGAAAGCAAATGAGAGCTAGTACAGCTCATGCAACAGCACTGTAGCTCTGGACAACCATAAGATACCAAGCATTGTCTTCATTATGACCAGGGTCATAATGACTACATTTTTATCAGGTTCGCCTGATTCGCCAGTTGTATCCCTTTCTGGATCGGGACTACTATAATGCTCCCTACATGGGGCTCCCCTTGAGGAGTACCTGGAGGCTCTAGCTGGTCCAGAATGCAGCCGCGTGGGTGGTTATGGGAGTGACATGGTGCTCCCACGTAACACCTCTCCTGTGCGAGCTGCACTGGCTTCCGGTGGTCTTCAGGGTGCGCTTCAAGGTATTGGTTACCACCTTTACAGTGCTCCATGGCTCAGGACCTGGTTATTTACGAGGCCGCCTTCTGCCACTGGTAGCCTCTCACCGGCCAGTACGCTCCCACAGAGAGGGGCTTCTCAGGGTGCCATCGGCCAAACAGTGTCGACTGGCGGCCCCCAGTCGACACTGGGAGATCCTTCTCTGTGGGGGCACCTGCCCTTTGGAATGAGCTCCCCCCAGAGATACGGAGGATCCCAGATTTGCGCACTTTCCGCCGTGCCCTCAAGACCTTTTTATTCCAGCAAGAGGGGCTGGCCTAACCCTTTTTAATTGTTCAATTTTAATTCGAATCTGTTCTTAAAAATAGGGGTGTTTTAATTAGTGGGCCAAATCTAGTTAATATGTTTTTTAACTGTTTTTAAATTTCATACTATATTTGTTTTATTTATGGCTGTTCACCGCCCTAAGTCCTTCGGGAGTAGGGCTGTATATAAATCTAATAAAAGATAAAGATAAAGAAAGGTGAGAAGACTTATTTTGTTTTAATTAGTTGTTTTGAGCTACCTAGGACCACTACGTGAGATAGGTGGCCACATCAGATATGTGGTCAAAGAAACAAACAAACTTAAACATCCAAGCTAAACTTCAGATCTGGCTTTTCTGGGTATCTTCTAGCCAAATACTAATAAGATCCAGCCCTGCCTAGCTTTTTGAGTTCAGCCAGAGTTGGCTAGATGTTATAATCTTAACTGGTCACATATTATTAGAAAAGAATGCTTGCAAAAATTTAGATGCTAAACTATGATGTATGCAAACATGTGTATATTACTGTAGTAAAACAAAGGGTTATTTGAACCTCACTCAAAAAATGTCACAATCTAGACCTGTGAATTTGATAAAATACCACATTTTGTGAGGAGTGACTTACAGTAAAAATGTTTTTGAATTTATTTCATTGGGTAGCCATTTTTATACAGGTTTATGATATATTTGAGATATCTCTTAGTATCTGTGATGACCCAGGGCACGGCACAGAGATAACACAAACAGCTGGCCGTTCAAACTCTTTATTGCTCCAAACCTCCCCAAACGCTCCAACGTTTCTGGCAAGTCCCAGAGCAGAGTGAGAACAAACCCCTACACAAACCTCAGGCAGCCTCTGGCTGCAATTAGTCCAGTCCAGCACTGTCTGCACCAAGGCTGCACAGCAGGGGTGGGTTCTACTGACCTTTACTACTGGTTCGCAACGGGGCTGCGTGCGCTTGCTTTGCTCGCGTGCACACTCACTCTTCTGCGCATGCGCAGAAGCATTTTGGTGATGTCGGGATCGGTGGGCGGGGCCTCCCACCAGTTTTACTACTGGTTCTATAGAACTGGTGTGAACCGGGGGCAACCCACCACTGTTGCACAGTAATAAATCCCAAATGTCTTTGACAACACAAGAGTCAAGCAAGTAGTTCGGGAGCAAAAGATTCAGATAATTAGTCCAGAATGCCAACAAGGAATGCAAGGACTCTTGGCAAGTTCAAATGTCGGCACACAACACTTCAGGAACTCAGCGTTTGTTCCGGACAAATGCCTCTCCCCACAGCATCTCCTTAAGTCTCATTCCCCTGGTGTGGCTGGTGAAGCTGGGGGGCCACTCTCCTCACGCATGACTTGCTCCGTCTGCACTGATCACACCTTCTGTACACTCTCCGAGCTCTTGCATCAGGAGGGGGTGGTTCTTGCTCCTCATCTGAGCTCTGTCTCTCCTCCCTGCCTGCAGGCCTTACTAATTCTGAACAGCCTTGCCTGGACTGACTCTGCCCTTTCCCAGTTTCCTCCAGGCCAACGGAGCTGCCCTCTCACTCGCTGTCAGTTCTTGTTCCAGCTCATCTTCCGGTACAGATTCAGACTCCGATGGGGGCATGACAATATCATAGATTGGGGCAGAATTATTGTCTTTGAGAATATGTGAAACCTATCTTCCTTTTAAGCAATCAAACTTTATCTTGACAATTATTTGAAGTTTTCCTATTTTTTAAAAAAATATTTTTATAATTACCCAAGGTGTCCTTAATGTGCAAATCAGATCATTTCATCACAACTTGGTCAAATTTTCATTGAGCTATTTCCAAATAAATATATACTGAATAATGCACAACAGAATGAGATCCCATTATGTTCAATAGGCCTTACTTGTTTGAAACTCTGTTGATTGCGGCTCAAATACATTAACTTTAAAAGCGTATCTACTTATCTGCTCTGCACTTTGGCTTTTATGAGGCCAATACTTCTAATGGAATTTATACTCATTTCCCATCCATTAGTGTTTGTCATTTCTAATGGTCATTGTATTTAGTTTCTGTTAAGGTTAGCTGATATTTCTCCACCTGATCATTGTAAACATTATTCTGAGACTGATAGAAACTTTTCCCCTTTTTTCTTTGAGAGAACCATGGGGATGATAATGATTCTAGTTTTGTTCATCTGAATTTGAGATTATTTTTCTGCTAATCCAAGTATAGTGAGGAGGAAATGAATGCTACAATCCAGCTTGTAGAATCTTCATAAAATTTCTGCTTTAGTAAAAAAAACAAAAAAAAAACAAAAACAAAAAAACCCCACTTCAATTCCCCCCTCCCCCCAAATTGATTTTATCTGATTTATTTATCAGATAGGCAGCCTGATCTAATTAATCTCTGTAGCACTAGATTTCAAATTTAAGAAGGTGATTGAAAACTATAATGATATTTATGTGCAGTGCTACCCTTGTCTCTCTTGTGACAGTTGTTCCTTTGCCCACTTACTTTATAGAACTCCATCTGTTCCTCGTAATTCCTTTTTGATACTGCACATCTGAATGAATGTTAATTGGCCTCTGCACTTCTTCATAACCATTATTGCTTTCACCATCTCAACTAGGTCAGATATTTTTTATCTTATACAATCACTGCATAATATTCCTGGGTCATGTGGCAATTTTTCAATAATGTTCCTAAAAGAATTTTTTTCTTCATTATTCAGTTGTTCAAAAATATATTCATATGAACATTTGCATATTGCGTATATGTATATGTCTTAATATTTTTGCTACTTTAATTTATTCTTATTGCATAACATACTAAAGGAAGAAAAGAAAAAAAGCATTAAAATCCTTCCTTCCTTCCTTCCTTCCTTCCTTCCTTCCTTCCTTCCTTCCTTCCTTCCTTCCTCTCCTCTCCCTCCTCCCTTTCTCCCTCCCACCCTCTTCCTTTCCTTATTTCCTTCTTCCCTCCCTCCTTCCCTCCCTCCCTTCCTCCTTCCTTCCTTCCTTCCTTCCTTCCTTCCTTCCTTCCTTCCTTCCTATCATCTCTATCCTTTCTATCTCTATCATCTCTTTCTCAATCATTAACTACTGTGTATTTATATATCTCTCTGAATGCTTTAAAATTTATTAAAATTATTATTAAATTGAGTTGAATCTTATCCACTTGGAATCAAATTGATCAACCCTTTCAAGATATTAATAAACAAACCACTGCAGAGACTGAGGGGGAACACATTTTTCAGTCCAGAATTTTATATCCCATTTCTCTCCAATCAGGGTAATTTATATCTTTATCTACATTCCCAGTTCAATAACCCCAAAGTTCTTAATGAACCAATACACTGCAGTACATAATTTAGTACCTTTGCATTTTACTCCTTGTGTCCAAACCATATGGTCAGTTCTATAATGATTAGATCAAATAAAAAACTAGAGCAAGACCAAATATATGAAGAGGATTTTTTTCATGAATTAATCTGATCTTATGATAATAAGATTACCATAACATATTTAACCTTTGTTAAAATGAAAAACACTTGAATTTTCCAATAAGTTTTCCAACTCTGCCTAACAATTTTTTTTGTAGATGATCAATATATGTGTTAGTAATAGTTTTTTTTTAATCTTTTATTATATTTGTATACCGCTCTTCTCCCGAAGGACTCAGGGCGGTGAACAGCCATGATAAAACAACATACAAGACAAAATTAAAAAAAAAACATATTAAAACAATTCAATCTTTGGCCAAAATTAAAACTTCCAATTAAAATCATTTTAAACCACTTTTAAAACCCAATTTAAAATCATTTATCCCTTCAGACTGGCTTGCTGAAATAATAGGGTCTTCAGAGCTCGACGGAAGGCGCGGAGGTCGGGGATCCTTCGTAAGTCCGGGGGCAATTCATTCCATAGGGCAGGAGACCCCGCAGAGAAGGCTCTCCCCCTGGGGGTCACCAGTCGACATTGTTTGGCCGACGGCACCCTGAGGAGGCCCTCTCTGTGGGAGCGTGTCGGTGGGTGGGAGGAAGATGATGGCAGAATGCGGTCCTGTAGGTAACCAGGTCCTAAGCCATGGAGCGCTTTAAAGGTGGTAACCAACACCTTGAAGCGCACCCGGAAGACCACCGGGAGCCAGCGCAGCTCGCGCAAGAGGGGTGTTACATGGGAGCGATGAGTCACCCCCATTATCATTCGCACGGCTGCATTCTGGACCAGTTGGAGCCTCTGGGTGCTCCTCAAGGGGAGCCCCATGTAGAGAGCATTACAATAGTCCAGACGGGAAATGACGAGGGCGTGAGTGACTGTGCGCAAGGCATCCCGATCCAGAAAAGGACGCAACTGGGGAATCAGGCAAACCTGATAAAAAGCCCCCCTGGCCACGGCCATCATATGATCATCTAAAGACAGCCGTGAATCCAGGAGGATGCCCAAGTTGCGAGCCCTCTCTGACGGGGGTAAGATCTCATCCCCAATAGCCAATGATGGTGTTAGCTGGCTATATTGGGACGTTGGAAACCACAGCCATTCAGTCTTGGAGGGGTTGAGTCTGAACCTGTTCCTCCATCCAGATCTGCACGGCCTCCAGACAATGGGACATCATGTCAAGGGCATCATTGGGACCTGGGGTTGAAATGTACAACTGCGTGTCATCGGCATACACTTGACACTTCACCCCAAAGCCACGGATGATCTTGCCCAGCAGCTTCACATAAATGTTAAACAGGAGGGGCGACCCTTGTGGCACCCCACACGTGAGGAACCTCGGGGTCGACCTCTGCCCCCCCGTCAACACAATAGTTTTCAACTATGTGTCAAAATAAATTATAGAAATAATTTTAGGTTTTAAAATGCTTTCTAGTACAGTAAGTAATACAAGAAGTTTCAGAAAGGACAAGTTTGTCGGGTCCAGTTTAAAACAATCAAAGACTATTTTAGTTGAATATATTCCCATTCATCACTTTTAGATATTCTGAATTCTTTCAGTGTATCCATTTTTTGAAGTGATGGTTAATGATAAACCAATCCACAGTACTAATATCAGTATTTTCCAGAAAGGATTTACCTGTGTTTTTTAAATTGGAATATTCCAAATAATAAACTTTCACCCCCAATTCTCCCTGTATATCTTGTGACCTTTCACGTTGGAAAAATAACTGCCTGTTGATTGAAACAAGAATCAGGCTCCTGGCATGATACCAGAATGTTAAGCAATAAATTTCAAACTGTGCCCATAATATAAACTTCATGCCAAAGCTCAAGATTCAGAAAATTAATCTCCATCTTCCTATGCAACTCGTAAAATAGATACAGAAAGGCTTGTCCATCCCATATTTTGCAACAATTTATCTATTCGTTGTCTCAGAGAAATAACCTCTCTTACAATTGTAATTCAAAGTGTTGGTGAAGTTGAAGTACAGTTCAATGGCCTGGTTATCACCTATAAAGTCCTCCATAGCACAGAATGTATGTAACCCTGTATGTAAGGGCAGTAGTGGGTTTCAAATTTTTTTACTACCGGTTCTGTGGGCATGGCTTGGTGGGCGTGACAGGGGAAGGATACTGTAAAATCTGCATTCCCTTCCCAATCCAGGGGGAGGTTACTGCAAAATCCCCATTTCCTGCCAATCAGCTGGGACCTGGGAGGCAGAGAATAGATGGGGGCGGGACCAGTCAGAATTTTTACTACCGGTTCTCCAGAACTGGTCAGAACCTGCTGAAACCCACCTCTGTGTAAGCGCCTGCTTACATACAGACTACCTGCTCAAATTGTTTCTGCTTGCCCTGACAGAAATTATAGATTATAATTATAGAAATTATAATGCACCAGGCAAGACTGACTTTTGGGAGTTTTGTCTTCTTTGTCACAGCGACTGCTCTATAGTACAGTATTCCCTCCAAAAGCCAGATGTTCTTAACCATGTTGACTCTTCCAAGACATTAAAGACCTATTTGCTGCATCAAGCATTTGGCCAGGATATTAAGCTTCTATTGGTTTATTTGGTAGGTTGTTGTTCTTTGCTGATTGTGAATATAGATTTTTTTAAAAAAATCTCATGGATATGTTATATTGCTTATTTTAACAAATTATGTTGGCTTGTCTTTTTGTTTTAATTTCTGTTTGTTTTCTAGAGTCACAGCTGTGAGATGGGTGACTATATATATATCTAATTTAAATTAATCAATCTAGAAGTAACATTCATCTTGACACATATGCTTTCTCTTAAATTCTTGGGAGATTTTAATAATCAATTTATATCAGTTGATGTAGAGACTAAGAATAGTGACCTTGATGGAGATATGGAGAAGCTGTTGCTTAGGCAAAAGGAGCTAAAGCAATTTTTAAGACCAGAAAATTGATTTCATGGTCTGGTCTACCTGTCTACCTATTAATCTATTTGAAATATTTAAATTAAAAAAATGATTTTAGCATTCTAATCCTAAAATATTTAACATAATTCATGCTGTAAACAAATCCAATTTTTAATACATTTCAATAGATGTCTTAGATCCATTTGAAAGTATATTTAACTTATGAGCTGTGGTGGCACAGTGGTTAGAAAACAGTACTGCAGACTGCTTCTGCTGACTGCTGGCTGCCTGCAGTTTGGCAGTTTGATTCTCACCGGCTCAAGGTTGACTCACTCTTCTATCTTTCCGAGGTTGGTAAAATGAGGACCCAGATTGTTGGGGGAAATATGTTGACTCTGTAAACCGCTTAGAGAGGGCTGTAAAGCACTGTGAAGCAGTATATGAGTCTAATTGCTATTGCTATTGCTTTTCTAGTTGATTAAGTAGCCTGATTATTTATCATACTATTATATAACATCTTCAAACTGAAGTAAAGAACCTTGATAAATATCAACAAAGCCCAAAATGCCATTTCTTACAAAAATTATTTTATGTTTAACTCCTGCCAGGTTTACCCTCAAAATATTGCTTGATTGCATAATGAAAGAGGCCAACCAAATTAAATATAACGGAAGAACAAATGTATCTTTCATACATTCCTCAAAACAAGTGAAAAAAAAAATCCAGTGATAATTTTATCTGAAGAATTAAGTCACCAAATTTTATCCACCTGGTAAAACAAGAGAAAAAAACAAGATAAATCCATGTTTTAAATCAAAACATGTTTCAAAAATTAATCTGCAACATATAAAAGGCTTTTTCCAGCTTCTAACAAAGCCATAATTTCTGAGCTCTCTTTTAAAATACCAGTCAACAACCTATATTATCTGAAGCTTGTCCCCTTTTGTAAAGCCAGATGGTTCAGAATGAATTATCAGGGGTAATGTAGTTTGCAATCTCTGTTGCTGTCAAATGTTAGCAACTACATTTAGCAAAGAAATCTGCCAATAGTTTAAATACTCCCCTGAATTTTTACTCACCTTTGGTATTATTGTTATATAAGGTATGAAAACAAAAAAACAAAAATCCATTTAGGAAAGTATTATTATATACCTCCAGCAGTATTAGAACAAAAAATTCTACGTATGTCTTATAGTTGTCCTATAATTAATAAAATAACTCTATTAATCCATGAAAACAACAAAGGTTTTCTTATAGAATGAAATCTATGTCTTATTGTATAGGAAAGCCTTTGCTATTTTCATGGATTTAACACTTTTTCTTCTTTTTTCTTTAATGATAGAAAAAAGCCATATTGCTGCAGCCAAATTGGCAATCTGAGATTACAAAATCTTCATAAGAATTATTTTACTGAAAAATACTTTACTATCAGGACACATTAGGTTAGCACTAAACATTTAAACATAAAAATGGAAAATGTTGACTTCCTCAATTGAAGTCATTATATGTCCTAAGAGGCTTTTAAGTATAAAAATAATACATTCTTACTATTGTTTCAAATCTAGAAGCCAGCATTTTAGAAGCCAAGGTCTTCGATCTTTATTAAGCCAGCATTCTGCTTTATCCACGTTCTGCAGAATTAAAAAGAGAATGAACTGGAGAAAAATTAGAAAATACAAAGACTTACAAATTGAGAAAAAATGACTATGGTAAAAGAAAACGACTGTGGTAAAAGAAAGCAAAGATAGTACTAATAGTATCAGATGCCTTGGGTGATTATTATTTAATACAATAATATTTGAATTAATTTTGATGAACATTCTTTGATCTGGCTAACCAATTGTTATTTGTCCAAAATTTGTTTAAAATCTCTAGATATATGGTAATTATCTGATCTGTCTTTAAACCAAAATATGAGCTAAGCATCTATGATAATCATTGGGTTGGATCATAATAATTTTCTTAATGTTTTCTCAAAGTTTTCTCAATGTTCAAAATGTAATCAACAATATTAAAAAAAGTCTTCAGGAATAAATATTTTAGAGATATATTAACCAAAATTAATACATTCCTGATTGATTTTTAATTACCATAAATATCTATCTAACCAAGCTATCTCCTTGATAAGAAATTCTTCTCATAAAGTTTTTGGGGAAAAAAAGAAGACAAAAGAAAAGAATCAAGTTCAATCAACTGAGCATTCTTTCTTAGTAACTGAAATTCACTTTCAAAAATTCAGAAGAAAAAAAATACGAATATGAAAAAGTTAAATAATCATTTATTTTATATTAATGACATTTGTGATACCCACCTGGCCCAGGAATCTTTTTGTATTTCAGACTACTGTCTGCTATTAATACACATAAAATGGTACACTTGTCCACAAGTCGAGATATAATGCATAAGATATACTGTATTTTTCGGAGTATAAGATGCACCTTAGTTTTTGGGGAGGAAAATAGGGGGAAAAAAATTCTGCCTACCAGATATTCATCTAGCTAGTCCTTAGCCTGGTCAGCTTCAGCACATTAGTTCGCTCGCTGGTTTTGAGTTTGGGGCTGTTTGCGGATGAAAAACAGTTTCAAAAGCACAGCTATCCTTGGAGGGAGCGCCAGTGACTAAAGCAGGTGAAGTACGGAAGGGGTAAGAGAAGGAGCAGCTGTTCTGGGTAGCCATTTTGGGCACCACACATGGGGCTATATTCAGAGTATAAGACACACCCAAATTTTCAGCCTCTTTTAGGAGGAAAAAAAGTGTGTCTTATGCTCCAAAAAATACGGTAAATTGAGATATTGGAAGAATTGGGTACAATTAGTAGCAGTATTTGTCCCCCTCCCTGAATAATGTTTATGTTTCTATTACTAAGTATCATAATATGCTTTAAGAAAGAAACTGGAGCAAAATCTACTGTATATGTGATCTATCAAAGATTTAACGAATCAATATACTTGAATGGAAGTCGAGAACATGCATCTAGAGAAGCCAGTTTCCCAGAAAGTTTTGTTTTTTCTAGTCCCCCCCCCCATAACTTAGTTTATTTTGAATTGCTTGTGAATGGATTCAGGATGGATGGATGTACTGTAGCATACTTATCTGTACACTGTTCAGTGCAATCTTCACTACAAATTAATCATGAAAATAACTTTTCGATTTGCTACAACCTCTTGTTTCATCTTCCATTTTTCACTCACTTCTTCACACTGTGAATGGATTAGTTCCACCATGCTTTGGAATACATAGTTTAATTGCCATTGCTTAAGTGTGAATATTTATGGTAGCAGTTTTATTTATTCAAAATCTCTTTGGGATGCTTAGGCATTATTCTTCTACTCTGCTTAAACAGTTCTGTGTTGTGGGAATATGATGAGTGTATTATGCCCTATTACATTTTAAGAAACCTTTTTCTTAGCTAGGTAAAAAGATACAATGAAATTATATTGGGAGAACGCTGCAACTGGTAGCACTGTTGGTTTTCCTCTTATAGCTTCTATAAGAATCTGTATTATGGAGTATGATAATAGATGTTTTCAGGATAAAAATAGGGATCAGTTCAAGAGTGGAATACATCATGTTTGTGAATCATCAAAGATGTAAACTAATCAACCGACCTGAGCAGTCAAGGCCATAGGAGATAGATCCCCAGAGAGATAGGAGGTCATTTTTCATACAATTTCTCCAGATTTTGCTATAACTTGGTTTCTTTTGAATCATCTGGCTTTTATAAGTTTGTTGTTCAGACTAACCCAAGTGACACTAAAGATGCTGACAACCTGGGTTTGAAGATGTTAGTTCAGAATGATCCCACATCTAAATTATGCATCTGTTTTTCCACATGTTCAATATTTTTACGAAACTGATTCAGAATTACGCATAGTTCACACAATAAATGAAAAGTATTATCATAACTATTCTGGACTGAAAAAAGTACTTTCCTACAAAATATTACTGTAGAAGCAAAAGAAAGATAAGGAAGGGTTGACCTAAAATACTCACTGGAGACTTTGATCCACACAGAGAATCCAATTAGTGTTTCTTAATGGTCCTGCCTTTAAAAACATGTTGGACTCAGAGTATAAAATAAGCATTTACTTCCGTGGGTCTTAACACCTGAAAATCTGGCATTATATTTGGTGCCTCAGCAGATGGCAGCACCTACTTGAACTTGACTGATCTTAGAAGTTAAGAGCTGGTCCCAATTACTACTTTAATGGAAGGCTGCCTGGAAAATTGGGGGAAAAAATCCTTAAAGACGATAATGCTAAACCATTTCATAACATTGCCAAGAAATTGCATTGCTTCATTCATTAGAATTAAGTTCAATTTGAGAGCATCTTTCCGTTTTATATCTCTTCTCCCTTATAATTGTTTTTATTGATTTTATTACAGCCCTTGGAAGCTGCCCAAAGAAACTAAAAGAGTCAATGGCATTTACATTGTCTAAATAAATGTGTTTGTATTATAAATGATAGCAATAGTCCATCCCATTTCCTGAATGTATAGATTGTGCTGCATACTAGTTCCAATAGAAAAAGATAGGATCCAATGCTAGAATTCCTAAAGAAGAGCCATTGTCCTCATTGGTTTTACGGTCTTAAAACTTTGGTTTATATATATCTGGAAAGATTCCGCTACCATATTCTGCCCCCCACCCACCACATCCCTGTTGTGGTCCGCCAGCAGCCTGTGGAGCTGGCAGCGGAGTTGGACAGCAATGAGGCTGAGGAAGAACATGGGCCAGTCCTGGAGGCTGGGAAAGGCCCAGATGAGGGCTGTGTCAGAGGCAGAGATGGGGCCAGGGCCATCGGGGAGTGAGGTGCGGATTCCAGCGCCTCCAGAGACTGATAGGAGTGAGGCAGAGAACAGGAGGAGCCTGTTCCTAATGCATGCAGGAGAAGAGCTGCCAGAAGGCAAGAGCAGCTCAAGCAAAGAGGACAACTTGGGAGTAGGGCCAAGAGATGATTGGCCTCTCCCATAAGGCTTAAAACAGCAACGGCATTTGGGCTTTGCTGGAAAACAACATTGTTAGCTTCGTCTTCTTCTTCGTCTACAGCTTGTATTTATTTTTGTATCTGTGACTTCTAAACATTTGCCAAGAAAGCCCTTTGGCAGTTTGCCTAATTGGACCATGTTTTGCGATAAGACTGAGGAATTTGTGTTGGGAGGAATTTGTTTTAATTCAGTTGAACGACGCTGGGAATAAAGTAATTCTCAGCTGTTCAAATAAAGTTTGTTTGTGTTTTCACGGACTGATATTACTACTACTTACTTGGGCCTGGGTCACAACAATCCCCAAGCCATCTTCACTATATGTTAGATAGGAATTCATTTGTGTAAATCCACTTGTAAAAATTTAAAACAATTTGTAGTTAAATTGGATGACTAAAAACAAAACAAAAACAAACAAACACAAATACAATCTTTCGCCCTAATAAATATCCTATTTTGTCCTATAATATTAGCCATCCAATATATGCTTACAATTTTCAAGAATTGTTCACAGTAGATAGTGTAACAAATGAGAGTTTATAAATAATCAACATACTGATTCATTTCCAAAATCAGTATGTCATTTTTAAAAATTAATTTAGATCTTTTTCTTTTAAAGTGTTCCATGACAAGCTAGGGATAGCTTGTAAGAAGTAGGAAAGACAGATGTTACACATTATAGTTGTAAGATTATCCAATTTTAATAGTACCATATCACTTTCTAATGTGACAAAGAACTATCTACTTAATGTGGTCTCTTAATCTAAATCTCCTTTAATTGTTTAATCCTGAACACATTTTTTTTTATCTTTTTAAACCAAGGATGCATTGCCCATATCACCTTTTAGATCCTCCAAATTTTAACCTTAGAATCAATGTTGTTGTCAAATTAAAATTTGTAATATTGCAGAAGAGAAAAATCATTCTTCTCATTCTTTTTCTTCTAATTCTGGCATTAACGTGTTCCACCTTTGCTTTTCTGCTCAATGTCTCTTAACAATATACAATAAAAAAAACCAAACATCAGATCTCTAAAAATGAATAGATTCCTAATAAACATGGCTCTTTTGATCTATACAAACAAAAAAAATCTCAGATTCAAAAATACAATATGAGTGATGGAAAATCTTTTATTATAAAACTGAGGGACAGTATAGTGTCTAGTGAAAACAAATGTTAGATAGCATGATCTGATATCCACATGTGCAATCTGACTCATCCTCAGCTGTTCTACCCTCTCTGGACAAATCCTACTTTCAGAAGAAATGTAAGTTGACTTTTCCTACTGCCAGTGACAATAGATTCCTACTGGTGGAGCAGATTAATTGGAGATCATCTTTAGTGTGGGCCTGATCTATTTAATGTAAATGTAAACCAGTGGGATGCACTTTCATTTCAAATTGCTGGCACAATAAGTTTGCTTGGTGTATGATTAAGAAATGTTATACTCTCGTAATTAGTAGAATTATAATGGATACTACCACATCATAACAGTAATTGGTACTGTTGAGAATTTCAAGCAGATATTACCCATGATAACCTGAGAAGAGTATCCTCATGTCACATGTTTCTATGGGGAAAAATCCACGCAAAACTATTATTTCTGTAAAGACAATTATTTAATTTGTTCCCAGATAATGTAGAATGCAATGCTACTAATTATTCAGATCATTATAACCATTATAACCATTGGTTATTAACCAAGTGTGAGTATTTCATGTAAGTCATATAAATGATCAGGTTACAAACTTTCTGGACTAACAGTATAAAATATATCACAGCATTCTAATTCCATTATAACTTTGCACTGAATAAATGAAAGATCCCAACATTATATAAGTGGCACTGGGAGTGTTTATTCTTTTATTCCTGAAAATATAAAATGGAGCTTTGTTTACAGCTTGGATATATAAGCTCGGGTCTCATTTCAGTGTCATATATTTTTGAATCAGAAAAGATAATTAAATTTTCTCTCCAAAACGAGGAGGCAAAATAGATGACCCACAGAAAGGACCATGTTCCAATTCCAGCTAAATGCACCTTCAGTTGCAAAATATCAGTAAAGAAATGGGATTTCTATCTCCCAGGTTAGAAGCTATAATTCTAAGATGAATGAGGTCGCAGGGTACATTCTCAGTTTTGCAACAGTTATTGCCAATTAATCAAATGTTTTTTTTTCTTACCCAACTCTTTTCTATAAACAAATGGTTTCTGAAGGCCCAAAACATACTATAGTATGATAAAAATACAGATTTTATTTTTCCTGTGCTATTAACAACTTATATTTCTCTTTGTGTTTGTTATTCATTTATGAGGAGGCAATGATTCCATAAATTAATTGACTGCATTTATGAAGATCAGCTTGGACTGATCTCTTATCTATAACTAGAAGAAATTTAACATATGCAGGTAACTTACTATTACTCCAAATTATATGGGTAGGATTAACTTTTTAAAATAATACTTTGATTAAAGATTACAATTTATAACAATAAAAATTAACACAAACTAAAAAAAAGGATGAAATAAAATGTTAGAGTTAATTATAAATAATTTGTCCTGTGGGAAAATGTTTTTGTTTTGAATTATTTAAAATATTTTATGAAAAAAAACCCCACAACAGCATGATTTGAAGTTGACAAATTTCAGGGGTGGGGTGGGGTGGCAATTGTATGCCAGAAACCTAAAAAAAAAAAATAGCAGCTATTTGGGTATTTGGGTAGCATTGATGTAATTCTTTTCTTTTCTTTTTATGCATTGGCAGTACTGTATGTTGATGCTGATCCATAGTTTTCTTAAAATTATTCTATATCTCTATCATCTCTATCTCTGTCTCTCTTTGTGTGTGTCTCTCTCTTTCTTTCTCCCTCTCCCTCTCCTTCTCCTTCTCCTTCTCCCTCTCCCTTCCTCTCCCTTCCTCTCTTATCTATCTATCTGATTTTTAGCGATCATATATAATTTAAAGAAATACAATCACTGAAATGAATTACAGTACTTCCTGTGTTGTACTTTAGTTCCACCACCTTGAGGTGAAATTTCCATATCAAATTGATTGCATATAGTAACTGTTTCAATTTGCAAAAGGATATTATTCAGGTAGTCATATAGCTGCCAAAGCTTGTCTGAATCATATCCTTCTTCCAAACTCTGTTTTTTAGTCAGGAAAAAAGAAAAGGCAATTAATATGACCAGAGGTGAAAGCCATAGAGAAATGGCTTACATATAGAACATAATCAATTTATGCAGAAGGGTCCAATTCAATTTCCTAGCACCTCCAGTAAAAGAAGGAAAAAGCCCTGCCTATAATTTTGATGAGTCATTGCTAGTCAATAGACCAAGAAAACCAACATCTGAAAGTATCCTATATATTTGAAGGTAACATGAAGAGGATGAGGTCTCTCCTGTAAATCCTATTTCTTTTGTACTGCCTGTACCATAACCAGAAATAGCCCCCAAATAATAATGCAATAAAAATGACATGGTGACAAAGGAGATGATGATGATGATGATGATGAAGAAGAAGAAGAAGAAGAAGAAGAAGAAGAAGAAGAAGAAGAAGAAGAAGAAGAAGAAGAAGAAGAAGAAGAAGAAGAAAGTTGAAATTACTATCACTATTTGTTGCAGAAGAAAACAGTCACCCACCAAGACTGTGGCAATTTAAACACAAATTAAGTCATGCTGGAGTTGTAAAACTATTGCACAATTTTTCTGACAGGAGTGATTATCCCTTCCCACTGCACATTCTGACACCACATCCCACTCCACTCTTATAATGCAGGAACACAACACCAGCTGTCAAGCAGATTCTTTACTGCTGACAGGTGTAATATTCCCATCCTCCATTATGCATGCACACACATTGGACCTTTCCTGAACTGAAGGGAAAAAAAGTGAAACAGACATTGAAAAGAATTTCTTAGATCAATTAGATTAGATTATATGTCATGCCTAATTTATATACCCGCCTTTTGTGAAAGAGGAAATCTATGTTTATTGTCAGAGGTTCTTGTCAAACCTGTCATAAGCATTGTTATAATATTATGCTAGCTAATATCATCTCTGTGATTTTGACAAAACAAATATAATTGTTATTTAAAATCACCTGTCAAAGTTCAGCCATTTAACAAGGAAAAAAGAAAGAACCCTTCTTCTAATTGTCACAGAAATATATTAAATATTACTACATCCAGAGGGTTGAAAAAGAGCAAGAAATAATTACATAACTTGCTCTCAATTGTAGGTCTTGAGTGAGTTTATGAATACAGTAATCAACCATGTGATATGTTAGATCCACAATAAAGTATAACTACAAATTTTACTAGTCTTCAATTTATGTAGGTAGGAGTTATATACTGCTGTTTCTTTAAAAAAAACCCAATCCTATTTTTGTTGATGTAATGAAAAGACACTCTGAACTTCTAGTTCACAGTTAATATCTCTGCTCAGTTTTTTTTAAAAAAAAATATTATTATTATTGTGGTAATTCACAAGCCATTGGGAACTGTGATTCTCTTTTTTTAAAATAGGAATAGTTTGAAATTGTCTGGTGACATGTTTTCTATATCTTGTACTTTTTTGGCTGAATAGGTTGAACTGAGAAGACTAACTTTTATGGCACACATTTCTATCACATGAATTCATGATTTCACAAGTGAACCTTGGACATTCCATTTAAAAATGTGGACCTTAACTGTTTGAACAGTTTTTCTATTATAACTATTACATCAAATCTGCCCCCAAAGTAACCAACTATAGCTTATTATGCATGGCTTTATGGTACAATAGTTCATTTTATAGTTAAAAGAATACCATATGTATTTTCCTTTTGATCCAGTGACTCTTGAAGATACATCTTAAATATATATTTGAACCATCTCCATTCTTAAGGATCTTTTCTACTCATTTTCATGAAAGGAACAATTTATGGCAAAATAATGTATGCAAACTTTCTTTTTAACTCCTGCCTCTTTGATGGGTTAGTCTCAACTATAAAAAAGAAAAAATCAAACTTTCATGATGCCTTCTGTTGGATTTAACTGTGAAGCCTGAAAGGTTGCAAGTCACTGACAAAAATAATTATGCAATACTTTGGCCACATCACAAGCTACTTCACATAGAAATGTAGTTGTTCAAGCACATTAAATATGAGGAAATCAAATTTCAGCAAGCTTAGATAAGTACTAGGTGGGATCCTGTGGACAGAAATCCTCATGCTTAACCAACCAAATACAGGAAATTTGGGAATTTCACAAAAATAAGATCTTGAATGTATAATCAGATACAATTCTAATAAAAAGAAAAACAGGATGGGTAGCCTAGGAAACCATTGTGGATGCCTAAGGATTTTTTTGTTCATAACTTTATGAAGTAATCTTGTTTGTCTGTTTTCAGTATAAGACGATATAAATGTTTATTTTGTTTGCTTTGTGAATTTTGATAGGTTTATGATATTTCATTGCCACACTAATTGCATGCAGATTAGTGCAGGCCAGCAGAATTGAAGAAAACCCTTCTGTGTTGCTTTTTCATCCAGAAAAGGACTTTCAAAAATTGCAATTTCTATATCTTGATGGCAAATACGTCGGATAAGTAGAGTTTATTTATTTATTAAATTTATATCCTCCAGTTCTTATGAAGAGAACATAAAGTGTGTATAATCAGTATTAACTTTAAGGTACAATTCTTGCTGTAGGAAAAAGAAGTGGAACAATAATGGGAAAAAGAAAATTCTTATTCTTTAAAGCCTAGCAACTTGGCATTTAGAGTAATTGGAATTATTGTTACCAGACAAAATAGTTCCATATGATGTAAATTGCTACAACAATTCTTGACATTAATATTTCTGCAAATTAGAATGTTGGAGAATCAGTAGCTAATCCAATCCACTTCTTTTAAATCAATGTTTTTCAAACTTGGCAACTTTAAGATACATGGACCAACTGCCACATATCTTAAGTTGTCAAGTTTCAAAAACACTGATTTAAATTATACCATTTGGCAGCTCTGGTTATTCAGCTGAAGTGAAGGGAAAAATGAAGATAGTTTGCTTTGCAGACTTTCATCTGAAGCCTCCGATGTGGGCAGTTAAATAACTTTTACATCTCCATATGTAAAGAAAATTTTTCTATAGCTTTTTCTATAGAACTATCCTCAGCAGTGCTTAAAAATAATCCTGAACACGCATGCAATACCAGATGGAAATCAAAAGGTAAATAGGAATGGTACGTGGGAGACTGAGGGAGACAAAAGCTACTTGGGGTAGTGTTTTGAGCAAGCTTTAGAAGAAATCTGAGAAATTTAGGGTCATATAAAGGCATATTAACAGCTTTGATGAATTAAAACTGAATTAAAAAAATGCAGCCCAGCAACATCTGCTTGATCTCTCCAGTGGAATACATTTCACTGAAAAAGATAGAAAAATTATTGTTGCTGTTGTCAGGCAACAGGACAACATTATTTGATCTCTCCTTTTCTGATCATAAGAGATAAAACATGCCAGTCCAAGATGATCTACAGTGAGATTTTAAAAAGGAAGTTCAAATACTATAGATTTTTAACTCTTACAGATGATATATTTTGTGCTAGAAATTTGATATATACGTATAGTTGCCATTAATAACCTACAAATCTAGGATTCAGGCACATGAAGAACATTTTGAGTCAGTGAATTCTGCAGAAATAATAAAACTAAATGTGAGATAATTATCACATGAATTCTAACCACTTCTTTTTTCTAATTTAGCATAGCTTATCTCTCAGCAGGTTAATATTTAAAAAACATTCCATATTTCATAAGGATTAAGTCATGCTTAATCTGGTGTTTAGTTTATTGTTTAATGATTAGTCTAATGACCATATCAAATCCAATAAGATAAAATAGAATAATATGGTGAAAACATCCTTTGAGAGAGAAGACTGATGCCTCCAGAATAAATACATAAAGAACAAAACAGGTAAGTATATTTCAGGGTTTCTTAGTGTATATCTTGCTGTTTTAAAGTAACAATAAAGCAAAATAGTAGACCAGGTTTCTTCAGGTTGGGTTCGTAAAAATACAAGATGCCTTACATTCTTGATGCATGTAGAAGATAGTTGGTGCTTGGATTACAGCATTATTATTCTGTTTCCATTAAACTTTAAAAAAAATATTTTTTATATTTTATTCGGAACAAAGTTAAAATACAAAATACAAAACTAAATAAAAATCCAAGAAGACATAAAAGGAAAAAAAAAAACACAAATCACAAAGCAATCAGAACATTAAAAAGGTGCATCAAATAACAACACATTATACAGATATTATCCCTCCTACTTGAATATTAATATATTACCAGCCCTTGTGAAACAGGCCCTCCCAAAAATTTTAAACTACTAAATCTATTAACTTAATTTGTTGACCTGTCTTCTATATGTTATATTAGTGACAAAGTAGTTAAATGAAAAAATAATAGTAAAACAGAACAGAGTTAAAGTTTCAAATCTCTCTGTTAACAAAGTGTTATTGTAATCCACTCATATTCTATAAGATTACTATGACATTTTAACTATCCCAGATTATCCCAAAGTTATAAATAAATCGCCCTAGGTCCAAAATTCATGTTTGTTTCCTAATATCCTTTCTTGTCAATTGTTGTTTAATTAAATATAGTAAATTCAGTCTCCAGAAAAGGTCTATCTTCAAGTCAGAGTGCAAGCAGAAAGAGTTAGCAGTTAACTGTAATAAATCCATCCAGTCTCCCTCCGTCTTCCTAGAGCAGGTGTCTGCATCCTGCGGCTCCAGAGCTGCATGCGGCTCTTTCATCCCCCTGCTGTGGCTCCCTGTTGGCTGAACCCATCACTGGCTGGCCCTGCCCCTCTCCCTCCCCTCCCAGTCACTCCTCGTCTGCCTGAGAAGGTAAGGTCAATGGTGGGGGATGAAGACTTGCTCCATATTCCAGAGTGGGAGCGAAGCACCCCTGTACTTGCCATATCTTGCAGATGCTTCTTCTAGGCCTTGTTACTGCTGTGCACACCTCGAGAGAGGGAAGGAGGGAGGGAGGGAGGGAGGGAGGGAAGGTAGGTTATACTTATGGCTACATATATCCTTCCTTTCCTTCCTTTCTTCCTTCCCTCCCTCTCTCCCTCCTTCCTTCCTTCGGAGGACATAACCTTTCTCCTTTCCATGAATAACTTTTCTTTGAAAAATGGGAATATCTATGCAAGAATCAAGCATTCTATACTCATTAGGCCCTTATGCACACTTTTTGCACTGTTCCCAGCACTGTTCCTTGGGAATCATTTTGAGAAATCAGCATTTTTCTTCTATACCCTGGTTTTCTGAAACCCGTATAATACTGGACCTTTTGGGCAATCTGCTTTTGTATTCTGTTTCCTAATTCCTCTCAACCTCTAGGCATCCTGTACTGCTAACTATGTTAAGAAAGAAATGCAGGCAACCTTATTAGTGTACTAACCTCTCTCAAGTTAGCTTCTAGTTTACAATCCCTGAAAAACAAAGAAACAAGACCTAGTCTCCCCTTCCCCCCAAATGCATGCACTGATGTCTTATATTGCCTCTTAGCAATCAGACTCAAATGAACCATTATTTTTCCCAGCCTCTCAATACATATAAATGCTAGACACTACAATCTATCACTGGTTAGATCTAAGGCTGCAAAAATGCAATTTATTCTATTTTTCTGTAATCGCTGATAGGGATAAGGATGTTTTTGTTACATTGCACTTAAGTTCTGTTTTATGGTTTTATATATTTTTTTATCTCGAGAGGAAAAAGAATTAGCTCATGGTGTGCCCTGCCTGCCCCCAACATTTTTAAGATCAGCAAAGTACAAATGTTTCAACATTGGCTTCATTTTAGTTTGTGAGGAGCTGAAGGGCAGAACAAGAAAGAAAACTATGATGTGTTCAACTGCTTTTTATGCAACTCCTATGCTTTTTTTTAAAAAAACCAACAACTTAGAAGCATGGGGTCCCCATTGCAAAGTAGGAATGTGAGGATCAGTAAAAATGTAGCCTGCATTACGGTGTGCATTTAATACGGCTGTATTATATTCCAGTCTGCTAGGTTTTTTAAATGGCTAACAAAAATCTGTAGAAAACTCCATTTGGACATTTTGTATGATTCTTCCCCTCATTTACATAGCAGTTAAAGTACGTTGCCAAATAATCTTTTTTTTTAAAAAATGCAAATCGCCCTGCTTTATTCTTTGATCTGCAAATTTCCCCGATGCATGCTTCTCTGAAATAAATTTCCCTAGTGCACAACTTTTTTTAACAAAAAAATCCCATCAGTACCACAGCTTTATGTATCATTTAGTAAGATTCTGTTCAAGCACATCTTTTTGAAGGTTGTTTTACTTGAGAAAAAATAAATGCTATCTGGACTTCTGTTGATGTCAGCATCTGAATTGCTGGAAAGACAGCAAGGGTAGAATGCCCAAATTTACTTTGTATAAAATCTGTGGAAAAATTCTTTGATACTCCTAGTATAAATTTCCCAAGGAGAAGAGTTTCAAAGAATCCAGGTCAGATTTGGTTTGGAACCAGTTGAGAGATAAGGATCAAGAGCCTCTTGCTTTTGACTCATGGTTGACATTGGAATCTACTATGGGATCAGAATCTCTTAAATTGGATTTGGAAGATAAGGAATGTAAGGAAGAGTATTGATGCCTTTGAACTTTGGTTTTCAGAGAACACTTCTGAGAATACTCTGGACAGCTCACAAAACAAAACCAGTGTATCACTGAACAAAAATGAATCAAGAGTTCTTCAAATCAAGCACATGTGACCAAGCTCAAATTATTATATTTCCCACACATTGATACACTATGTGAAGACCTAGCTCTGTGGAAAAGATGCTGGGAAATGTGGAAAGAAAGAGAAAAAGAGGATGACCAGCAGCAAGGTGGATGGACTTAGCTACACTGGCAATGAGAGCTCCTCATTGGAAGTCCTTGAAGACCAGGATAGGGAAAGATCATCATGGAGAAAATTTATCAATGTGGTTACTAGGATTTGAGAATGACTTGATGGTACATAATCAATCAATCAGTCAGTCAGTCAGTCAGTCAATCAATCAATCAACCAATCAAAAGTCTCTACAGAAGCTCTGTTTTTTCCCTCTATTACATTGTATATCAGCTGTACTCAGTCCTGTACCAGGAGGCTCTGACACTCACACCCCTGTGATTTCCTGTCTGAACAACTGTGACATGCTTTAGAAGGGGCTGGGTTCATTTGGAATCTTGGGTTCATTTCGAATCTTCAGTTGGTACAGAACACAGCTACATGGGTTCCAAATGGTATTAGCCTTCCACCACATGTAACACACTGGTTTGGGGACTGTATTGGTTGCCAGTAAGTTTCCAGGTACAATCCAGTTGCTGGTTGTCACCTTTAAAGCTCTTAATGTCTTGGGACTGAGTTATCTGAGGGACTGTCTTTTCGCAGTTGTTTCTACCCGTCTGATCCAGTCTGGCAGGGTAGACTCTGTTCTCATCAACCAAGGAAGATGCCTTCTCTGCTGTAGGTCCAGCCCTCTGGAACATTCAACCTCCAGATATTAGGATGGCTTTGATTCTGCTGCCAAGACTTTGAAAAGTCTTGAAGACCTGGCTAAGTATTTGGGCCTGGTAACCCAAGTATGTATAAAGCCCCATTTACACCAACAAATTATAATTTCTCTTGGCTGTTATTTGTATTTATTTTCTTTTTTGTGTTATGCTTTAAATGTTTTTATTGTTTTTTATGATTGTTCACTGCCCAGGTTTGAGATTTCTATACAAATGAATGAATGAATGAGTAAGTGAGTGAGTGAGTGAATGAATAAATGAATAATGAATGAATGAATTACAGTTACTATGAAGGGCCAAAGCTATAAAATTTCTCTGTAGCTGCAGAACATTCCATATGGTAATTTGGAATCTGACCTATCTCTGCTTTTGTTAGGCTAATACTTGATGATACTGCCCAAGCCATTGAACTGAAAAGAAATATAAAGTTATTGTAGGTTAGATCCCATTTTAATGATCATTTTAAAACTAATGCAGAATCATTTTGTAAGGAGGTAAGATAGTAGAGGTTACAGAGCAGAAGTGGTATTCAGCCAGTTCGGACTAGTTCAGGCGAACCGGTAGGGAAATTTTGAGTAGTTCGGAGAACCGGAAAATCACACCACTGGCTGGGCCCACCTTGCCCTGCCCCACCCAGCCCTATATATCTTGCCTTCACCATGCAGCCCAGCTAATCTCCGTGCCTCGCCCACTCTGGTCACCAAAGATAAGCATGCAACCTGCTCGCCCTTCGCCTCAGGTGAGGGCCCAGGGATGCACCATTCCCCAGCTCCGGCCTTGCCCTGGAGCCTCCTCACACTCGCCATTCACCTCAGCTGGGTCAGGGAACCCACCATTCCCTCACTCCGGTCTTGCCCCTGGCTCCATCCGCATGCCACCCCCCCTCTGGCCTCAAACTATGGCCCCCCAGGGCAAAGCAATTTATTCAGCCTGGGGCCTCCTGTGCTTGGCTGAAGGGGTGGCAGGGGCGCAGGAGGTCCAAAGTGGTTTGGGAATGGACCAGATGGTTCTTCTTACCTGCAAGAAGTTCCATCTGGAAAGCGCTGCAATGGAGATCTTGCAGCTGCTTCGTCCCTTGCCGAGCCTTGGTCGCTCGTGGAGACACTACATGTGCTCTCCGGATTGGCAGCTGCTTCTCTCCACTGCTTCTCTTGCTGGGAGAACATCTTGTGCAATTTAGCAGCTGTGACCCGCCACTTTCCTTCAAGTCCCATCTGGAAAGCGCTTCGGCTGAGAGAAACAGCATTCAACATGGCTGCAACGCTGTCCAGATGGGACTTAGAGGAAAGAGGTGGCTCACAGCTGCTAAATTGCACAAGACTCTCTCCCAGCAGGGCGGAGAGAAGCAACTGCTGCCCTGGAGAGCAGAGATGGGGAGCAGACCCTGAAAGACTGCTTAGGTGAACCTCGCTGTATGGCAGAAGTCGTGCATGTGTGCATGTGTGGAAGCCGTGCTCATATTTTCAGTGAACCAATAGTGAAATTATTTGAAACCCACCATTGTTGCAGAACAATATCTGGAGGGACTCTGTATGGGGAAGACTGAATTATAATACAGAAAATAATTATGGCAAAGCAGAAAGATGTACAATAGGACCACAGAATCTTAAAGAACACCTCTCCTCATGCATCACAATTTTACATAACAGATACTACGGTAGCAGCATTACTATCAAACTAAAACTATTTGCTCCATTTCTCTCTGTCAGAGATTTTGTGGGTGGGTAGGGGGTTTGAGGGTGGTGGTGGTTATACCAGGTTTTTTGCCATTAAAATTTGGTGCCACTTTGAAAACAGCTCCAGAAAAACTGTGTTCTTATAGCAAGATATATGTTGGACAGTTGAACCAATTTCTGTCTCAGCTGCAGCAAAAGAGAAATAGTAAAACTTCCATTTTCAACCATGATAGCTCTGTGGCGTTTGTTTTTACAGTTCATGAGAGCTCTTTATTCTTATTGTATGAACTTGGAACTCTGCTAGATTTCGCAGGCAACCTTACCGGCATTGAATTTAATCCATCCAGAGTATTTTTCATTAGTTTCACAATCTCTGTTAAGTTGAAAGAGTTTTTCCCTGTCATACAAGCTATTTTGTTCTTGATCTTTCCAGGTAGTGGCCAGCAAGTTTAAAATGCCTGCAGCTCTCTCCTTCCCCTCCCTTCTTCTTTGCTCCACATTGATATTTTTTCTTTAAAATATTCTTTAAAAGCAGACTGCAATCCAGATGAAAAATGAGTCAGATGCTAAACATACGTGCCATGTTAATATCTCAAGTTTCAATGAAAATTTATATGGGGAACAAAGGACATCTGCAGGCCTAGCTTTCTCCTCATTTCAAAAGCTCAGATACTTAAGGGAATAGCCAAGTAAGACAGCAGGTATTGGAAACATAGGGAATAGGATGACATTCTTTATTCACAATGTTCAATGTGCTTAGCCTTATGAGATTATCCTAGCATTGGATCATAGCATTGGAGATATAAGAGGTAAGTCACTAGAGATTCTCATTTGAGACTAATATACAGAAATTAGCATAGCACCACAATCATTTTCAGAAAGAAAAAATGCATTATTCATGAGTTAATAATGCAAAATTTAACTAAATACTAAATTAGATGGCTATGTAGCGGCCTTGAAAATATTACTTGAAGAGTACTTATCAAGTATTTTCTCATCAGATTGGAGAGACATATTAATGGGGTGCCACAAAGATCAGGCCTGGGTCCTCTAGCCTTCAGTATTTTCATTAATGATTTGAATGAAGAAGTGGAAGGAATATTTATTAAATATGCAGATGACACAAAATCGAATGAGTTCGTTAATATCCTAGAAGATAGGATTAATGTTCAAAATGTTATTTATAGGTTAGCGAACAGACCAAAAGCAAATAATGATATTTAACAGTTCTTCATTTAGGAAACAAAATTGAAACACATATGCATAGGAAAGGGGATACCTGTCTATAATGGTTCTTGTGAAAAAGATGGGGAAATGTGATTGGCTTGCAATGTCAGTCACCTCAACAACAATCAAATTGAGACTGCATCAACAGGGTGTGGCCCCCAAAGCAAAGACATAACTTCTTCTAGTTTATTCTGCTTTGGTTAGAACCCATCTCATGTTCTGGGCATCACATTTTAGGAAGCAAAATTTGGAACAGGTTCAGAGAAAACCAACAAGAATGATTTGGAGACTAAATCCTATGAAAAGAATTGAAAGCAACTCCACGTTTTTAATTCCTGAGAAAAGATGAGTGATATCGGAATACGGTAGCCATTCTGAGAGAGAGATGGGCGGTATCTAAATCTGATAAATTAATTAAATAATTAAATAAATAATAAAATGGCCAACTGCTTAAAAGGATGTCCCTAAAATAATATTAAGACTTTCTTCTCTGGGCTATTTAATTCCATTATTTAAAAGATTGAATAATGGAATTAAATAACAGGAACGCAGATTCTCACTGAACACTAGGAAAAATAAAAAACCTTCTTACCTGTAAGAACAGTTTGAAGTCAAAGCAATTACCCAGAGAATGACAGATTTACTTTCTTTTGAGATATTCAAGTGGAGGCTAGACAGCCATCTGTTGAGGAGGCTTCAATGTGCTTTCTGCATTTAGTAGGGGTTAGACCAGTGGTGGGTTTCAAACTTTTTTACTACCGGTTCTGTGGGTGTGGCTTGGTGGGCATGGCAGGGGAAGGATACTATAAAATCTCCATTTGCACCCCACTCCAGGAGAAGGTTACTGCAAAATCACTATTCCCTCCCCAATCCAAGGGAAGGTTATTGCAAAATCCCCATTTCCTCCCGATCAGCTGGGACCTGGGAGGCAGAGAATAGATGGGGGCGGGGCCAGTCAGAATTTTTACTACCGGTTCTCCGAACTACTCAAAATTTCCACTACTGGGTCTCCAGAACTGGTCAGAACCTGCTGAAACCCACTTCTGGGTTGGACTTGATGGCCTAAATAGCCCCCTTCTTTCATGTTTCTACGATCTCCAAGCATTCATCAGGTTAAGTGAGGGAATTCCCTTTAATCAGATACTTATTCTGAAAGGTAATAACTTGCTCGACACACAGGAAACAGATGCTGGAATTTGGGGAGGACACTGGCAGCAATCGGCAGTCTCCCAGATTTTTTTTTTAAAAGAAATCTTCATTTTTTGGGGGGAAATAGATCAGCTATTTCTGTGTTGAAAGGAAAGCTGTAGCTGCCACAAAGCCTGCTCTGTATTTCCAACCTCATTTGATCCCTTTGGGTGTGATGGAAGTTTGTAGGAATGGTTCTTCTAGTTGACCTGTAGAGGTGGAATGCAAAGAATGGCATTTTCTTGTTTTTTCAGATAGGAAAATATTGAGGGCTGGGCTTTTTGCTTAAAAATCAAAACAATGAACATGTGGTGGCATTGATGATTATATGGGATAGAATATAAAAAAAATATTATGGTCTACCATTGAAGAAAAAAGTTAAAATATATTTGTGCATATAACTGAAGAACATCAGAAGCTTCTTCTTTGTATTTTTTTCTTTCTATTTTTCTTCAACTTTTTCTTTTCTTTTCTTAAACTTTTTGCTTTGTCGTTGCTTTCCCTTTCTCCCCTCCCTTATTTTATATTAGTTTGTATTAATTTTTTTATCTTATTTTTTAAAAGATTCAGTAAAATTCATTTAAAAAAGACAATGTTGGGGGGCAATAAAATAAAGATTTTGTAGAGAGCACATTTATATGCCAGAAAGAAATACACTAATATTGAGATTCTGTGACAGCTTTTGGTTTGTGTGAAAGGATGGAGGTGACAGACTCCTAATTGCTCAGGAAGGCAAAGCAATACTTATAAAATAGCCCAATTAAAAAAAAAAGTACAAGTATAATATCAATCTATCAATTGTGCCTGAAATCAACAGTAGGATTAGCTATTTAGGTACAGTGTGATTAAGAGAATACATTTTCCTGTATAGTTCCTTTCACTTTTGTCTCTGTGTGTGTTTTCTAGGTCCAGCTTTAAGATAAATTTCCAGACAAGGAAAGCATCTCAAACCAACAAAATAAATTGAAAGAGATGTACTTCTCTGTATAGCCAGCATTCTAGTAACACATAAAGGCTTCCCTGGGAATTAATTAAAGGCAGATGAGCCTCACGTCAAGATAAAGCACTATAACGTCAGCTGGTATGAACATTCTGTTGAGGGAAGCAAAATGTGTGCCTGAAGCAGTTCGCAAACAGAATAAGAAGTACATTTTCAAATTCCTAGATTCACTTAGAGTCTTGATCATATTCTAGAGAGTGAGCAAGACGTAGCTGTGATCGTTCAGTGTAATTCACAGAAGAGGAACTACAAGCACAGAAATATGATGAAGCTTCCCAAATTGTCTAGTTGCAGGGGATTTATTTGAAATTCTGAACAGTTTCTTGGGAAGGTTCAGAAATAAAGACTCTGCTATAATTGTATTTCTAGTGATCAGCAGAGAAGGCATTTTTATGTATACCTTGTCATATTGTCTTGACATTTTTATATTTGTTTACTATTCTTTCTTTTACTGTCCTAATTATTATTTACCTCAGTTGCCTGTTTTTTCCACTTACCCAATTTACTTAATAATGCCAATGTAGACAAATAATTTATTCCTAGAGAATATCATTTCAGATTACTTCATTCCATTGTTTTCCTGTTGTATTCATTTTATTTCTTTTTCTGAATATTTTCTCCTCTTTCTGACATACAGGCAAAAAAATTGATAAACTGATAGCTCAATGTATAAATTAACCTTTTACCCATTGATGTAGTTTTTCTTCTCTTCCCAACAGCAGAAGTGAGAAGAAAAACTTTGGAATGGTTACTTGTGGAAAGAAAATGCTTCGTTTTTGTTTATATACTCAACATACCCTGAAGGAGGATAAAGAATTGGCATGGTGGGTAAGAATTTCAATAGGCCACAATACAGCTTGACAGGATGGGGAAGATGAGTAAGATAGGATGAATAAGCACCCTGAGGTAATTTTAGGAAGTCAGGAATTATCTTTTCAATGTTCTGAATTCATTTTGAAAATGGCTCACAGCAGATAACCCCAATTTTGGGACATATAAATAGTTGACAGGGCCTCTCTCAAGACTAAATGATACAATGCATGATTAACAAGTTAATGCAAGTATGTAATAGAGCATGTACAAGCACACATGTATGGGTTGTGGTGAATTGAGCCTCACTGACTCATACAATGGTGTGTGTGTCTCTTAAAAGCATCACCCATAATTTACTAAATAGCCCCTGCTTTGCACAATTTCCAGGAAAAGCTGTCACATGTGCCACATATAACTTGACATGAAAAGAAGCTTGTCATATAGATCTGTACTTATGAATAACACAGGTTTCATATGTTAATCTATCTGCTTTCTTCATTTGTCTAACACTTAGGTTTTACTTCCTTTTACAGGGTTATGGGTGCCACTCAATTGCAGCAAAATATCTTTAGCAATTTTTCCCAATTTTCTTCCTTTTCCCACTAGTCAGTCAGTACCTAGTTACTTTCTGTTGTATTCAAACGTGTTTATTACGCTTGCTCCCTTCTCAATAATACTTTCCACTCTGAAAATCACCACCCAAGCTCTGATTGTCCCCAGAGGTGCCATTTGCAAAGCAATATAAAAGAGAATAAGTACATACTCTCTAAAGTCATCCAGATGTTAAAAAAACAGGTTAGATTTGCTTCTTTATTGTTGTGTATCTTTTTGTATTCATTTGTACCTCAGTAAATTAGATGTTAAAACCAACTTAATTGTTTGATTCACTCGGTTTGCATATTTATACTGATACATAACAATTTTTTTAAAATCACAGTATAGCATACCAAGTAGAAACAGTAGGAATATGATCTAATTTAAAGGCATCTTCCTGTGGAACTGAAGGATTCTTAACCCACCCAGTTCCACTAAAAATGCTAAAAATACTGATAAAGCAGTGTATAGTAAACTCAACAATAACATAATTAAATTCCAATTCAGATTTTTTAAAAGTAAAAATATAGCAGTCAAATGGATAAACTTTCAAGTCCCCATGGCTAGACTGGATTCATGAAATTCAGCATAAACAAATTATCAGACATTTCCTTGAAGTGCCAGATTACCTGTATGTCACCTACAATTTATCACTGTTGAGTTTAGAAGGGGAGGGCAGCTCAGAAAACTAAGATTCAACACTTTACATAAATGCAAAGGAATTTTTCTCTTGCTTGCTCAGCCTGACAACACAAGTGTAGGTTTTGAGTGTGTGAGTCTCCTTCACAGCCCATTGAAGCCTCACAGCTTCAGAAGAAGGTACAACACAGAATAAAAATACATGTAGACCCTTTTTCCACAGGGTCTCTGCAGTCTAAATTTTGAAGCAAGCAAACAAATTAAATCATTCCCTCCCCCCAAAAAAAGATTGAAGAGAAGAGAAGCTAGGCTGAAGTGGTTTGATGGCAGATCTGACTGTGAGTTCTGCATCATTTTTATGACCTTTCCTGCAACAGGTGTTAAGTGAATCACCTTCTGGCTTTGCTTGTCAGAAAGTCTCAAAACACAAAACTCCTAAAACCTTAGAGAACTGAAAACTTCAACTCAACAAAATACAATTCATATTAATATTACAATTAATTATAATAGCATGTTAGGGTTAATATATAATGAACTAATCACATATTTATATAATTTAAAATGATACAAATGACACAATATTATTTTGTGTTGTTGATAAGAAGAATGAAAATGAGAGTAGTAACATATTCTATGTTGGTAGTGTATATCAATTGGCTGTTAAACAAGGTGACAAGCACAGTAAACATAATAGACATAATTACAACAGTGCAATTATACAAGCAAGGCTTTTGTCAGATCTGCTTAACTCCTACTGGTGGTCAGTTCCCAGCAAATTTTACAAGCTGTTGGGGAAAAGCTTAGCAAAGCTGTATGTCAGAGTACAATCACATTGAGAAAGAAGAACAAAAAGAAAACACTGATCAGTATCACCAGGGAGCCTGGTAAGTACTGGAGAGATAAGAGATATTCAAATGTCTCTGTAAAATGAGCAGCAGAGATGTTTGATAATCTCAGTGTGCCAGACTCTTGGGGACCTGGAAACACCAGAAAAAGGAATCTCCCCATGTTTTCTCATATGGGTATTTAGGCCATTACAACACGTCACAGTGAAGGCCCTCTACGCTGTGACACTTCTATCTGTTTAAAATAAGCCACAAGGGTTACTAGGTAACCTTGACTATAGGAGGATTATCAGTCCTTTTATGTTCTTTATTTATTTATTTATTTATTTTTTGAAAGAAGTGATCTGCCTTTTTCATAACCCAAGGAAAAGAGTTAACAATGTTAGCTTTGCTAACAGCTTTTACAAGGACTGGAACCTGCTGTTAAAGAACTAAGTCTCTTAGAAGAAAAATGATAAACTGAACTGGCTGAGGAATTCTGGAACTTGAAGTCCACACACCTTAAATGGCTGAAGTTAAGAAACTCCGACTTAACAGTTGAAGTACAACTTGGGATCTGAACTTAATTGTCCAATCCAATCTTAAAATATTGGATAGACATCCCACCTGATCTCCTCTCATCAGAGCATCACAGTCTGAAATTTCAATACAGCAACACTTTCACTATGGCAACATCTAGCTGTTTCCATCATTGCGCCAATTAAGTTTCCCTTCTTTTCCACCAGTTTTTCTTTCACAAATTTTCCATTTATGCTTATGTTAACTTCCGCTAAACCTCTAATTCCACAAGGGCAGGACAGTCGCTGTCTTACAATACTTATTCACTTTCACTTTATTTTCATTTCTTTTCTCCAAATTCTTTACCTTTCCCTTGGCACCACCAATGGTTCTTGCTGCCTATAGTCATCTCATTTATCTTTGGGGGTTATTTGAAATTTACCAGGCAGGGGGGAACCCTTGATGACAAAATCAGTATGTTATCATTTCTGGGTAGGATTGCTTTCTGCTCTATTCCTGAGTTATGAAGTTTCCTTCTGTAGGTGCTATGGTACTAATTTTAATGCTAAAATGTAGGCTGAGAGACCATGAAATAATAGATGAATGAGTTCACACAAAGTTCATTTCTCTCACTGCAAATTAACTAGAAAGTGTTTTATACTTGAAGGATTGCAGGATAAAGCTTCCTAGAATCTTGAATTTCTATGAAGAAATGTATTTTTTGAGAACCTCTTTTCTGAAAACCCATCTCTTTGGTTCAGCCATTCGGATACCAGAAACAAGAATATTTTTTTCTAAAGTAAATTGTAAAATAAAATCAAGTGACAGCAGAAATAATGGAACAGTTCCAGGATCTTCCTTGGAACATTTTCCTACCCAGATATCTGTAAGAGCATTATGTTACCTACAAAGTATTAGATAATAATATGCTATTGGGATCTCTGGATTATCATTGCAAGGAAACATTTAACATTTTCCATTGCCAATCAAAGATAGAAGCAGTCCTATGGAGTAGCTATATCTTCCATGTATATCACTTTTACATTTAGAATCCCATTACTTTATAAGCAAAAGCTGTAGCTTCCAACTCAAGTCATTTTTGTTTTCTTGCTCTTGCTGTATGATCCTCTAAATATAGAGTGCATTGATTATTTCCATCTAAGTATTAGTTTTTATTAATGTTTTAAAAATACAACGGCAAACATTTTGGAACCTGGGTACAAAAGTAATCTTGCCTCTTTTTCAAGCACAGCATGCTTTTCATTTATATTATAACAGAATAACAGAGTTGGAAGTTAATTGACAGTTCCATGTCTTGTGAGTTAATGATACCTTAAGATTATTAGAGCAATGAATATCTTTGTGCTCCAGAGTATTTTAAATATTAATTCAATTTTAAAGGCTGTTCGTTTCTCTTGAGTGTTTAAAATGAATAGAAAAGTCTAATGTGAGGAATAAATTATATTACCGTACTGAGTTTTGCAAGGTTGCATAGGAAACCACTAAATTCTTAGTATTTCAATCTCACACTTGATATGTACATGAAGACAGGGATATTTTTTGGTATAATCCAGGATGGTTTTGTGATTAACACAAAACTGAGTTTTTTTGGGGTGGGGTGTGGGTGGAAAGTGGAATTTACTACAGGATTCCATTTTTTCAAACATTTATTTAACCATGCACACACACACAAATACAATACCATAATGCAATACCATTTGACAGATTGGTCATATGCCATCCTATCTGTGTTGACTCTTGGAGACCACTTGGTTTTGACTGATCTCATCCTAAAGCTTCAGGTTTTCCAAGGGGCACCTATCAACTTTTAATTGAGTCCATCCATCTTGTTACTGGTCATCCTTTCTCTTTCCCTTCCATCTTTTCCAGCACTATAGATTTCTCCAGAGAGCTAAATCTTTGCATAATGTATCCAAAGTGTGTTAATTTGGGCTGAGTCATTTGTGCATTGAGTGGAATTCTGGCAAAATACCATGTATTCTCAGGGATCTTCTCCAACATCAGACTCAGAAAGCATCACTATAGTATTCTTTTTATCATGCTTCTAAGTCCAGCTATAGCAGTCACAATGAAAATCATTGTCTGCTATACCTATAAAGATCAGATAATTCTGATCTTTATAGGTATAGTTACATTTATGCCAACATCCAAAAGTTTTTCCTTAAATCTTCATAGATGTCTATGGAGATTCATAGTCATTCAGGTCATGGTTGTCTCAAAGGTGCTTTTTCAAGAGGCAATTGGACTTTCTGGTTTTTTCTTTCAAGACGTTTCACTTCTCATTCAAGAAGCTTCTTCAGTTAATCTATGACTGTAACCTTGTTGCTGGTATCCTTACAATTTATATTGATATTGTTTCCTGATTGCTTATTTGTAACCTATGACTATCATTAAGTGTTGTACCTTATGATTCTTGATGAACGTATCTTTTATTTTATGTACACTGAGAGCATATGCACCAAGACAAATTCCTTGTGTGTCCAATCACATTTGGCCAATAAAAATTCTATTCTATTCTATTCTATTCTATTCTATTCTATTCTATTCTGTTCTATTCTATTCTATTCTATTCTATTCTATTCTATTCTATTCTATTCTATTCTAATCTTCAGAGCTATTCCACCAAGTGCTAGGTTTGTGGCATATGGAAGTCAAAGTTGGACTTTGAAGAAGCAGGGTAGAAAAAGTATTGACACTTTTGAATTTTGGTTTTCTTCGTTCTCAATGGGTTAGTCCCATTTGTCTTGAGTTGTGCTTTTGGGGTGTAAAGAATTGCAGCTAGCATTCCGTCAACAGCACTTTGTAGAACAGACCATGAAAACAACTCCACAGGAAGGACAGATAAAACTTCTTTTATTGGGACTGATTATGACAACACAATCAAGCAAGTCTGATTGTGCAGAACCACCTTCATTTTATAAATTAGTGATATAGAGGAAGTTTATGTCTCAGCCAGTTCTAAATGTTATCTGGACAGTCTGGATTTTTTAAAAAAAATCAGCTCTTTTTTTCCCCCTTGGCCAACACCTTCTACATATCTTCAGAGGTAATCTTCTTTATTCTGTACACATTATCTGTATCACAGTACCCAGCAGCCACTGACATTTGAATAATCTCCATTGGGTGCTACACAAAGTTCACAAAGGCTTTGCAGATTTCTGATTGACCTTGGTTGCTATATTTGAACAAGCCCACAACAGAAAATCTGAACATTTAGGTTCTATTATTGTTGATATGGGCCTTCAAGTCAACCTTGACTCCTGGTGACCATGTGGAACAGGTCTATATTAATTTTTTGACAATATTTTAAGACCCGAATTCCCAGTACCTTTTTCCCAAGGTATAGAGGAAATGACTGCTCCAAAGCCACTTAACTGGTTTTGTGCTTGAGGAAGAACTAGGTTTCCACCTTTAAGCTCTACTATTTAATGTTAGCAATTGGGCAAGGATATCACCATGTACAACATCTTTTTGGCATAACTGCAATTTGCTGCGAATGTTGCCACTTATATACCGTATTTTTTGGACTATAAGACGCACCTTTTTCCCCCCAAAAAGAGGGTGAAAATCTGAGTGCGTCTTATACTCCGAATGTAGCCCCACCCAGCTTCTCAAATTGAGGTTTCAGAAGCTGAAAAAAAGCATCAGAAATGAAGCCTCAGAAAAGAAGCCCCAAACAGAGCTTCAGAAAAGAAGCCCCCAAATAGAGCAAAGTTTTTTTTCTGAAATGGAGTTTCAGAAGTTTCAGAGGCAAAAAAAAAAAAAGCAAGGCACAGAGCTCACAACCAAGGAATCTGTTGCTAAAATTCACCTCTGGGAACAGCTGATTGGGGGTATTCCAGGAGGCCGATCCACCTGCCAATCAGCTTTTTTCTTATTTTCCTCCCCAAAAACTAAGATGTGTCTTATATGCCGAAAAATATGGTAGCTCTATTCTCTACATGGTTTGATATCTAATATTTTAATGCAGGATTTAGACAGCATGCAACAAGCAGAAAAAAATGAAACTGAAGATTGACTCCAGATGGAACACGAAAAAATAAGCTGATTTTCCTATGGCCAACATCCTAAGATAGTTCAGCAGAATTTGCAGCCTACTATGATTTCTTGGCAATTGTGGGTAGAAAAAAGTGAATTTTTCATTGAAAATAGGAATTTGCAAACATTTTAAGAAAGTTAGGAAGGGTGCTGCACCTATTTGTTTTCCCTGTACTTGGGAAAGAAAGGCATAAATGAATTACATAACATCAGATAGGATAAATATTTTGTTCAAGAGGATCTGTTCCCAATCTGGTCTTTCAGGTACTCCAATGGTGCAGCCATCACTTATATAATTGAATCCATCCACCTTGAACAAAAATGTAAAGAAATATATATGTGACATGACATGACTGATTCCCCTGCTTTTCACCTTATATTTATTTATAGGAGAGATCATCTTTATTTATAGGTGAGATCACCTTCTGCTACTGATAGCTTCCCACCGACCAGTACGCTCCCACAGAGAGGGATTCCTCAGGGTGCCGTCAGTCAAACAATGTCGACTGGTGACCCCCAGACAGAGAGCCTTCTCTGTGGGGGCATCCGCCCTCTGGAATGAATTGCCCCTGGAGATATGGATGATCCCTGACCTACGCACCTTTCACCTCAAGACGTTATTGTTCCAACAAGCTGGGCTGGCCTAAACGGGTTGCTTTTATTTTATTTTTTAATGATTCGGAGCCAAATTATTTAATATGTTTTTTAAATTGCTTTTAAATTTTATATATGTGTTTGTTTTATTTTTGGGCTGTGCACCACTCTGAGTCCTTCGGGAGAAGGGTGGTATAAAAATTAGATTAAATAAATAAATAAATAAATAAATAAATAAATAAATAAATAAATAAATAAATAAATTATAAATCTTGCAAGCCATTTATGAAATGAAGAAAGGATATTTTGAAATTTATTCTCTTTCATTTTCTATTGTTTCACATGTACAGTAGATTTATTTCCAACATATTGGAGAAATCATTCTTCATTTGCATTCTGAGATTTTTGATAACATGGGTGCCTTATCTTTGCTCTCTTTAGATTCTACATACTGACATTTTGGTAGAATTGACAATTGCACTTCCATGTTTTTAAGGATGCTTGGGCAAAACAATGAGTTTCTAAGCCTCATTAAAAAAAAAATCTTGCCCCATGTGATCTGAAAATGGATTTTCATGGGCAGTCTGTCCAACTTGTGAAATAATTTTCAGATATACCAGAAGCTGCTTATGGGAACTGTTTATATTTTTAAAAGGCTTGACCTTTGCTAGGTTAAATACACCACTGAGATTTTGCAATGCTAAGCTAACTTTATGTATCTTGAATTTGTACCGGAATTGTAAAAACTGGTGGTAAGGAAATAAGCTATAACAATTTGAAAATAAACATAAACTCTTTGGGCCACTGTTTTTCCCAGAGTTCTCCAAAATGGCCTATGTTGACCCCTGAGGGTCAATCAGAATATCCAATGGGTCAATGGTATTATTATTATTATTATCTCTTTTATTCATTAAACATGAAACTCAGTCAACTGAACATTTAAAAATGTATCACAAATATTATTGATGGGAGCTGATGGTTGATATGGGTTGCTGCCAGCATCCTAGGTATCAACCAAGTATCTTCTTAAAATGTACGATGTTCCGAGTAACACAGTTTTTTGCAGTTCCACTGGTGTTATTGCAGGAAGCTGCAATTTCTTGATGTATTTTGTAAAATTCTTGGACATGCTTCCAAGTGCCCTGATGACAATGGATATTACTGTTACATGTTAATCCATAATCGTGTAGTTTCGATGGCCAGGTCTCAATATTTCATGATTTTTCCCAGTTTTTTTTCTTCAACTCTGGTGTCTTCTGGTACAGTGATATCATCATCATCACAATCATCATTGTGTTGTTATTGTTGTTGTTGTTGTTGTTGTTGTTGTGTGCTCATTCATTTTGAGAACATCGTGTAGAGGTTATATGGAAGTGTTTGGTGAATGGGAATGTATATCACTTCTTTTCTATTAGATACTCAGTGACATTTGATTCCATACTTTATTATATTCTTTGGGATTGATAGAGCTGGAAGAGTTTTATGATGATTCCACAAGCATCATAAAATTCCACTCAATAATTATCAGGAATGAGCTAAACTCTTGGTTGCTCCAATTTGGTTGACATAGAGGTAACATAGTTTTCCCGACTAATCTTTATCCTATATAAAACTGCTGGGAGATGTCATTCATCAGTTTGCAATGAAGTGTCATCAGCATGTTAATGAATCTCATTTCTATATTTCTATCAAGATTGAAGTAGGGCTGCTGTATCTAGAGACCATCAATGAAAAATAAATTCAGATTAAACCATACTAAGATGAAGTTCCTATTTATGCATAAAGACCTGGGCTATCAGCAGTGGTGGGTTACCCCCGGTTCGGACCGGTTCGCAAAAACCAGTAGTAAAACCAGCGGGAGGCCCCACCCACCAACCCAGATGTTGTCATCGGCAAACTGCGCATGCGGAGAAGCTTCTTCACATGCGCAGAAGCAAGGCGCGCACACTAGCGAAGCAAGCGCACCTGCGCAATCCCCTTGCAAACCAGTAGCAAAGGTAAGTAGAACCCACCCTTGGCTATCAGCCCCAGTGGTTACTCTAGACTGGGGTCACATTTCCTCTGAAAAAGCTAGTTTGTGATATGGGAGTGCTCCTTAACTTGTGGCTCTTGTTGGAATATCTGGGGAAAGACTGACACCAGAATACCCCAACGACCAGCTGCCAGGTCTGCTGAAAATTTTGTTCCGTTGAGGATGCAAGGCATGTGGGCTAAGTATCAGGTTTTATCAGTAGGGTCCCTGCAGGGATATATAGAGATATATATACAATATATCCTTTAAATATGTTACAGAATTGTATAGTTGACTAAAACAGACTCATGAAATCCATTGTTAGTGTAATCATACATAAAACACCCAGCTTAATCCTATTATACAACTTTAATACAAAAAGGGGGAAAACATGTCCACTATGAATAGAGCAAAAAAAAAAAAAAAAGCCCAAAGCATTTTTGAATATTTCATGAAGATACATAATTTGTTTTCTTTTATATTAAAAATGTATTATGAGAGCAACAATGATGCACTACCAACATATGTGTGTGTGTGTATAAAATGATATAAACAGTGTGATTGTTCATGGCAGGATATAATATAGAGTTATCTTCTGTGCCCCCCCCCCCCACACACAGGTCTTTCTTTTCAGGATATTTAGACAATAAAGCAACTTGAGCAAAGCTGTCATAATAATAGCAGTGGTAAATATTTAAACATGTATCTTTGCTGGGAGTGAAAAATAGAACGTTATGCTTGGAATATACTTGAAGAGAGCAATTTGAACCTTCACTGAATATACAGAATATTTTTATATAGTTACTTATTTTTAATCTATTACTTCGTCTGCTGCTTTATCCATAAATTTTCGTGGCATCTTTCAAACCCACAGCAATAAAAAGACAAATCTCTTAAAATATCTCCTTCCCCACCACATCCCCATCATCTAGTTATAAAACCATCAAGAAATGCTCAGCTTGATTAAGCCAATATATTTGGCTTTCAGCTTATGTTTCGTCAAGTCCATTTCAAACAATGTAGAAAGACCTGGAGGAAAGGAGGAGTGAACCATTAAGGAGAGACTTCCAGGAGGCATTATAAGTCCCAAGAAAGAGGAGAGCATGGGAAAGTTATTCAAAAGACTCCCCACTCCAATTTTATTTGATGTAATATTCTATCAGTCTGTAATTCTACCCTACTACAATAAAAAACATTTCTGAAATCTCTGCAGTGCTGTTTGACCTGGCCTACCTCAAATGATTGACAGTCCAGCAGATTCATCCCTTGCTGATCTTTAAGCTTATACAGGTAGTCCTCCTTTAGTGACCATAAATTGGGAATGACAACTTGGCCATTAAGCAAAGCAGTCACTAAAGTGAGACTTACTGTGCTTATGATCTTCCTTAAGCTTTTTGCTTTACAAATCTGCAAAGGTTGCAAATGCAAAGATTCATCATAGTTTTTCATCACCATAGTATCTGTAAGAAGTTATAAATGAGAAAGTCACTAAACAAGAACTACATATAGTTCTTTATATGTGAAGAAATAACTAAATATTGAATGCTGGCAAACCCTGATTACTGAAAGAATATTCTTTAATTTATTTTGTCACTGAATCTTATGTATCACCACTATAAATTATAAATGGTACTTCCATCCCTCATAGATTGGATAACTGTGGCACTGGTTCAAAAAGAAACTATGAACAAATTGTACACTAGTTTGTTTCCTTATCTTTTCTAACTAGCCAGCTGGTAAATCCTTTCTGTTCTCTATCTATTGCTGCTACTGTCAACTGCCCGACTAGCAGATCCAATAGAAGTAAACATTCTCAGGAGCTTTGAATTCCCAAAAGTAAAACTTCATTAGTGTTGTGGTCTGCTGGCGGCCTGTGGAGCTGGAAGCAAAGTTGGACAGTGAGCAGGTTGGGGAGAAACATGGGCCAGTTCTGGAGTCTGGGGAAGGCTCGGACGAGGGTTCTGCATCGGAGGCAGAGTGGGGACCAGGGCCATCTGGGAGTTATGTGTTGCCTCTGGAGCCTCCAGAGTTGGACATCAGCAAGGCAGAGGAACAGGGGGAATCTGTTCCCAGTACGCACATGCGCAGAGCTGCCATAAGGCAAGAACAGTTAAGACTAAAGGATGACTCGGGAGTGGGGCTTGGAGATGATTGGCCCTTCCTATAAGACATAAAGGAGGAGCAAAGGCATGTGAACCTTTGCAGGAAGCAACTTTGTTTGTTTTTGTCGGTTTAAATTCTGAAGCTCCGTTTTGATTCTGTGCTCCATGTTGCCTTGCAAAGCTAATTGCCAATTAGGTCTTTGGCAGCATGTCAAGGGAGATAAAGGTGGGTGATTATCAGCCTTATCCCAAAGGACTGTGGCAGACTTCTGTCAGACTCTTTACAAACTATTGGCGACTCATTATGGGCTGTGAATGAACAGAATTCACAGCCGTTGAAATAAAAAGAGTTTTTGGGACTAATCATGTGCTTTTTACTGTCTCAGGAAGCCTAGGTCAGAACAATTGGATACACCATTTCACCACTGAAGAATCAAAACCAGCTCTGGTTTTCCCCTGCAAAGGCTTGCTTAGTTAAACAATAGCTTCCCTTTCTCCCCACCTTCGAGTGTTCACATTGTCCAATTATGAGCCATCCTTTTGCTATGGGAATAATCCACCTTCTTCTTAGGCACCTGCAGTAGAGACCTTGATGGTCTCCAGACTCTCACGATTCATGTGCAAAATCTTACATGGTTGCTTCAGCTTCAGCTGCATTCATTTACCATATTTTCAGCTATCCATCAATCTACTTTTTGAAGGAAGCAATTTTATTGCAAAGAAAAATAAGGTAATAAATAATAAAGCAAATTAAAACAAAGGTATGAGATAAGAAAGAGAAATATAGCTAAATCTAGTTTACACTAATATAAATCAATCTGCCACTCTATATCTGTATAAGCCTGCTAATCCTCCTTTCTTTGGCCTAAAACTTTCTGAAGCTTCTCTTTGGCCCCTCCTTTTATACTGAATCATGTGCAAATTTTAACATCTTCTCCTTATCCCCATTCTATCAATAACAATATTGAATAACACAAGCCTCAGGGCTGTGGCACTCCATTAGAAGTTACTCTTTTAATTTGATATTTAACCCTTGTGAACACTGTCTAAGTGCAGTTGTTTGGCCAATTATCAATCCATCTAAAAGGTTCCATGCTGTTCTTCCTGTATCTTTGAGTTTATATTTTATTGATAAGATCTTCATGAGAGATTCTGTTGGATGCTTTGCTAAGGTCACTATATCCATGGCATTTCCCCAATCTGTTAGTCATTAAAATCAGAATGTCTGCAAAAACATGAATAAAATCTAAATCAATCACTAATCAATTACTTTGTGAAAAATAATATTCCCTTTTAAAATCAAGGAAATATTCTTGAATCCCAACCAGTGGTGAGCTGCTGCATGGTTGCAAGGGTTTGGGCGAACCCTGAGCTCTGATCGCTGGCTGGGCTCACCCACCCGTCCCTGCTATCCATATGCTATCCATTTATAACTTATTTTCTGGCTCGTTGGTTGGCCCAGCTGTGTTCCGTGCCACCCCTGCTGTTCTTACTGGAGCTGCCTGAGCTGATTAGGAGCCTGTTTGAAGCTCTGTTTCTCTCCCAAAGGGGCATGTGCACACGCACACTCACAACTAGTGAACTCTTTGTTAAAGAAAGTGCAGCCCACCTCTGATCCCAACCTCACTGTCCATAACTGCAGAACAAAAGAAGTTATGTTTTAGAATTCATGAAGACTCCATGTTTTAGAATTCATAAAATATGTTATTAATGACTGTTTGAAAGCCAAAATGAAATAAAACCTGTATTATAATATAGTCTTTTTTTCTTACACACATACTATTTTAGTTTTATTTTGTTATAAATGAGATTTGGTCAATATTAATTCATGCTACATCACTGTAGAGCCCACCAGGGAAATGCATGAAGCTGGAATACCAATAGTTCTTTCTTGGCTACTATTTCCATGCTCCTACTCCATCTGCAGTATGCAAAAGGTAAGATTTTTGAACTAGAATGTCTTTGGTGTGATCATATTTCTGATATGCAATAATTATAAGTTCCCCTTGAATAGTAAAACCCAACATCCTGTTAAAAAGCATTAAATATTTCTAGTTTTATATTTAAGAAAGCCAGCTGGGTTTAGTGGTTAAGGCATCAGGCTAGAAACTAAGAAACCATGAATTCTAGTCCTACCTTTGGCATAAAACCAGTTGGGTGACCTTAAGAAGAAAGCAATGGCAATCCAGTTCTTAAATCTTACCAAGAAAACTGCAAGGATTCTTCCAGCCCATCACCAGAGCGAAAGAAAGAAAGAAAGAAAGAAAGAAAGAAAGAAAGAAAGAAAGAAAGAAAGAAAGAAAGAAAGAAAGATAGATAGATAGATAGATTAGTTTGGGCAAACATTAGATGTATATTTGCTTGTTTCTTTCAGACTGCCAATTTTTCAAACCACCATCCTCCCCCCCCTCCACACACACACATACAAAAAATCAGCACACCAAACAAACAAAGAAATGCAAACTCCAACTACAGGTGCAATTTGTAGGCTGAAAATAACCACAGTCTAAATTGTTCCTCCTGGATCAAAAAGTGCTAGGCTCAGCTATCAGAGCTTCACTACCATTAATAAGAAATTGCTGGTTGTATGATTTGGTGGTTAAGAAAACAATATTAAAGGAAATCCCCTGGTTTGCTGTTAAACTGAGTACTTCAGGCGAAATTCTGACTTACTGAAAAAACATTTTACTTCACTTTTATTTCCTTCTGATTTACAACTCACAGAATTCAATTCTCATACACGCTTATTAGAGACAACTGTTTCTAACAGACCTATACTCCTGCCAATCAGCATGTAAATGGAAGATTTTCCAAAAGATAAGTTTTGGAGTATCTTCCCTAATTTAGTGATCTTCTGTGGAACTTCAACAAACTTAATTTCTCTTACTTTAGGTATGTAGCACTTTAGCAGTAACTATATCAATAAATGCCTGAAGAAAAAGAGATTCAGAGGCCTACTTGTGATAGTCACAAATTCCTTTAAGATGACAAGACGATCAATGCCAGACATGGTCCCTGAATGACATATTGTCCTTCTGAATGAAGTCATCTACTTTTTTTTACTCTGTTTTTTGCTTGGTAACATTCAGAAGCTCTGCAAAATATTTCTTTTTTCTCCTTGTTCCATTCTTTGTTTAGACAAGAAAGAAGAAGTGGCAGCACTAGCATTTGTCAAGAAAAACGTCTTTGTGGTTATTGGTCTGAGCCAAAGCAACATCCAGCAGTACAAGTTTTGGTATGTTTCTGTTTGGATTTTTTAAAAACTAATTTTTATTAGAATTTTTTTTTTACCAAATAAAGATCTACAGGAAAAATATACAAAAAAACAAGTTAAGAGAGAGAGGGGGGATAAATAAAACATACAGATATAAGAAAAGAAAAAAAAATTAAAGAAACAATTTCTAATCTTCCTTAGTCACAAATTAACTTATTGTCACTTGTTCCCAACCAAGATTTCATCACATAATTTCACTTCTTCCCATATTCAGCCCTTTTCGGTCAGCAAATCCAGAAACAATCAAATTATTTTTATTCAGTTTCAGCAAAAAGGTCATAAAGCAGGAAACTGTGAGTTCAAGTCCTGCCTTAGCTATGAAAGCCAGCTGGGTGACCATGGGCCAGTCACACTGTCTCAGCCCAACTCGCCTCACAGGGTTGCTGTTGTGGTAGGGAAAATGGGAGGAGGAAAGTGTGTTGGATAGGTTTGTCACCATGAGTTATTTGTAAAAATAATAAAAGCAGGATACCAAGAAGCACACAAAGAAATAAACAAACAAATAAATGGAAAATTTACTGAAATCATATTAGCTTCATGGTATCCAACTGCCATTCCCCACAGCAGAATTAAGATTTCAATTGGAAAATCATTTCAAGTAGATTACTGAAAGTCAAGGCTGGCTAAATCTTTAGGCAGTGTAATAGCATTATCTCATGTAACAGATACTCAGAGGTCATTGTTGTATCTTTTCTATTGATTAAATAAAACATAACAGTTAAGAAAGGTTTTCTTGCTGCTTACTCAATTGAATAGTCTAGAAGATCTATCTCCACTGAACCTGCAAGAATACAATATAAGGAAGTTACGTAACAAGAAAGTTACTGACATACTTAATTAACTAATAATTATTAGAAAAGAATTCAATACATTCCCTGCTCCTATTTCAGTTCTTCATCCTGAAGACTGCTTTACTAATTAGGTTTGAGAAAGTCCAACCTTGAATATAAGGTATGATTTAAGAACCACATTGGTGTTTGATTTATTGTTTTGCATGCTGTATTATGTATGCTGTAAATGGAAAACTTGCATTTTTTGTGATGGCTTTTCTAGACATTCTTGAAACTCTAAACAGACTTCTCAGTCAATCCATTTGTGGCTGAATAATATAGTGTTGGTGTTATATTTTTAATTGCATCCTTTTTCAAGAATGTCTGAAGCTACACATTCAGTTCCTTACTAATCTCAATTTTTCCCTAACTCCTATACTTCCAAAAAACTCTCCTGGTAGATCTACAGCTATTTTGAACTTATGTCCACCACAATTAAAAGTCTATGCCCATAAACAGTCCTTCAAAATCTAAATTACTTCTTTGCTTTGGCAAGATAACCCATTTCTATAGGTGAAATACTGCTATTATTGGCATCTTTTGAATATATTGAAGTTGATTGCAATCTCTTCAGTTTGTTAATCTATTCCCAACTCAGCTTTAATGCCTTTACTACTTCATGATGTAAAAAAAAAAAAAAAAGCTCCTGGAGCACTTAAGTTTTCAGCATGAATGGTATCTCTCATACTCTTCACATAACGCAACCTCTGCCAAGTGTAAATTCATCATAATGCTGGTGTTTTGCCATATGTTCCAGCTATTGTGTTGTAAACTTGAGATCCTGTTGCTCTCTACTTGTGGTTCTGTAAATCATCTAAATTGTGAAGGGAAGTTTCTCAAAGGAGTCAGCTTGGGATGTCAGGTTTTCAAACCATTTACCCTGTAGAGGTAAATAAGATAAACCCTCCGCATTTGCGTTGCGTTGAGTTTTACTCAATTCTATTTTGTATGTGTATTTTTCAGTGAATACAAGGCAATGTGGCATCAAAGCCATTGCTGTAAATGACATTCCTTTTTGAAGTCTAAAGATTGATAAAAGTGACTCATGATAAGTGGCAAAGTTAAACTTTTCTATACAATACTGGTTGAAAAATCGAATGCCTAGATTCACATTCAGAGTCTCCATTGGTTCATGAATAATTATTTTTTATAGCTGTGAGTGATCATGATGCAAATGCTACTTGTCTTTCACTGCTATCTTTCCTTATATGTGACATAACGGTGCTGATATCATACAGTGAGGCAACTCAAACCAATGACAGCAGTAAGGGCAGATTGTAATGTGTGAGCACCATTTCTGATTTTACAGAAAATTAGTATTAGTATAGCTATGTAGCACTGAGTTCCAAGATGTCTACAAAGTGCTGGTACAGATGCTAGCTACCAAAATACATCTGTTACAATAACATAACTCCATATTATATTTATGGTGGGAAACAATACTCCACATACAAATAAGCTTCTGTTAGGTTTGTTTGGCTGAAATGTTGTGCCCCAGTGAGCTTAGCAAAATGTCTTCAGTTCAAGGAAGAAGGGTGCTCAAGAGTGCAATAGTGGATTCAATCTAATTTTAAAGTCCCTAATTTTAAAGTTTAGATCTTGACAGTTCCATTTTTCTTAGCTTCTGGTATCACAACTGTAGCCCATGGGTATTGTGGTATGTCAGCAGCCTGCGGAGCTGGCAGCAGAGTCAGACAGTGAGGAGGCTGGGGAGGAGCATTATTGTGGCCCGCCAGCAGCCTGCGCGGATTGTGGCTGATCCCGACAACGAGGAGGCTGGTGTGGTGTTGCGCCAGCAGTCTGTGCAGCCGGCGCTCGAGTCGGACAGCGAGGAGGCTGAAGAGGAAGTGGTGCCAGAGGCAGAGACTCAGCCAGGGCCTTCAGAACCTCCAGAGGCTCCTTCAAGTGAAGAGAGTGAAGTGGAGGAGCCTCTTCCCAATGCTCGAGCACGCAGGGCTGCCAAAAGGCAGGAGTGGCTACTCAGGAGGAGGTCTCTTCGAGAGTAAGGCTTGGGGTTAATTGGCCACTCCCTTAGCTTATTTAAGTTCGCACACAGATAGCAAATGTTGCTGGAAACAACGTGTGGTCCTATGCAGAGCATTTTGAGAGTGAGTTTTTTGTTACAACTTGGTTTCTGGGCTGATTGCCAACCCTTGTCGGACTTTGTTTAATCTCTGTAATTCATAGCAGGCTGATAAGAACATTGGTGGTTAAAGCCTGCATTTTGAAAGGGGTCTGTTTGTATTAAATGGAGTTTTTGGAGCTGTGTGTGTGTGCTACACTTCTTGAGACCCGTAGCTGGGGCAGAACAAGCATGGGCCAGTCCTGGAGTCTTGGGAAGGCTCGGATGAGGGCTCTGTGTCGGGGGCAGAGATGGGGCCAGCCATCTGGGAATTATGCATGGACTCTGGAGCCTCCAGAATCGGACATCAGAAAGGAACAGGAGGAGCCTGTTCCTAGTGCGCATATGCGCAGAGCTGCCAGAAGGCAAGAACAGTTTAAACTAAAGGGATGACTTGGGAGTAAGGCCGGGAGATAATTGGCCCCTCCCATAAGGCTTAAAAGAGGAGCAAAGGCACGTGGGCCCTTTGCAGGAAAGCAACGTTAATTCTGTTCCCAGTTGGCATCTCTGTTTGATTCTGGACTCGGTGTGGCTTTGCCAAGTAGGTCTTTGGCAGCATGTCAAGGGAGATAAAGGTTGGTGATTATCCTGAAGGACTTCTCCTGAAGGACTTTTTGCAACTAATTGGGACTCAGCTGTGAATGAACATAATTCACAGCTGTTGCAATAAAAGAGGATTTTGGGACTACTTGTGTGTTTTAATGACTCAGGAAGCCTAGATCACAACAATGGGCTGCACTCAGCCTTCAAAGGAATTCCCTCAGCTTCTATCTAAACGAACCTGGTCTCTACTTTTTTGTGTGGCATATGGAACTGGACATGCTCTGTAAAACTTGCGTGTGACATTATTCTTGCGAGCCTATTACTGAAGTTTATATGTGCAGATGCTATCTTTGAGCAGAAATTGTGCATCATCCAATATCTTTCTTAACCACTGGTGATACAAAATACAGTATATAAACATAGTTATACTGTATATAAGCTGTTGAAGCTCTAGTTCATCAATATCCTTATTAAATCATAAACCCATTGTGCTGGTCCAGCCTGTGTATATAACATAAAAGCCCAATATATCCTGCTGATTACTGTATTTTATAATTACAGTCATTCAGTATAAGTCTGTAATTATAAATTCTGATAGTTTTGGATTGGCATTCTTGAAGTGCTGCTCCAATTCAGCTTGTGCTAGCCTATAACTGGTATAAAAGCATGTATCAATTACATTACAGTATAAGTCATATTACTGCTGGCCTCATTTCATACTTTATGCTATAAACTGAATTGCCTCTTCCTGTTTAATTTCATGAACAGATTCTTTCTCTATGGCAGGCCTCTACAGCAGGTCCCGCTGATGAATTAAAAATCATCACGGGCCACAAAGGAGTAGCCATTGGTTAGCAGAGGGGCAGTTGAGCTTGTGATGGTGGTGACACTTGGAATGCCCAGCAGCATATTTTTCAGAATGGTGGCAGTGGTGAATTTATTATTATTATTATTTAAAATGCCAGCATGTTTCACAAAGGTGTTTGACAGGCCACATGCCCGTGGATCTTATTTTGTGCAGGCCTGCTTCACAGCATGGACTAGTCTTTAAACCAGCATGGCAAGAGGTCCATTTTCTCTTGAAGAATAGGGTCTGTGAATATGTCTCACCTATCGCCTTTTCTTCAGGTCTGTCCTTTAAATGTACATTGAGCTAGCATATGTGAACCTCTGCCACGATGATAGCACAGTTCATTGTGACCTCTCAGAGTTTGTAACATTGTTTCTATACTTCTATATTACAGGTTATTCATATCTGCTTTTACTCCTGACTACAGCTCCATGGTATCTCAAGCAATTGCGTTTCCATGGAGACAGTAATTTTCAAATACTGTCTTCAAAATATTAACTCTCCTTCTGTTAAGATGCTTCTTTTTATTTTGTTTTTTTGTTTTTTTCAGAATAGCCACTGTTATTCACTTTAGTTTAAGCAGCTTTTCACATTCAGCTGTATGTACTGCAGTTCACTCTCCCTCTCTGCTTGTTCTTATAAAACTGAAATAATTTGGGCACCAAATGTTCCTGCATTATTTTTCTTAAACTTCTCAGTAACCTGTATACTTGCTTGCCACCACATCAGTAAAACAGGCAACATCGTTTTAGAAAGTACTTCATTTGCCTCAAACATTGTTCAGGTACCCTTTATATAATGTCAATTCATCTGAGTTAGCATCAGATACATTAATTTTTTTCCCAGTAAAACTAGGCATTCTGCTGGGCAGTTTTTACTTTTAGCTTTACTCACTGTAACCAATTTAAAATTATTCTTCCTCGTGGTTTGAGGTTTTATTCTCACCTCTTTCCCATCTGGACATAACATGAAAATTTAGAGCCTTTTTAATTTTTTAGTAATCAATCCCCATGTTTTTCAATTGTAGTAGCTTACGAGCTCTGTTTTTCCCTCCCCTATAAATTGATCAATTGTCATAATCAATGTAGATTATTTTGCCTCAGATACCAAAATATGCCAGGGAATATCCCATGTGGAAAACTGTAATTAACTCTATGGAGATTCTCAGTCACTCAGATCATGATTGCCCCAAAGATGCTTTTTCAAGAAGCAACTGGACTTTCTGGTTTTTCTTTGAAGACATTTCACTTCTCATTCAAGAAGCTTCTTCAGCTTTGACTGGATGGTGGGGAATGGAAGATTTATATTCTTGCAATCAGCTGGTCATTTGCATTCTTTTAGCAAATTGTTAAGGCCACCTGGAAGTTTATCTGTGTCTTCAGGGTCACCTGAATAGTTCAAATGGGTGTGGAGCCTTCTTGAAATTGCTGCAAGGACTGTATTGTAGACAAAGAATGCAAATGACCAGCTGTCTGCAAGGAATATAAATAATGCCATTCCCCACCATCTGTAGAAGCTTCTTGGATGAGAAGTGAAACGTCTTCAAAGTAAAACCAGAAAGTCCAATTGCCTGTTGAAAAAGCATCTTTGGGACTGTAATTAACTCTTTCATATTTGCAAATATTGCCAGAAAAACAAAAACTCTCTGCAAGTACAATGAATTTTAAATAAATAAAATTTAGGCCATCCTTTTGATTGTATAAAATGGAAGCGAGACAAAGTATTTTGTTTGCAAAATGGATTGGCTCATTAGTCACTTAATGAGAGGTAGGATTTTAAAAACTACAAGCCAACAAAAGTTTGTTTCTCTCTGGATCTGGCCTATATATTTGTTTTGATATGTGTGTTTTAGAAATTTCACTATCATTAGAACAACATACCAAACATTTGAGGACCATTAATCCAGAAAATAAAACTCTTCTAATTGATACTGTTCAAACAATTGAACTAAAGAAATGAAGGAAGTTTTGGTTTAACATGGCTTCTTTGAGACTCTGTGAAAAGGGATATTGGTGTGACTTTTATCACTGTTACAAGTTCTCATTTATTTTGACTCCCTTTCTTTCTTCCTCTGGTAAATCATGAGGTGTTTTGAAGGGGATAAAATCAGGGGTGAAATCCAGCAGGTTCTGACAGGTTCTGGAGAACCGGTAGCAGAAATTTTGAGTAGTTCGGAGAATCAACAAATACCACCTATGGCTGGCCCCAGGAGTGGGGAGGGAATGGGGATTTTGCAGTATCCTTCACCTGCCATGCCCACCAAGCCATGCCCACAGAACCGGTAGGGAAAAATTTTGCATTTCACCCCTGGATAAAATGGCATTGTTTTCCTCATGTAGGTGACACCAATTGGCAGCTCTTTTTTGGTCTATATTGCATTTTTCATATATATCAGGCTGGTTCCCTGTTGAAAAGATAAAAATGGAAAGATACAATAAAAATAACTAAGGATATTAAAATCATTCTTTAAATGTCAAACTTGCTGCTAACCTAGTTCCATTGCTCAGATTTGAGATGCTACTTTTTAAATCCTCCATTAAACTAAGCAATCCTGCCTCTATTAAACTAAGCAAAGCTTTACAAAAGTTTAACCTCTCCATTTCATCATCAGGTGCAATTTTTCCCCTCCATTTATACTTTAGAAGATAGGCACAAGATCCAGAAAGTTATTGATAGACTTGAACATTGGAGCCCATTCAACAAAATGCAATTCAGTGGTGAGAAAAGTAAGGTTTTACACTTAGGTGAGAAAAACTAAATGCAGAAGTACAGACTAAGAAAAACTAAATGCAGAAGTACAGACCTGACTCAACAGCAGTAACTGTGAGAGGGATCTAACTGCCAAAAAAGCCAACAGAGGAACAGTAATAAGATTATGTGAAGTACCATTATGTACTGCCTTGGTAAGATCACACTTGGAATACTGCAGTGTTTCCCAAACTTGACCCTTTGAAGATGTATGGACTTCAACTCCCAGAATTCCTCAACCAGGTATACTGGTTAGGGAATTCTGGGAATTGAAGTCCATGCATCTTAAAATAGCCACGTTTGGGAAACACTGGAATACTGCATTCAGTTCTGGCCACCACAATACAAACAACAACAACAACAACAACAAAAAACAACAGTTGAGACTCTAGAAAGAGTGTAAAGAAAAGCCGAATAAAGAAGGCCGAACACTTTCAGGAACTGGGTATGCCTAGTCTAATGAAGAGAAGGACTATGGGTGACATGATAGCAGTCTTCCAATATTTAAGAGGCTGTCTCAAAGAAAAGGGGGACAATCTATTCTCCAAAACAGTTAAGGGCAAGACAAGAAACAGTGGATGGAAAAGAGAGATCCAACCTTGAACTAAGGAGAAATTTCCTGATAGTGAGAATCAATTGATTTCAGAAGTTGTGGATACTCCATAACTCAACGTTTTTAAAAAGAGACTGTATAGCTATTTGTCCAGAATGATATAGAATCACTTGGTTGGGCAGAGGGTTGGATAGAAGACCTCCAAAATCTCTTCCAATACTATTATTCTGTAGTCTATTATTCGGTAGTTCCAGCATCATTAAACCTCTGCAGGCCTGAAAATCAAAACTGAAAAATTATGGCATAAACAGGCCATGGTGATCCCAGTGGTTATCAGCACACTGAGTGTCATACCAAAAAATCTTGGATGGTACTTAGAAAATCTGTGCATTGACAAAATTTCCATCTGCCAATTACAAAGGGATGCACTGCTTCAATCTGCACATATACTATGCCAATACATTACAACATCCTAGGTTCTTGGAAAGAACTAGATGCTATGTAGGCCAACACCAGTTAAAGAACTTGCAGCTATGATTTGAAATGATGTGTGTATAATAATAATAAAAATTAAACTTGCATGCTGCCCTATTTTCAATAACTAACAATTTCTGTTTTTGTCACGGAATATGAAAGGCTTTGTGTGTATGGAATATTCTATAATATTAATAATTTATGGTTTACTAATTCCTCTTAAAACCATACAATGTCTTGCATATTATTTCTGAGATGCTATTAATGCTACCAACATTTATTAATCTTCTATAACCACAATTAAAAGCCATGTGGTTAGAATTACTGTAATGTGCAATGTTTTAAAGTGTACCAGAATGAAATTTTATAGGCCACACAAACTTTTCTGTTTGGGAAATTTGTTATTTTCTGATTACCAGAATCAGCCCAATCCTACTCTTCCTTAAATGAAAGATATGCTGTTTTTACTGGAAATATGCTCCTTTACTTGAACATAGTAAAGCATAAAAGTATAAAAATCCTAGTTAGCACGAAAGAAGTATTTCGGGAAGCATATTTCCATTTATTCATTATATAGCAAAGTTAATCTGCCTGGGTCAAATGGGATAAAAACAGGGGACACAGTGCTGAAGAGACTTAATGACACTGGAGTTGCTAACCAGAAATGGTTTGCCCTCTGTCGGTTCAAGCCCAGCTCTGTGAGATAGAATGAGCTCCCATCACTCAATCCCTCAGCTCCTGCCTGCCCAGCAGTTCTGTTAAGGATATTGTTGAGGTACACCCGAACTTGTGGCTTATAAAGCAGAGTACTGTTAGAGTTTTACTCATGGAAACGGTTTTGAGAGTAATTGTGAATAACATACAGACAAACTGGGTTTTATAGTATTTTACTTTTAGGGAAAAGCAAATTCATAGTCCTTTAACAATCCCAAGTCTTAACCATATAAAGTGCAATATAAGATCAATCCAGGGATATAAAATCTTACCAGTTTGTAGAAAAATACAAGACACAATCAGGAACAATAAAAAAACAGTTCAATAAATATCGGAAAGCAGTAAATAAATAATCATGATCAAAACAGTTGACCATAGAGAGACTTACAGTATAGCAGCAGGTAAAATGGTGTAGTAGTCCACACTAACCATAATTTAGCTTTCTTAAATACATTGGCTACAGACCTCAGCCAATCAGGATGCAGAATGACTCAGCACAATTCTTAAAGTTACATAATACATTCACATAATACAAACATACAATGTTGGCTTATATATTTCCTGGCCAACAAGTTCAAAAGCAGGCAACATTGCAAGAAGATAAATGGATACCCTTCAGTGGGAAAAAATACCTAGCTGCATTCATTTGTGTGGAAAGCAGAAGCCGGCACTGGACCTGGCCAAGATGCAAGACATCACAACACAAGGTGAGGTGAGACTAAAAGAGGAGCCTGGAAGAGCCAGCAATTCAAGTCCGCTATCTAATTGGTGCAGCGGTGGGTTCTAAATTTTTTTACTACCGGTTCTGTGGGCGTGGCTTATTTTGTGGGCATGGCTTGATAATCATGTGACAATTCTTTAGGATTTAGCAGAGGTACTGGTCTACCAGGCTTTTAACTGCTTGCAGAGCTGTACTGGTCTACTCATTTGTTTTTGGAGGCACTGGTCTACCCATTTATTTTTGCAGGCACTGGTCTACTCATTTGTTTTCTTTTAACACTGATCAGCTGTAGGGCAGCCCTTTGAAGCCCCGCGGCAAGAGTTTAAATAGTTTTTTTCCCTCTAGCCGATAGCTGGGACTCAGGAGGCAGCAATAGATTGGGGGTGGGGCCAAATAAAAGGTAAGAATAATGCAGGGATGGTGAGGGGTGGTGGGGGGTGAGGGGGGCGGGGGGGGGCAGAACCGGTTTGGCGACGTCATATCGTCACTGCTACTGGCTCAGCCAAACTGGGCCAAACCGGAAGGAACTCACCACTGAGTTGGTGTAAAGTTATTTTGCTCCCCGTGGTACACCAAGGATAGGTGCGCAAGAGCCAAGTGGAACAAAGTAGCAATCTAGGCTGTCATGACTGCATTGGGTCTATTATGTGTAGATTTCCCTGATACTGTATGCCATATGCTAAATAATAAATACTATAAAAACAGTCCTGTGATGTTTTATTTATTTATTTATTTATCTGTATGTGGTTGAAATATTATATTGGGCCGTCAATTTTTCACAATTTTCAGTTGTATCAGCTGCAATATTTCATTGCAAAAAGAGAAAAAATATATATTTAAAAGACTGTATTACGCAACTAGTACTACTATTAGTATATTCATCAGACTTTGAACAGCATCAATATTGTCATTCTGTCCTGGCAAATGATTAGAATGTAACCTTTGCTACTTTCTATGCTTTTGTTTAGTGAAAAGAAGGACTAGGGGTGACATGATAGCAGTGTTCTAGGATATCAGGAGCTGCCACAAAGAAAAGGGAGTCAAGCTATTCTCCAAAGCACCTGAGGGTAGGACAATTCCAATAGATGGAAATTAATCAAGGAGAGAAGTAACCTAGAATTAAGAAGAAATTTCCTGACAGTTAGAACAATTAACCAGTGGAATGACTTGTCTCCAGAAGTTGTGAATTTTCCAACACTGGAAGTTTTTAAGAAGAAATTGGATAACCATTTGTCTGAAATGGTATATCGTTTCCTGCCTGAGCAGGGGGTTGGACTAGAAGACCTGCAAGGTCCCTTCCAACTCTGTTATTCTATTCTATTCTATTCTATTCTATTTATTTATTTATTTATTTATTATTTAAATTTCTATACCGCCCTTCTCCAAAATAGGACTCAGGGCGATGAACAGCCAGAATAAAAAACAATACATACAAAATTTAAAAACAATTTAAAATAATTAAATATTTTTGGCCGCAAATTAAAATAACCCAATTTAAAATCAATTTAAAATTAACTCAAGCCAGCCCCGCTAATTGAAATAAATGGGTTTTCAGGGCCCGACGAAAAAAAATACGTTATTGTACGTATCTCCGGGGGGAGGTTGTTCCAGAGGGTGGGCGCCGCCACAGAGAAGGCTCTCCCCCTGGGGGTCGTCAGCCGACATTGTCTGGCGGACGGCACCCTGAGGAGGCCCACTCTGTGCGAGCGTACTGGCCGGTGGGAGGCTATTGGTGGCAGAAGGCGGTCTCGTAAGTACCCCGGCCCTAAGCCATGGAGCGCTTTAAAGGTGGTCACCAACACCTTGAAGCGCACCCGGAAGACCACTGGGAGCCAGTGCAGCTCGCGCAGGAGAGGTGTTACGTGGGAGCGCCTCGTCGTCCCCATAATCCCCCGCGCGGCCGCGTTCTGGACCAGCTGGAGCCTCCGGGTGCACCCCAGGGGGAGCCCCATGTAGAGAGCGTTGCAGTAGTCCAGGCGGGAAGTGACGAGTGCCTGAGTGACCGTGCGTAGGGAGTCCCGATCTAGAAAGGGGCGCAACTGGCGTATCAGGCGGACCTGATAAAAAGCCCCCCTGGCCACGGCCGTCAAATGATCTTCCAAAGACAGCCGTGCATCCAGGAGGACGCCCAAGTTACGAGCCCTCTCCGTGGGGGTGAGTGATTCGCCCCCAATAGCCAGCGATGGCGTCAGCTGGCTATATCGGGACGCCGGAAGCCACAGCCACTCGGTCTTGGAGGGGTTGAGTCGGAATATTCTATTCTATTCTATTCTATTCTATTCTATTCTATTCTATTCTATTCTATTCTATTCTATATTTCTATTTCTATTCTAATTTGAGATAAAGTAGGATTTAGTCCATATATACCATGTGACTTGTAATCTACCAGTAATTGGCAATAGATAGTTTTCTGATACAATTAGAAAGAAAACATATTTTTAAAATGAAACAACAAAAATTCTATGAAATGAGAAAAAGAATCTTCCGTAATTTTGCCACTTGTTTCTGTCAACTAAATTGGAGATATTTTATCCATGTTTTTGCCTTCTCTGATGTAAACACTAAAAAGAAATTTTAATTGATAGGCCTTAGGAAATGCTGTAACACCGTGGTGGATTTTAGTACTAAAGGCTAATAAGAACTGTCAACCCCAGGCACTAATGTGATCATTATGAAACTGAGATAAAAACATGACACTTTGAAGACCTTTTACAAAACAGAAGAAAAAGAACAAACCTTGTCAAGAAATTAAGCTGTCTCTTTATTTGTACATATGTGTGTGTTTGCATGCTCAGGGACACAGCCTCTGTTATAATAATTCTAACCATTGTTACCTTTAATATTAAATCAGGCATACAACAAGCGTTGCACATTTCTCCAGCATTAAGGTGGAGGCTTTGTTTTTAATGCTGTACCCACCCTCTGCAGATTTTAAGTAGCATTCCAGTGAAACCCACTGGAGTAGCACCTATTACTTTATAAATTGCGGTGTCAGTGCTGATTCTGTGTGGCAAGCAGGAAATCAATACGCTATATGGCTTTGTGGAAATCTGTGTGAAGCAGGTTTTCCAGCAGTCCACGTTGGTGTGGAACTACTTAGCACTTAAGATGTATTTGGAAATTTATAGAAAAGTTTTAGATGTAAAGGCAATGAGGGGAGAGAGATGGAAATTACTGTTGGATTGAACAATTCATTTCTGCTCCTCTCCAGACCTCTCCTCCAAGCCTATACCTTCACCTTAGTACCACTGAAGGAATCAAGCCACCATAGTAATAATGGCTCTGTTCAAACAAAATATCATTACTGAATTAACCAATTTTCTGTATTCACACAACATACTGAAGTATAAACTAAATGATAAAATAATTGTTGATATAGAACATTGAATTATAATAATAATTCAAGGTAAAAAATTGGAGTCCCTTGCTGATCTAATCTCTTTTATATATTATGCTCTTTAAAACTTTTTAGTTTGACTGCTTTTGACTTATTTAATGTTTTAATATTTTTTTGCTGTAAGCTGCCCAGGATCAGGTCTTGTGAGTGAGTGTGTGTGTGTGTGTGTGTGTGTGTGTGTGTGTGAGGGGGCATATAAACGGGCAAATTTGGTATTTTTTTGTGATTCCAGTCACTCACTTACAACCATCATGTTCACATAATATCATGTTCACAACCATCATGTTCACATAATATCATGTTCACAACCATCATGTTCACATAATATCATAAGAAAGAGATTAAAAGGGAGGTAGAGAGCGCTTAATAAGTGCTCCATTAAGTGTAATAGATAGACCAAGGGTGTCAAACTTGATTTCATTGAGGGCTGCATCAGGGTTGTGTTTGATCTCAGGGGGTGGGGGTGGCCTAGGTGGGTATGGCCAGCTCAACATTACTCATGTCAGGGACACCTGTGGTGGCCCAAGCACTTTGCCAACAAAAATGGGCACCCAAGCTCCGTTTTTGGCTGTGATGGCCTCCTGCAACCCTCTGCCAACAAAAACAGAACTCAGGGGGGCCATGTGCAGCCCTTGCGAGCTCTGTTTTTGGCTGGGATGGGCTTCTACAACCCTCTGCCAGTGCAGCCCTCGCAAGCTCTGTATTGGTGGCAGGGGCGCTGCAAACCGATCCTTCACTATTTCCAGGGTGGCCCCTGGGCTAGATCTAAGCACCCCTGAGATAGAGTTACATAACATAACATAACACTGATAACAGCAGATACTTCAGTTGATTTCTCAACCAAAAGCCTAAGAAGTGATTATCCAGCCATCATGCCCAACTGACTCCCATTTTGTCATTTAAAAGACTAGGAGAGTTGTTATCTTTTGATAACTATTGGCACGGCTTGGAGGAAGGGAGAAATCAAGCACATTCTTCCCCTCATTTAATCAGCTCAAGGTTGGATACTTTTCTTAAAAGCTTCAAAGGGTTGGTTCAATTTTGTAAAACTTTGAGTGAAACATCCTTTTCAAAAGCCTTCTGAAGCTATATAGCCTATCTGCTTCTGAAGGAAACCAAGCTGCCATCTTTATGGTCCTTTGTTTTCTGTCACTACATGTCAGAAGAAGCCTCAATACATGCCTAGCAAATGTCTTCAGAAGCTGTTTTCAGCCTCACTTCATAATTGAGAAGTAGCATCTGCATTAATTGAGAATTTAAGCAATGAATAATAATAGCAAATTGATTGAAATTTAGTTGAATCATCAAGGTACCGAAAAGCTCCCATTTATTAATATAGACTTTTTAAAATTGTCCCCAGACTTTGAAGTTATAATTTATTTTCACACACCAATATTGTGTGCATTTTCTGCAAGAGAGAAACCTTTGTTCTAGCTTAGTGGCAAGAGACTGAGTTTCACTTCTGCAAGAGAAAACTATGATTTTAAAATCATCATTTAAAATGGAAAAGAGCAGTTCTCTGCCAAAATATATTTATCTTATGTTCCTCTTAAACAGAGTATTAAAAAAAAATTCAATATTAAGCCACAGATTATGCAAATGGTATTGCCACAATAAATAATAGCTATAAATAGGAATGCCAGGGTTTCTTGTATTTTTATGCATTAAAGAAAAGATGGTGTCACAGTTATTTTCCCCATATGCTAGTCTTCACTGCCTGATTATTTTCACTGTAGGGAAAAGGAGATGTAACAGAACAGAATTAGCCAGACTTCCTTGCTGACAACTGACAGCTCCCAAGCAGATCCTATTTGCTGTCATTTTCCAGTAAAGGTACTGTCTGGTAACTTGGAAAAACAGTACTTTTAAGTCCCAAAGGTGCTTTTCCAAGAGGCAACTGGACTTTCTTGTTTTCTTTGAAGACATTTCACTTCTCATCCAAGAAGTTTCTGCAACACTGACGATGGTGGGTAATGGAAGGATTTATATTCCTTGCAGATAGCTGTTCATTTGCATTCTTTTAGAGAGTTGTTGAGGCCACTTGGAGGTTTAACTGTGTCCTCAGGGTCACCTGAGTAGTGCAAATGGATGTTGAACCTTCTTGGAACTGCTGAAAGGACTGTGTTGTAGGCAGGAGATAGGTGTTGTTGTATACTTCCTCCTCTATTGAAATAGGGCTGTTCAGTTTTGACATAGATCCCCTGTTTGACCCCCTTTCAAATCACCTGTTTTCTCTGTCCAAAATCTTTTCCTGACTGGTACAATGCAGCGAAACATGTGCAGATCTGTACATTGGGGAAACAAAACAACCATTTCACAAATGGATGGCACAACATAGGAAAACAAACCTATCAGGACAAGATTCAGCAGTCCATCTGTATTTAAAGGACAAAGGCCACACTTTTGAAGACAGCAAAGTCTATATTTTGGACAGAGAGGAGCTCTGGTTTGAAAGAGGCATCAAAGAGACTATTTATGTAAAAATTGAACAGTCCTCTCTCTGCAAAAGGAGAAGGATACAACATTATCTATCTCCTATCTACAACACAGTCCGTTGAGCAGTTCCAAAAAGGCTCCACATCCGTTTGCGCTACTCAGGTAACCCTGAGGACACAGATAAACCTTCAAGTGGCTTCAACAACTCTCTAAAAGAATGCAAATGGCCAACTGTCTGCAAGGAATATAAATCCCTACCACCCAGTCAGAGCTGAAGAAGCTTCCTGGATGAGAAGTGAAACGTCTTCACAGAAAACCAGAAAGTCCAGTTGCCTCTTGAAAAAGCACCTTTGGAACAAACATGACCTGGATGACTGAGAATCTCCATAGACAGTGCTTCTAAGTCTGTTGAGTATTCCTTCATAAATTAGCAGAGGATTCATAAATACTCAAGATAACTTTGCATGATACAGGATTAAATAGGAACTTAAAGTAATTTGTTCTGATAGTTCATATACACTTTGCAAATTCTAACTTTGGAATTAGCATACCATATGTGATAATAATCTGAGGATGGCTGGCCCTTAAACTAATTATCTATATTAGAGAACACAGGAACATTGCTTAAAGTTCTTGAGTTAAAAGCATGTTACCAAAATGCTAAAGATATCTACAATTCTAAATCAGATATATAGACCAGAGTTTAGCTAACTATTTTAGTAAAGAGTTAGTTTACATACTGCCCATCTTGGAATAGCAAGCGATTTGAGGGCCTTTGTGTTTGGGGATAAATGAGTGGATAAATGATCTTGCTTATATGAAGTGATTAACCAGATGTTCATGAATATTTCAGCATAATTGTAAAAATATGATAATGTAAAATATGCCTTTCTATTTATAGTAAATGTGTCCTTTCTTATAGAAATACAGTATTTTCATAGGTATGAATGGTGGATCACTATTCATATTTCTCAAAAAGATGTGCATGTAAAATTGCATATCATTTACATAAAGCCGGCCAGTAAATACACAGCAGGTTAGTAGTCTACTACCATATAGCAAAAAAAAAAAAAGTTACTCTTTAAATTGATTTGTCTATTTAGCAGACAATAATCTATGGACTAGAACTCTCTGAACTAGGATTATGTCTCAAGAATCACAGTCAAAGCCAGAAATATAAGGAGTACTAATTACCTGTAGAAAGCAGTTTTTTTTAAAAAGATATGGATTGGGTTTTTTACCTATTCATTTTTAGAAGCAGAATACTAAATATACATCCAAAGGAAGGTCAATGAACAAAGCTCGTTAAAAATTTAAAATCATAACAAGTCACGCCATGTTTCAAAATTTACATTATCTGAATTCGTTCATTTTCTTTCCCTCTTTCTTCAGATTAAAAGGCTTTGTTTTGATTTTGTTTACTTCACAAGGAGTGATCCAGTTTCTGAGATTGGCTCCTTTCAGATAAGAAATGTGTACCAACCTGGAGAAGAATTGGGGAACCAAAAGAAAACAGCCATCTTTGGAAATGTGGAGCTAAAAGTGAATTAAATCTTTTAATCTTAATTAAGCATCTTTTAATCAATGTACCTAAACTGTTTCTATGATTAGTGTTATTTTGTTCTACCTGCCTTGCCCCTATATGTGTAGTCATACTTAGAGGATTACCTGAATTAAATTCTGCAAGATCCCTAAGATTTCTCTTTTTCTTTTGTCTCATTGTCTTTCATTCTCAATAAAAAACATTTTTTGTTGGACCTCAGCTAATTTATTCCCAGGTTGCTATGGTTTGGTCACATAGAACTCTATTATTTCCTCTTTATGACAATCTTCTTGCTTTCTGCAAATAGACAACCAAATGGCAAAGACTCTTTGGAAGTGTTCAAGAAGACACGAGGAATTAAACTGAGTCAAGGAAGTAGAGGTAGTTCTCACTTATTCAATGTTACAACAGGTAAAAAGGAGTCTTATAACCGGTCCTCAAAGTGTGGCCAGAGTCCAAACAGTTATGTGATCACCAGTTTTAACCTTCACAACTGGCTTCTAACAAGCAAAATCAATGAAGAAAGTGGCAGGAAGTTGCAAGTCACATTTAATGACCTATAGTGATTTCTTTAATGACTTCAGCCAGAACTGATGATTGATACAGTACACTTAGTGCCATTTCATTTTACCACCTAATTGCTTAGCAACAGAGTTGCCAGTCCCAATTATGGTCAGTAAGTGAGGACTAGCTATAGTTACTTTTTACTAAGAGGGCAACTTCATTAGCTTTGGCAATGTATCATCGAAGTGGGGAGGCATCAGAGGTATCCAAAGAAATATTGCAAGTTTGGGAACAGAATTATTTATAGCCTCTATAAGATTTAGAATTAAAGGGAAAATCTATATCTCAAAAACATATCTTGAAATACATCTAGGACATGTATAATTGCTTAGATGCTATTTAGTGAAAATAATGATGGCTCTAGCAACATTATCATTGCTAAGCAGTGAATGTAACCTAGGTTAGTGTGACATTTTTTCTCTTTAAATAAATCATCCAGCTATGTTCTTATCCTGATGCCAGAATGAGAGGGAAGAAGAGAGTAAGATGCCTTTGCAGAATAAAAATTCCAATACTAAGGAAAAAGTGAAAATAGTTGAATGATCACATTTGTGTTCTACCCTCTTTCCAAGGAGATATGCCCAACTTTCTCAAGAGTAACCTAACCTTACAAAAGTGCTCTAAAATAGGTTAGGAGAATGTATAATGCCCCAAATATTATACTGGCCCCTTAAGAAAAATGCATGATGTGATTCAGAACTCCAATTGCCTAGAATTGCTGGTAGAGTAGCTGTTTTCTTCCATCTCTGGAACCCTTGATGTTGTAAACACAGTTATTGGAAGGAAGAAGCTGGTTATGTGAATGTCAGGGAGATAGTAAAACCTCGATCCCCATTTAAAGTTTCTTGCTTTAAGTAGCACCTTAAAGCTTAAGTCTCATTCAAATCAGAATGGGACTGAAGATCATCCAATATTCAACAATAGCCATCATGTTGGTAATCATTCCTTCATTCAGTCTCTGTTTTCATCAGGTGCATAGCCTAACAAGGATTTAATCCAGTATACCTATTAATAGAAAAGAAGAATAGGTTTTGTATTTGCATGCAGTACTGTTTCAACTCCTCCCCTCAAGATGCTGCTATAGGGCATTACATGCCAAAACAGCTAGATGCAAAGATAGTTTTCACCCCATGTCATCTCTCTGCTAAACACCTAATTTCCACAGGACTGTCTTATGCCTAAGGGTATTTAACCGTGTAGTAGGACTGTATTACTACTATCCTTCTCATCTTTCCTTCTCCTATTGGTATCTTATTATTATATTACTTTGTTGTTTGTATGTACACTGAGAGTTTATGCAATGGAGACAAATTCTTCATATTCTATTCTATTCAGTCATATTGTAGTCTGAACTGATATAATGATGTACGTCATGACAGTTAGAATTACACAATTAGTGATACCAGGAAGAATATTTGTGGTCACTGTTCATATTTGGATTTCTTCTCATTAAGCAATGTATTTTGCCCCCTTTTTAATGACTCTAGGAAGATCTTTTAAAAAAATGCTTTGAACTATGGTTCAAGGATGTTGTTATTGTGAAATACTGCTTGTATACTTCGAATATATGTTTTTAGATGATTATGCTTTAACCTGCTTTGTGAAGCATTTTATCCTGAAAAGAAGACCATAGATCTAAAATAAATAAATAAATAATATTATACATTAGTTTTCTTTCCTGTTGAAAAAGGACATTTTTAAGCAAGAAAGAAAACCAATGTTTAATATGATCCTTTTAGATGTAGTCTTTTTTTCAAAGTGAAAAGTCACTCATTTCTTGAAATCCAACATTATCTCTACTTTACTTTTTGTTTTCTCACGTAATACTATAATGCTGTAAAACTTCTCTTCAGTTTATCAAGTGATATATTATCCAACACAATATGCTTGAAAATTGTTGCTGTCAGTTAACCTTCTTGCCAAATTTTTAAAATAGTGGAATTACTGGTAGTTCAGCACAACCTTTTATATCTGTTTTACTTTTTATTAACCCACAAAGGGTGGTAGGAAACTGTTTCCATTGTCAGTGATTTAATGTCTGTACGACAAGTATGATATCTAAATTCATTTCAAGTTTAATGATTTTTTTATGACATTTGTTGAACAGTGTTTTTTAAAAGGTAACTTGAAAAACATTAGCCACAGAATGAGAACATTGTCATTTTTAATTGTCATTTAAAAAAAGCTTAAGTATAGTGATTATGCATGCTGCCCAGTGTGAGATGGGCAACCATATAATTATGAAAAATAATGAGGGCAAGGATATTAGAATCACATGTGTTTATTTAAAATGCTTTTAAATGGATTCCCCTAGTTTCTTAAAACTTCTCATGATTTTATCTTGTTATAATAGACACGTAGGGAAGAATTCAACTGCAGAATAAAATGTGGATAAGATCTATCTCCCATAATACCATGACGGTTTTTTGGGTAGAGATCTGATCAGTAAAATTCCTATAGAACATGGTGTCTGCATTCTTCCTGCCTCCAATCCTAGTCCATAAATCACATATTTAATCAGATACACAAATTTGGGAGACAGAAACTCCTCTTCTGTCAGTGAGGCATCCACAGTGCTTGTTGGGTCAATTCCTATAAGCTACAACTAAATTCCTATAAGCTACAACTCAAATTCCTAGGTATAAATGTAGGAATATTTTTTTTATTGCACTTGCATTGTTTCTAATAATAATATTAGAAGTAGATATTATTTCTAATAATATCTACTTGGTTAATAATATCTATTGGTTATGAATTACTGTTTCTTTGAGAAGTTTAACTATTCTTAGTTCTGTTTGATTCTAGTTTATGCAAGACATCTGGCAACCGACCTTATTACTTCATTCCATAGGGCTATTACTGCAAGAGAGCTAGATTGTAATATAATTCTTGATTATGTTTGGCGGTAATAACCTGGATCATTTAGTGAGCATCCATAAATACATAGGCTCTACCAGCAATACTATATGCAAGTCTTTTGTTGAAATATATCAAAACGATCAAAAAAATTTATTACTAAAAAAGCATGATCCAAAATGCAAGTTTAGGAGAGCTATGTTCAGTTTTCACTTGACATACTCCATCACATTGCATCAGCTTTAACCAGTCATCCTCCATTGCATCTTCTTATATTTGATCAGATGTGTCCTGGCATGACTGATCTAGTTTGATACAAAGCAGAGCTGTGTACATTCCAGGTCAAGAAGTCTGAAGTGTATAAAGGGGAAATGAAAGTTAAGTTTGATGTTCTATGTTGTTTCATAAGGAAAAAAAATCCAAAGTGATAAATCAAAGCATGGGTAAGACGAAGGTGGACAAACACTGAAATTTACTACCATTGGTTCCATGAGATGCACTTTGTTTCAATTGTATTCCTTTCTATTTATACTGTACTGTTTAATGTAATTTGTCTTTGTTTTGACAGCTGGAAAGGAGGAAAGATGAAGATTTGGTAAATGGGAGAAGAAGACCTAATTCTTACTAGACATATATTCTCACAGCAGATCTGAGCATAAATTAATCCTATTTTGACTGTGAGGTTTAATGTAAATTGTGTTTTGTTTTGACAGCTAAAAGAAAAGAAAAGAGGAGATGAAGAGAATGCAAGCTGAACTAGCAGCTACAGTCATTCATGGTATTGTATTTCTATTGAATATGCAATTATATATTAATAAAACTAGAGCTTTATTTAATTCCACATTTCCTCAATATCATTTGGTTATATACTTCTTGAACTTATATAAATTACATGCATGCATACATTTAATTTATACTTATGAATAAAATGATAGTCATTGGGTAGACAATATAAATAATAGCTTCCCTTTTTACATCTCATTTGGACTTACAGTAAGGGAAGCACAGTTTTGAATTTTGTGCATAGAAAAGAAATCTTCACTGCTTTTCTGAGCAAAATACATGGTAGTATAAAAACATTTATCATCCTGGCTGTGGCAACTAATCATAGTTTAGAGCTTTAAAAATCAGGAAAGATCTACAGATAATTTCAGGGAGTTTCCAGATGTTAAAAAGGACCCCTATAATGTGGAATCTGTAGGCGCCAGCTTTTAGGGGACATTTATGCAGGGTAAGTATGAAAAAGACCTTTGTTAAGGACATATAATATATTAGACAACTGTGAGGCAAAATAACAAACATATACCTTGGTGATCCAGATTATTGACAAGACACAAATATAGGACATAAGTGTCACATTGTCTAAAGTACACAACTTTTGGATTTGTTTTATATTCAGATTGTGGAAAATATGCTAAACATAGCCAAAACAGTGTATAAAAATGCACCTTTAATAAAAACATAATTACAATGTTTAAAGAAAGAACCTTAAAGGATGGGAGAGGTTGGAAGTATATGAAAAAATGGTGTTTGCTATTTTTCAACTAAGAAATAGCAAATGCAATTTAAGTGACATATAGCAGGCATTCGGAAAGGTTAGTAATGTGTTGGTGTTGTGTGTTGTGTGTATATGTAATTTGGTAGTTTTGATAGAGTTTTCTACTTCCATAACGAACAACTTCTTGTCTGCTTTCTAGACAATTAAAAGTAGGCCATGCTTCAATGTGTGTCATATTCAACAGAAACAGAAAATACAAGATCACTTTCAATGATGAAAGAGAGATAGAGTTGTATCTTTGACACATTCATGCTCAGTTGTAATTCAAGGATGAATAGCTGGAGAGATAATATTTCTATTAACTGGATTTCTATCCTCCTGGGTGGTTCAGAGTATCATTCCTTTGTTTTTCCACATAGAAAAACAGTGAGCAGTGTTTCCCTTGAGATGAGCGTTACACAGCTAATGCAGAGCTCCTCCATTTCTGTCTGCACACTTACAGTCATATAGGAAAATTGAAGGAAGTCTCTGTATCTGTACATTGGATGGCACTAATGGGCTTTCAGATTGTTCTGCATTATAAATCCAGTTGTTTAGTAATAGTTGGAGAAACACAAGTTTTTTCATTCATGCTTCACATACAGTAAGATAGATTTCCTATGACATTTTCCTTCCAATTTTATTGAAAATGTTAATAGCAATAGCACTTAGACTTATATAAACCTAGAGAGCACTCTCTAAGTGGTTTACAGAGTCAGCATAATTTCCCCAACAATCTTGGTCCTCCTTTTACTGACCTGCATTCTGCAGTATTAGCCTGCAATACTGCATAAAAGGGAAGGGGTGGCTCAGTGGCTAAGACACTGAGCTTGTCAATCAAAAGGTCAGCAGTTCAGTGGTTCGAATCCCTAATGCCGTGTAACGTGGTGAGCTTCCATTACTTGTCCTAGCTTCAGCCAACCTAGCAGTTCGAAAGCACGTAAAAAATGCAAGTAGAAAAATACCTTTGGTGGGAAGGTAACAGCATTCCATGCACCTTTGTCATTTAATCATGCCATCCATATGATCATGGAGACATCTTCAGACAATGCTGACTCTTCAGCTTTGAAACAGAGATAAGCACTGCCCCCTAGAATCAGGAACGACTAGCACATATGTGCGAGGGGAACCTTTACCTTTACCTTTACTGCATTCTAATCACTGCACCATCTGGCTAATGACTACATAACAGCCTGGTTCATAACAACATCTACATACTGTTCAAAAGGGACAATCAACAACCAAATCAACATCCAAAAAGGAAACAAAAGAAACACCTTTCCACCAGCAATCAACACACAAATGAGCATCGATTAACACCAAGACGAACATCAGACTGACAATCAAGAAATAAATAATACTTCAATCAAGGAACTACCAAACAGGCTAACAGTAAATAGCCCAGCCAAAGAACTACTGAAGACCATCCCACCAACAGTGACAGAGAAAGCCACTAAAACATAAATTTAGAGCAAAGCCCACTTCCTACTAACACTGATAATGTTTGGATAATGAAATTTCTGCAAGAAAGCAAGCTTAGAGGACACCAAGGACTCCTAATTTCAAACCTGAGCTATAAATATTCTCCTTTATTGGTAACAATCAGTCTACCCAGATACTATAGAACTTTGCATAATGACTCTTACTTCTACCTCTTGCTCAATTATTCTATTGAAAATGGGCAAGAGCTGAATTGTGCCTTATAGGCCTTTCACTGAGATTGGGCTATGGCAACATGAGCTAAAATTAAAGACCCATTCTATCCTATTCTTACAGGAAGTAAGAAGATTCCTGTCAGATTCTCTAAAAAAAACAAACAAACCCGTAATATAAATATAACAATAAAATAAAATTTATGAAGGTTTTACAAGGAAGTAGAGTGTTATGGTTTTATTCATATAGTATTTCTTTCCTTCTGAGCACGTATGAATGAATTTAACAGATAAAAAAAATTAACAGAGAAAAATTAAAGTGCTTACAAAGAGGTAGAGGGGAAACAAAGATGGCATTATTCTATAATATAAATGTATTATACTTGAACTTGAATGTATTATCTGTTCTATAATAAATGGTTTGATCATAAAGTCCAAATTAAAATAATTAATGTTTTTGTATCTTTGATGTTATCAACCTAGGCAGAAAACAAAAATACCACAATCTCTTTTTCTTACTTCAAAACAGTGATGGGATTAAAATAATTTAACAACCCGTTCTCTGCCCTAATGATTGTCTGGGTGGGCGTCCCCTGGGTGGTCAGGGGGTGTGACAGGCAGCATTCGGCCTCCTGCACCCCCTCCTGGAAGCAAAAACAGGCCATGGGGGCACGCCACCCCTCCTGCCCCGTTTTGGACCTAGTAGGCATTCTTGCACTTACCTGGGAGCCAAAATGGGGCACATGGGGAATCCTGAAAGGGGAGGGGTGAGGAGGGGAGGGGCCAGTCAGCAATTTTACATCTGGTTTACCCAAACCAGCCCAAACCAGCTGAATCCCATCACTGCTTCAAAATCATAACATTTTGAAAATACCCTCAAAAAGCCTAGGAAGGTAGTAACTTCCTTAAGTTAAAATATTGGATTTAAAAAAGACCCATATTATACAAATCTTCTGCCAAAAGAGCAATTAGGCTTACAAATTTTATCTGATTTGTCTGACATTTGTCTAGCTTTAAAAAAATTTCAAACAGTGATGTTCAGACATACTATGGCTGCAAAATTACATTTTGCATATTAGCAAAAAAAATAGCATATTAGCTTTTGCATAAAAGCTATGCAATAAGTTTTTGTATAAACTTTTGCATAAAAGCTGTTAAATATGTAGCCAAGTCTGGCTCTAGACAGTTTTGTGCTCTAGGTAGAGCCATGTTCTGGCATTGTGTATGGTTTGGGTCATCTTCCAATTTTGCTAGGAATTTCAAAGAAGGCACCTTCTTGTTTCTTCAAGTTTTTGAATATTACAACCCTAATTTTCAAATCCAGACATGTTTATCCTATTTATATTGCAAGCTTATATTAAACCTTTGAGGGAACATGCTAACTCACAGAATTTGCTGTTACTACTTGCTGCTTTTTTATTGTGTTTTTGAAATACTTTACAATTTTAGCACCCCATAAAATTTGGCAGCCCTTGGCTGATGTCTACTTTGTGTAGCTTAGATCCTGCCCCTGTCTGTAGTAATGGGGAAACATGCAAAACAAACATGCAAAAGTCTTAAATTCATGCAGACCTATTGAAAAAAGTAAAATAATAAAGATGAAGTTAGAAACTGCATATACTGTATGTATCTATATACTCATAAAAAAGCAAAAATCTCCTCCCTCCATAGAACAGATAATTTATGTTTGAGAAATATCAAACTGAGAAGAAAAGTTGAAATAAATAATTTTTCCTTGACAGTACATTGCCACAGTCATGTTTCGGCATTTCCAGTTGAATTTGATACGAACATTAAAGAAGAAACTTTGTCCAGTAAATGGTAAGGCATATCGTCATTAAAATATGGAAAGTGCTTCAAGACAATCAGCTCCTCTTTTAATTTCTCTATTTTGTTTCCATTCTGCCCCCCCCTCCCGCCCGGGTCGTGTCACCCTCTGAGTTGTTTTGTTCTCCTCTGTGGCCATCTCTCACTTATTCATTCTAATCAAAATCTAATTGAAACCTAATTCATCTAGGCAAGGTTCATTAAACAGATTAAGTTAAGATTAAATTAATTTTTCAAAGAAGTGAGAAATTAAAGTTCATTATCATAGTGTGTGCAGATGTCATTGGGAAGAAGAGGCTGAATTATGAATCTTTATATAACACAATAAAAAATAAAGGAAGGAAAAAGAGCATCTGGTAAACATTTATCAGTAGTTTTTTTTTAAAGCTTAACCAGGTATGTCTTTTGTTTGATAATCAAAAATCACAACTGAGAGAGAGAGAGAGAGAGAAAATGAGTGTCTTATTGGAAAGAAGGCATCTTCTGCAGCTTCAAACTTTTGCAGCCCAAATTTGGATCTTTGAAAATTGTTCCATTTGCTTTTTTTTTTTAATTTAATTTTTTGTATCATCTCATCCTAAGGATAATAAATATCCAAGCAAAATTATACTGTGGTTATATAGCATGGGCAGCTTTCATAGAAAGGGCAGAATTTTGGGATTATTTCATGAGTCAAAATTAAAACCAAGCCATGCAAGCAAAGTATCACTGTATATTAAAACAGGTGCTGAATTTTGATCTTCTTGAAAGCAGTTCCCTACTCGTAAGGAATACACTATAAAAAAAAGTAATTTCAGAGATGAGTAAGCAAGGGTGAGATTCTTTCTATTGTGAAGAATATTAACCAATGTTCTTAACCATTGTATGAATCAAAACACTGATATCAGTTGACAGTCGCTATTTTCTGTTTTTCAGATGCAGATTTGTCAACATAAAACATTACAATAATTTACATATTGGAGAAGATGAGCATGACAATGAATACATTGTTAACAACAACTTCATGTTGAGGGAATTGCTTGCAAAGAGCAGATATTGGGAAATATAAAGGTGTAAAGAAAAAGTGTAAGAAAATATTTGCACCTTTTTTTAAAAAAAACTACAGTTTATATGGAAACTGGAGAAAAGAACTCAGATGTGGAGGGAGGGAAGGAAAGGAGGAAGAACTAATGCCACACATTTATCTATGCCTATTCAAAAGCAATGTAAAGTTATGAAGACGTTTCATGGGATAGGAAATACAGATGGCTTAATTGATCAGTTTTCCTTATGAAGAACTTTTTCCTAAATTTCTATTACAAAAATAAGCCAAATTAAATATCCCATAATTTATACCTGCCAAATGCAAGAGAGATAACTATTCCTGTCATGTAGAGGTTCAAACTACTTACTCACCAATTGTTAAAGATGAGCAGGTTGTCAGAAAATAGTGCTGCCCTACACATGGCTAAACACTCAGCAATTCAAGTCCAGACCCCTGAGTAAATTACTCAAAGGCTGTATCTAAGTAGACAAATCTGCCAGGTCTCCTTTTTCTGTAATAATTAAAAATACTTTTCATTATACATTTGAAGAAATCTGCAGAATTGAGTGTAGGATAGAAAGTCACCCAAGACCAAGAGCATCCATAGTGGAAGTCCAAAACTCAAGAAAATAGCCAAGATTGTATGATCAAAGCTCTACTCTATTTTTTTTTTACACATGTTACATTTTAAAAAGAGTCACAGCTTTGATTACATAGATGAGAATTATATTCCCTTTTGTGTTTCTAGCATCACTTGAACATCAAGTATTATGACAGTTCTTTGTTTCTTCTGTTTTATGTTGTTCTTCTAAAGTTACCCTAAGAACTCTAACAGGAACAGAGGAATGAAAACAGGAACACAGGAATGAAGAATATACATCTGCAGTATTTGATGTAATATTATAGGATACAATTGTCTAAAGCTCCCAGACCAGGGGATAACAAAGTTGATACAAATGAAACACCCTTCTTTGAATCTGCATTAAGGCATCTGCATCTTCCAGAAGAGTTGGCATAGCTGCTTACAAACTTGTCTACATATTTTTATACAGAATAGAATAGAATAGAATAGAATAGAATAGAATAGAATAGAATAGAATAGAATAGAATAGAATAGAATAGAATAGAATAGATTTTTTTTTTGGCCAAGTGTGATTGGACACACAAGGAATTTGTCTTAGTGCATATGCTCTCAGTGTACATAAAAGAAAAGATATGTTCATCAAGAATCATAAGGTACAACACTTAATGATAGTCATAGGTTACAAATAAGCAATCAGGAAACAATATCAATATAAATCGCAAGGATACCAGCAACAAGGTTACAGTCATACAGTCATAAGTGGAAGGAGATGGGTGGTGGGAACGATGAGAATTTATACATGAATTTATACATGTGCAGCCATTTCACTCATCTATTTCTCAATAGAAATGTTATCTCTGTGTGCATATAAACATACAGAGCCTGGGAAAGGTTTTGAATGTAATTATGCTTATTCTCTAGGGTAGGGGTTCCTAATCTTGGCAACTTTAAGATGTGTGGATTTCAACATTTAGAATTTCTCAGTCAGACATGAGGATGCCTCAAAGAGGTTGCTTCATACAACATGGTATTGTTTTGTTACAAGCTGGTCCATTGTATATGTATGAAATGAACCTTCTAAGTTTCTCTGTACAATCTTTTCTCTAATAGCTTCCTTGGCTTCCCATGTTTTAATTAAATTCCAAGGGAAAACATTATGGGAGAACTCATTCCATTTGCTTTTTTCCATTGCAGCTGGGGTCATTCCCTTATTATTCTAAGGGAAATCTTGCCCTTGAGAAATTGTTGAATGTTTTTTTTCCTTCCCCTAGCCAAACCCATCCAATCCAAAAATCTAGTACAGAATTTCACTCCTTTGCCCTCTGTCATAGGATTAAGCAGCTCTCAACAAGCAGATAGGGATGAAGCATTTGCCCTGCTTTCCCTGCTTGGACAATGACTCGGGGAAGTGAGTGATTCAGGTTGCCATTCTCGCTAGTCAAAACTTTTCATGCATTGATGGGGGCTTTGGGCTGACTGCTTGCAGTAGATGCTTGCATACAGGGCTCTCCAAACTTGGCAACTTTAAGACTTGTGGAGTTCAACTCTCAGAATTCCTCAGCCAGCTAAGTTTGGAGACCCTTGCTTTAGTAGATGCAGAAAGATTCTGTGCAGCCCATTCAGCTGGAACATCTCAGCACATCCTTAAGTTCTTTTGATCCAGCTGACTTCTGGAAATCCTTTAGGATTCCTTGTAGCCAACTCTGGAATACCTTCCAGCCTTTTACTGCAACATTTGCTGAGCAATACTCCCCTCAGCCTTTACCTAGAGCAGGGGTGTCAAACTTGCATTGTCATGGTGGTCTCATATGATGTTTTCCTCCCTTTGCTAAACTGGGGTGGGGTGGGGCCAGCACGTGACGCATCTGGCCCATGTGCTGTGAGTTTGACAGCCTTTACCTAGAGCATGCACTATGAGGAGAAGACTGAGAAAGGCTCCAATGCAGACCAAAGCAACTTGGTTTCTTCTCTTCATTCTTAAAAGGCACCACTGTTATTCCATGAATTAGTTTCAAGGGGGTGCTTTGGTGCATTTTTCTAGGAAGTTAATTGTTCCTAAAGCTTTACATACAGAAGGTATGTTAGCTAACACCAAATTGGTGCAGATAAATTCTGATTATTTACCTATCAAAGTGCAAGGTACTTAAAAATGTAAAAAGCTGAGCTATCCAGGAGCCTGGATAGCTCAGCAGACTAATGCATTGTAATTTAACTCCAGATGTCTGCAATTAGTAAGTTCGAATCTTGCCAGGCTCAAGGTTGACTCAGCCTTCCATCCTTTCTAAGGTAGGTAAATTGAGGACCCAGTTTGTGGGGGCAATAAGCTGACTTTGTAAAATATACAAAAGCATGAAGGCTATTGCTTAACGCATTGTAAGCCACCCTTAGTCTCCGGAGAAGGGCAGCATATAAATCAATTTTTTTTAAAAAAAGAAGAAGCAGGTCGACCATCTAGCAAGTCAGAGGCTTTGGCTTCCATCTGTGGAGTGTATAACAAGTCAAGAAAAATATGCACATAGATGCTGCACGAAGCATATAGTGCACTGAAAATATTGCTTCTTCCAATGTTGCTGATATTTGATCCATGGTCACCTCTGTTAAAATGCACAAGAAGTCACTTTCTAAGTTGAAAACTTCAGATTTTTTCCCCCCGTCTCCTTTAAACTACACAAAGAACATTGTTTAGAATGTAAGAATATCTCCCTGGGAATTCACATTAGTTCTCTGATCTAGAATTGTTTTGACAGGAATTATGTTAGACAAGTAATTTTTCATCTATTAGTAATTAAGTTAAAATGATTGGAGGGACTTAGTCAAGTGCCTAGATGAAATGGATAAGGTCTTTTATGTGTCCTAATGGAAAATGTCTGATTAAGTGATGGAGGTCAATTTAATTAAAATGTTCCACAGAGTGAAAGAGGTAAGCAAAAATACACTGGAAACTTTAGAGGGTCCTTATCAGATCAAGCCTGCAAGGACTGCTCTGTATGGAATCGTGATGGCAAGAATGCTGATATGCTGGTCTCTCAGAAGCGGCTTTCCTTTTTCTAATCTTTCCTATCAAATTAGTTGAATTAAGGAACACTATGTCAGTAGCTTCCCCCCGGACTTCCCTTAATTTCATTCTCTCCAATGTTGTGTCCCTCTGCAGAGATGCAATCATGATGTCTGCTTCTTGATAGAAGCAATGCTCCAAAAGAAATATATTACAAAAGTGAACATTTCTGTGGCAGTGCTGCATTTGCCCATGGTGTTGGTTAGGTGTTCTGTTTTAGCTGCATTGTAGTGATGTCTTCTTAATTCAAAGGTTTAGACCAGACTGCAGCTTCCCAAATCCTAGGTGCATTCTCCAAGAAATCTTCAATGAAGTTAATACATTGTTTACAATGCTGTAAGCATTGTATTAAAAGGGGGTAGATTATTGAGTATGCAATTGGAGAATATTCAAATTGATTATATTCCATTTCAATTAAATTTATTCCTATAAATAAATCAAATTGAGCTTTTGATTTGGTCTGTCTATTAGATTTTGAAATGCAGGTCCTGGCAAGATATTATTCAAAGGCTATTGGCTCCAAATAGGGACTGAGGGTAAAACAGCAATTTGGTGCCTTTGAAACAAAGTCTTCAATTCTGGCAACTCTATAGATAAATTTATGCAGTATTCTTGGCAGTCTTTTCTGAAGTTGGTGATCATTGTCTTCTTCCTAGGACCAAAAGAGAGTGACTGACCCAAAGTGGCTTCAATGCCTAAGGCAGGACTGGAACTCATGTTTCCCCATCATTCCAGCACCTCAGTCTCTAGACATATTGGAAATGTCTGTATTATTGGAGATTCAGTTATGCTTTCCTGAAAGTTTTTTTAAATAGTTCTTTAATGAACTATTATATAGGTGTGATTTTGAAGTCTTGTAATAATTCTGCTAACTGGCCTGCTACCTTATTGTTAATTTGTTTTTTCAATCATGTCTGATTCTTGGAGACAGCCTGAACAAGTCCCTGCAGTTTTCTTGGCAAGGTTTTTCAGAATTGATTTGCCATTGCCTCCTTTCTAGGGCTGAGAGAAAGTGACTGGTCCAAGATGGTTTTGTGCCACAACATGGTATCCAGGTTTTTAGCCTGATGCCTTAAACATTTCACCAAACTGGCTCTCCCTTGTTAAATTTTTAAACACTGATGTGCAAAATTTGGGTCTTGTTAAATATTGATATCCAAAATTTGTTCTGGTATAAGCACCACAGATTCTTACTATTACTTTCATTTTTTATCCTGCAGAATCCATTTTCATAAAAGGGAGCCAAATCTTGGTTTAAGATTTGAGATAGAATAGCAAGCAGTGGTTTTTTTGGACATGGAAAATGCCTTTGATATTGTATATTTGAAATGTTGGACTATGTTGTGGTCAAATATAGATTTTATTTTTAAATCAATGCTATTAAAATATGATATTTTAATACTTTAGGAAGTATGATTACAAACAGACATTATTAAAAAGTCTTTATCTCCTCATATGCATAACTTGATAATGTAACCACTGGTCCATCTTATCAAGGAACTAAAGAATATTCTGGGCATAAAAGTGACTGCATTGAATCTGAATTATAATCATATGCTGATAATATATTAGATCTTATTTGATTATTATAAATATTCACAAAGTGTGACCATGGGTGGCTTATATAATTAAAGTAAAGAAACCAGGTAAAGCACACAGAACATCACAAGGCAGGTTAATGAATATTAAACCATAAAATGTTTCAATTCAAGGTAATTTCAGTGCTCTGAAATTCTCATGAACTTGTAAGGCGTCTCTGTTACTACTAATATCCTTTTGTTATTCTTTTCTTGTTTAGCTCTGTTTTTATTGTTTTTTTTTTGATCTTCATGTTTCTTTTCCTTTGTCTACTTTTATATTTAGTTTCTTCAAGTAAATCAGAATAAATGCTTGTTTCAACAGAAGTGACAAAATATATTTTGTGTAAAGGTTCTATATTAAGAAAATATATTTATATATTTAAAAACATCTCAAGTGGTTCCCAAGAAGATTCTATAATCTTTACTTAAATATCCCAGCATTTAAATGAAAGATAGAAAAAATAAGTATTTGAAGGAACACAGAGTTAAATTTCAAAAAGCAATAGTCCAAATCAAATAAAAGAACATGAGATTAGTAATCAATCTTTTCCAATGAAATCAATTATCAGAATTAATTTTTTATATTTTTTTTTAAGAAAGCCATTTAGTCCAGTGTCCTCAGTGGTGGAATTCATTTATGTCATAAATGCCCAGCAAAATCTATCCAAGCCATTAGCCCTCTTTCTTAATTGTATTTAGAGCATGTTATTTTTAAAGTAACAATGGTTGGTCTAAATATCACTTTCTGTTTTATGAGACAATTGGTTCTCCATGGATTTGTCTATTCGGTGTTTGAAACCATCTGAATTGATAAACACTGTCATGGTTGAGGCCAAATAATTACAGTTTATTATGCATGATATAAATAAGGATTTCTTTCCACACAATATGATTTTATTTTTTAAAAAAAAATTATATATATATATATATATATATATATATATATATATATATATATATATTCTTGCATATTCTATACATTCATCAAATGAATCCAAATTCTAATATGGGAGAGGTTTGAAAAAAATCATATATGTAATATTACTGCTCTTGGTTACTGTTATTGGCTGATTAAAAATGTTTGTGATTAGTTACCTTGAGCTGCCTAGAATATTTTAAATGCTTCAGTTGCAACCTTAATGAAGTTTCAGAAGTTTTAGTAAAGCAAGAAAAAGAAAAAAATATTAAGAGTCAAGTGTTTTTTTTAAATAAGTAAAAAAGACAACAGTAGTTATTGATAGATGGCTCAATCCCAGCATTATACTATAGTTTGCCCTCTTAATACTAGGTGTTCAAAATTCCTTTGGAAATTTCGCTAATATAGATTTGCACATTTGAGAGACTGTTTTGTATGTATTTGTCTAATTTATTCAATGAAGCAGTAGTATATTTGGGTATTCATTATGGCAAGGAAAGGGATATTAAATCAGTTATGCCCTCTCCTTGTGAAAGGCATTTTTATTGCTTTCAAGGATGCCATTTAAGTGGTAAATATATTCGGAGAATAAAACATAATGAATTAAGTTGATATCTTAATATTTCAAATTTTAAATATGTATATACAGGTAGTACATGATGGCTTATGCCCTGTTAAGGTAGTATAAGTCTCCAGAGTTCCTCTTTTGCACAGCCATATGTTACTTTTTACACCTGAGACTCATCAAAGATTCAGAGATGAATAAAGATTAGTAATATGAAATCAAAGCCCAACCTTAAAATGAAAATAAAAGCAGCAAGATAAAAACTACCAAGTGTTTTCTGTCAAACAATCTATATCTATCTATCTATCTATCTATCTATCTATCTATCTATCTATCTATCTATCTATCTATCTATCATCTATCTATCTATCTATCTATTGCATATATACTGTATGCTTAATGTTATAGACAGCCATACAGGATTCACCTCAGTGGTGGAATTCAATTTTTTTATACTACTGGTTCTGTGGGCGTGGCTTGGTGAGCATGGCAGGGGAAGGATACTGCAAAATCTCCATTCCCACCCCACTCTGGGGCCAGCCAGAGGTGGGATTTGCTGGTTCTCCGAACTACTCAACATTTCCATTACTGGTTCTCCAGAACCTGCTGAATAGCACCCCTGATTCACCTCCACAATACATAAAAAGTTGAAAATGTTTTGTTCTGCCTTTGTTATTCCCTGACATGCTTTTAAGATGTTTCTGAAACCTTTGTTAGCTTTTTCACTCTGTTGAAGAATCTGTTAAAAGCCTGTTTCTGTTGTTCTCCTGGGTAAGGCTGCAGAAGGTGGTGTGTTTGTGTATGCACATTTGATCTTGCTGATAAGGGTGCCCATGACCCCCCCCTCTTCCTTCAGGGGAAGAGATGGGGTAATCACTCTGCTTTGTCCTTTGGATAGAAAAGCAGCTATGTCAAAATCTGACCTCCATTTTCCCCCAAAGTTTTCATCTATTGTGAAGGAAGCTTGTCTTTCTCTGTTTAGAATTTTATACAGTTATACCTGTCTGCACTGTACTTCAATAGTTATTTTTCTCTGCTACCTATTACATTCATGCTGTTGTTTTATCTTTGGTCTCCTTTTTTAATGTTTTAGAAATTCTTCATGTTTTACTAGTGCTGAATTCTGCCCAGAGAATTTCAATTACTGGATGGATTAAAAATAATATTACTAGTTATATTGGAACTCTAAATTCTCTAGTAAAGAATTGTGTATACATGTAGAAAAAAGATAGTGTTTCTGTTTTAGATGCCACACTTATCATTTTACAGATTGTTATCCTTCCTGGCAGATGTCCCTGATCAAAGGGAAAAGAAACTGTACATGTATTTGTACAGAGTCTACAAGCCCATCTTCTAACTCAGTTTTGGCATTGTACAACACGTCCTGTTCTGTCTGTCTTTAAATCCTGCTCCACAGTCAAAGAGAGGAAAGTACATTAAATTAAATTAGTATTTACATTTTAGGTCAATATCCTATGATGTTGCTATCACAAAAACTATTAATTCTAAATGTGTTATGTTTCTTTACTATTCTGGGGAAATTATTCAGTTCAACACACGGTTCCTGTTAAATTAATTCTGTGGAGAAAACATATCAATCAAGAATGCAATTAATACTCTTTATAGAGAACAACCCTTGTAAAATAAGATTTGGCAAGAGAATAGGTAAAAGTAAAGGTAAAGGTTCCTCTTGCACATATGTGCTACTCGTTCCTGACTCTAGGGGAAGGTGCTGATCTCAGTTTCAAAGCCGAAGAGCCAGCGCTGTCCGAAGATGTTTCCGTGGTCATGTGGCCGGCATGACTAAATGCCAAAGGTGAACAGAACACTGTTACCTTCCCACCAAAGGTGGTCCCTATTTTTCTACTTGCATTTTTTACGTGCTTTCGAACTGCTAGGTTGGCAGAAGCTGGGACAAGTAATGGGAGCTAACCCCGTTACGCGGCACTAGGGATTTGAACCGCTGACAAGCTCAGTGTCTTAGCCACTGAACCATCACGTCCCTTTTGGGCAAGAGAATAAGGACTGTTAAAAACAGTTTTTGACTTTGGACTTGCTTCTACAGCACTGTTCACTGGCTTCAAAATGATGGATATGATAAGGCGATTGACACCTGTCCCCTTTTATGTGCATGCAGTGCATAGAATACATGGTAAAAAGGGGAGGGACTTTGGATGCTTGATTACATCCAACCTTTTGAAGCCAGGATTGTTTCCACAAACAACTCTGTCTTGCTTTGTCACATTCTCTTTGCATGTGAGACAGAGAGAGAGTTTGGTGCAGAGGTATATAGGATAAAATAATTATAACCATATAGGAAGACCAGAAAAATAATGACAATGAATCATACCCGTCATCTTAGCAATGTTGACACACTCTACTTATCAAAGAAAATAGGTGGGTGTGAAATGTTGCAAGTACATTACACTAGACAGTTGAAGAAGAAAAATAGGCATTGGAAGAATATCCTGAAAGACAGTAAAGAAGATACACTGAAGCTAGTACACCAAGAAGACTTAGTGAACACTGGAGCAACTGGTCTACAAGAAAGACTAAATGAAGAATCGAAAAGAGACTTGACAAGGCAAAATATTACATGGCCAGTACATTAAAAAAAAACAAACTACAAAGCAAGTATCATCCTACGGTGGTTCTCCTCCTTTCTCTCTGACCGGTCACAGTCCGTGTTGACAGGGGGGCAGAGGTCGACCCCGAGGCCCCTTGTATGTGGGGTGCCACAAGGGTCAGTCCTCTCACCCCTTCTGTTTAACATTTATGTGAAGCCGCTGGGTGAGATCATCCGTGGTTTCAGGGTGAAGTACCATCAGTATGCTGATGACACTCAGCTGTACATCTCCACCCCGGACCACCCCAATGATGCCCTTGAAGTGATGTCCCGGTGCCTGGAGGCTGTGCGGCTCTGGATGGGGAGAAACAGACTCAGGCTTAACTCACCCAAGACCGAGTGGCTGTGATTTCCGACATCCCGATATAGTCAGTTGGTGCCATCACTGACTATTAGGGGCGAGTCATTGGCCCCCATGGAGAGGGCTCGCAACTTGGGCGTCCTCCTGTACTCGTGGCTGTCTTTGGAAGAGCACTTGACAGCTGTGGCCAGGGGGACTTTTTATCAGGTCCGCCTGATTTGCCAGTTTCTGGATCGGGACTCGTTAAATACGGTCACTCATGCTCTCGTTACTTCCCGCCTGGACTACTGCAATGCTCTCTACATGGGGCTCCCCTTGAGGAGTACCCGGAGGCTCCAGCTGGTCCAGAATGTGGCCATGCATGTGGTTATGGGAGCGGTGTGGTGCTCCCATGTGACCCCCCTCCTGCGCAAGCTGCACTGGCTCCCGGTGGTCTTCCGGGTGCGCTTCAAGGTTTTGGTTACCACCTTTAGAGCACTCCATGGCATCAGACCGGGGTACTTACGAGACTGCATTCTGCTACCAATAGCCTCTCACCGACCAGTATGCTCCCATAGAGAGGGGCTTCTCAGGGTGCCATTGGCCAAACAGTGTCGACTGGCGGCCCAGGGGGAGAGCCTTCTCTGTGGGGGCACCTACCATCTGGAACGAGCTCCCCCCGGAGATACGGAGGATCCCGGATCTGCACACGTTTCGTCGTGCTCTCAAAACATTTTTATTTCAGCAGGCTGGCCTGGCCTAACTCTCCCTTTCAAATTTTTAAATCATTTAATTTGTTTATAAATTGGGTGTTTTAAATTTGTTTTGGCCAAAAAATTTAATAATTTTAATGGATTTTTAATGTTTGTATTATCTGTATTTTATCTTGGCTGTTCACCGCCCTGAGTCCTTTGGGAGTAGGGCGGTATAGAAATTTGATAAATAAATAAATAAATAAATAAATAAATAAATAAATAAATAAATAACAAGATGATTTGACAATGGCTATGACCAGGAAAGTTGAAGAAAGAGACAGAAAGGCTAATTCTGGCTGCACAAGACCAAACATTGAGAAGACAGCAATAGATAAAAAAATACTGTTTCCTCAAGGATGCTGAAGAAATAGTGGATCACCTAGCTAGCTGCTACATGAGGTCCTGACTACATACAGACTGACTACAGACTGACTACAAACAACAGCGTGACAAAGAAGCACAAAAGATTGGAATATTTGCAAAAAAAAATGCCATTTGCCTGCAAGAAAGAATTGGTGGAACCATAAATTAGACAAAGTAATTAAAAAAAACAAAACAAAGAAGCTAAACTACACTGGTAGTTTAGGATTCAAACAGATAAACATCTGCCACGAAACCACCTCAGATTTAAAAAATTGTTGATAAGAGAGACAAAAGACAGTCTGGATGTCCACTTGCTCCTGCGTTTGGAGCGAACGAGAAGAAAACGCTGGGGACAGCAGTTAGATGCTTCAGTCGTTTAATCTGTTAGCGGCAACAGCAAGCGGTAACAAGCGGTACAAGATGCGATCAGCATAAAGTCGGCGTTAAGATCAAGCGTCTTTCCCTTCCTTTTAAATACGCGCGCCAGCCGCTGTAACGCCCTTCCGGTTGTGGTGATAAAGGGCGCATGCGCACAGCGTCTCCGCCGCAGCCACAACCACGGAGGATATGTGACAAGGACCCTCCCTATGCCGGCCGCTACGTGACCGACCGCCTAAAGAAGAACACCCCCACCACCAAGGTGCATATACATTGCCAAACAACCCCCCATCCAGCCCCTATCGAGTCCTTTAGTGTTGTTAGACGTCAGCCAGGGAGTCATGTCTTGCCTCTACGGATCCTGATGTCGAGGGGATCTCGACAGGCGGCTCCCCCTACCAAGGCTGCTCCTGGAAGATACAAAGGGACATGTGAACTTCTGGTTAAGAGTTTTGACTCCCACCCCAGGGACTAGGTTTCTGTGGATGGCGTCTGTGGAACTGTTTAAGAAGCCGGTTAGCATGTACATCCTGAGCTCCCACCCAGGACGCGTCTTCCAATGGGTACCCTTTCCATTTGATTAGGTAGCGTAACTTACCCCTGCTAATCCTAGAATCTAACACCTCCTCTATTTCATACTGGTCTCCGTGTAACGGTCCAGGTCTTTCCAACTGTTCACGTACATTCGTCCCTGGTTTTAAGAGGCTACTATGGAAGACAGGGTGCGTCTTGCCTAATAGTGGTGGTAATGTCAACTCTACAGTTACCGGGTTAATGACTCTTATTACAGGAAAGGGTCCTATATATTTGGGTCCCAGTTTACGACTAGGCGTTTTCATTTTTAAGTATTTTGTAGACAGATAGACACGATCTCCTACAGCAAACGGCTTGTGTTCTGCTCTCTTCCTATCGGCTTGTGTTTTATACGCCTCGGCTGCTTTTTCTAACGCTTCCTTTATCTGTGGCCACTGGTTGCCAATACGAAGACCCCATGTGTCAGGAGACACCGGCTCTTGCTTTTGTATCTCTAATTCGGGAATAGCAGGAAACTCCTTTCCTGACACGACCTGAAAAGGAGTGGCTCCAGTACTACCATGGACCGTGTTATTATATGCTACTTCAGCGAACGGGAGTAATTCCGACCAATCGGATTGTTGATACGATACATAACTGCGTAAGTAACGTTCTATCATGGCATTAGCCCTTTCAGCTGCTCCATTCGTGCTTGGGTGAAAGCCTGAACTCAACCCCTGTGACGACCCTATCATCCGAATAAACTCTCTCCAAAACTTAGCAGTAAATTGAACCCCCCTGTCAGAGATGATACGTCGGGGCACTCCATGTAGGCGATAGATATGCCAAATGAACAGCTTTGCCAGCCGTCGAGCCGAGGGTAGGCCGTGACAGGGAATGAAATGGGCCTGTTTAGAAAACAGGTCAACTATGGTCCATATTACGGTATTCCCGTTGCTTTCCGGAAGGTCCACAATAAAATCCATACCAATCTCATCCCAAGGCCTTGTTGGGTCTGCAACAGGCTGTAAGAGTCCGAGAGGTTTTCCTGGCCGTGGTTTTGACGTGGCACATATCTTGCAACTGTTCACGTATCTTTCAATGTCTTTCCGCATGCGCGGCCACCAAAACTGTCGCCGTACGAGATGCAACGTTTTGAGGAAGCCGAAGTGACCGGCTGTTTTTTCATCATGACACCTAGTCAAGACGGCCTGTCGCAATGATGCGGGAATGTATAATTTATCTCCAACCCAAGCAAACCCGTCACGGTGAGTGACCATAGTTTGATGTTTTAATAGCCACTCATCTGTAGCCAAGGCTCTTTGTAACTCTTCCTTCCACGGAAAGGACGGACCGGTCTGCGATGTCCGGCCCACCTGTTGCTTTCCTGGTACCATTGCCTGCACTACCTCCTCCCGTTTACTAGCATATTGCGGTAGCCGTGACAGCGCATCGGCCAGAAAGTTCTTCCCTCCCGGCACATATTTTAAATCGAAATCGAACCGCTGAAAGTACTGGGCCCATCGTACTTGTTTAGGAGATAGTCGCCTAGGATTTTGGAGAGCTTCTAAATTCTTGTGGTCTGTCCACACCTCAAATCGGATACCGCTGCCTTCCAACAGATGCCTCCAGGTAATTAACGCCCATCGTACTGCAAAAGCCTCCTTTTCCCAGATGGCCCAGCGTCTTTCAGTTGCCGTGAACTTACGGGATGTATAAGCACAGGGGTATAAGGTACCTTCCGGATCTTTTTGTAACAGAACTGCACCTACCGCCACGTCGCTAGCATCTGCTTGCACAATGAAGGGTAACGTGGAATCGGGATGTCGTAATACAGGAGCTTGTGAAAACATAGTCTTCAACCCGTCGAAAGCCTTTTGACAATCTGGAGTCCAGAGCAAGACCTGGCCTGGCCGTGCCCTTAAGCCCGTTGCCTTTGTACGTAATAGTTCGGTCAACGGGAGGGCTATATGGGCGAATGCGGGGATAAATTGACGGTAAAAATTGGCGAAACCGAGAAAACTCTGTAGTTGTTTCCGGGTTTCCGGCGCCCGCCAATTTAATACCGTATCCACCTTCCTCGGGTCCATTCCTATACCAGCCTCGGATATACGATAACCTAGGTAATCTAGTTCGGTACGATGGAACTCACACTTTGAGAGTTTCACGAACAATTTTGCCCGAAGTAGTTTGCGTAATACCTGTCTCACCAAACTTACATGTTCTTCCATTGTTTCGGTGTAAATTAGAATATCATCTAGATAAACGAGCACACCTCGGTAGAGGTGCTCGTGTAACACTTCGTTTATTACTTGCATAAATACGGCCGGGGCACCCTGTAAGCCAAAGGGCATCACACGAAACTTATAGCTGCCTAAAGGACAGTTGAAAGTGGTTTTCCACTCATCCCCGGGCTTTATCCGCACCCTGTAATATGCCTCTCGTAAGTCCAGTTTGGTGAACACTTTCCCAGTTGACAAGGTAGACAACAGGTCTTTCATCAGAGGCAGAGGGTATAAATGCTCGACGCACACAGCGTTCAAGCCCCGGAAGTCCACACACAAACGTAAACCCCCATCCTTCTTTTCCCGAAATAACACAGGAGCAGCCAGGTGTGAACGACTCGGTTGGATAAAGCCTCTCGCTAGGTTCTTATCTATATACCGTCTGAGTTCTTCCAACTCCGCTCTGGTCATGGCATACATACGGGGCTTGGGCAATGTGACACCTGGTTTTAGCTCTATAGCACAATCGGTGGCTCTATGAGGAGGCAATACTTCACATTCTTCCTCTTTAAACACGTCTGCTAAATCTTCATACACATCAGGATACCCTAGTTGGGAAGGGCTATTGGGGACCTCACATTGTACGGCTGCTTGGTCTACATGGGCTTCTGGCTCTGGTTCCGGGCCAACGCTTAGGCGGAGCCGCCTAAAACCCCCCTCCCACCATATCCTAGGTCTCCATTTATCAAGCCACGCTAATCCTAATATCACAGGCTCAATCATATCAGTCACCACCACAAACCGAATACTTTCCCAATGTTCGCCTATCTCTAACCGTACCAGTTCAGTTACCCGGGTCGCTGGTTTACCCCCCAAGAGGGACCCATCCATCTGTTCAAACCTAATAGAGGTCTGCAACTTCAGTGTTCGCAAACCCAATTCTCTTGCTACTGCTTCCCTGATGAGACAGCGGGTACAGCCCGAATCTATCAATGCATGTTGTTGGACTACCCTCCCTGTTTGGGTATGTCGGAGAACGATGGGGATAACAAAAGGGCGTATCGGATCGCTCACCATAGGGTCTATTGGAGCGTCCTCTCCACTGCTGTCGGAAGCCTCCTGTACCACGTTATGCCCAACAGGCATCTCAGGCTCCGTCCGTGGACCACGGGCCGTCGTTGGCGTCGATGCTCTGGACCAATCCGACGAAGACCGGGCCCTCTCCCGTCCTCTTCCCACCGATGAAGGACCTCGTGCTGTGGTGGTAGACGCGACAGCTGGTGCGGGACAGTCAGCTGCTCGATGGCCTAGCTGAGTACAGCGAAAGCAACGAATTGCCCCTCTCCCTACAGGTACCAACGAACGAGGTGGAGATGAGCTCACCCCACGCTGAGGCGCTGGCCTCTCTATGTTACGTCGCGGAGGGGCCGGATAGCCCACCACTCCGCGAGCACGGAACTCTTTTAAGCCAACGTCCAGGTCTACCGCGGCACTAAACCACTCTGACAGCTTCGGTGGCAAGCCTCTGTATACACAGGCCTGTCTCAGCTCTCTATCCAGCCCCATCCGGAATTGGTGAACTAAGAGGCGTTCAGGCCATGAACGTAAGCGGCCAGCTACAGTACGGAACTCTTTCACGTATTGTCTAGCAGGACGTCCTCCTTGTCTCAATGCGACCAACTCCCCTTCCAGAAGTTGTGTTCTCGACTGGTCCTCGAACCGAGCTCGTAGCGCTTCCAGGAACAGCCCCACATTTGCCAACTCTTTTGCATGATCGCTGTGCAAATCAGCGACCCAATCCGCTGCTTCACCTGTGAGGACAGTAGTGATGGCAACCACAACCGCCCACTGGGATGGGTATAAATGGCCATAAACGTCCATATAACTCAATATCTGGCTGAGAAACAAGGATACTCTATCCGCACCGCCATCAAACGTCGCTTGTATAGGGGGAGGGCCCCAGGCCAGGTGCTGTTGGCCCACCCCGGACAACCCCCACTGCAGTGGGCCCGTCCCTCGAGCATTTGGGACAGCGCCCACCCCGCCAGCCGGCGGACCAAAACGGGCACGGACATTTGGGGGACCCATAAGGTGGGGCCCCTGCCGGTGCTCGGTCATCCCACGTAAAGGTGGCCCCCCTGATAAGGGGGCTGATCCAACAGGGGGGTTATCCCGCCTTCCGGGGCGACTTACTCCCCTCTCAACACGGAGCTTCGGGCTAGCGAGTTGAAAACGGGTCTCTGTACTGCTCCGCGTCTCCCCCAGCCCCTGCCAGGCTTCCTGCACTGGCGCCCATGGTTGCCATGAGGGAGCGTCTTTAAAGCTTGCCTCGCCGAATTTCTCCCGTAGCACGTCCAGGGTGGAGGTTCCCAACCCCGTAGAATAACTCCAGTCATACTCGTCCTCTCCATTCCACCGCCGCTCCCTCCAGCCCCGAAACGAAGAACCGCTAGACTGGGGGGTCACTTGTTTAGTCCCATCAATTGCTGGACTCTGCCACCACTCCCCCGCCTCCGGCTTCCTCCCGCTGACCGGTTCAGTTTCTGTGGAGAGGGTCTCCTGCAACGGTGGTAACCGCTCCTTGGGACACACCACCTGCAGCTCCGCCTCCCCTGTTGTCTGGACCGGCGCGTATTTAAAAGGAAGGGAAAGACGCTTGATCTTAACGCCGACTTTTCTGTCCACTTGCTCCTGCGTTTGGAGCGAACGAGAAGAAAACGCTGGGGACAGCAGTTAGATGCTTCAGTCGTTTAATCTGTTAGCGGCAACAGCAAGCGGTAACAAGCGGTACAAGATGCGATCAGCATAAAGTCGGCGTTAAGATCAAGCGTCTTTCCCTTCCTTTTAAATACGCGCGCCAGCCGCTGTAACGCCCTTCCGGTTGTGGTGATAAAGGGCGCATGCGCACAGCGTCTCCGCCGCAGCCACAACCACGGAGGATATGTGACAAGGACCCTCCCTATGCCGGCCGCTACGTGACCGACCGCCTAAAGAAGAACACCCCCACCACCAAGGTGCATATACATTGCCAAACAACCCCCCATCCAGCCCCTATTGAGTCCTTTAGTGTTGTTAGACGTCAGCCAGGGAGTCATGTCTTGCCTCTACGGATCCTGATGTCGAGGGGATCTCGACACTGGATACCTGGAGACAGCAGAATAAAAGAGAAAGAACTGGAGAAAATCTCGAAGTATAAGGACCTGCAAATATAAGTAGAACAATTGTAGCGAAAGAAAACAAGGATAGTACCAATCATAATAGGCACCTTGGGTGCAACCATAAACAACTGAACACCATTGTCATTGACAAAGTTACCAGCAGTGAATTGTAAAAGGCAGCTTTACTTGGAACTGCTTACATCCTGTGACAATACCTTTAACACTATCAAACAACACTCCTATCCCAGGTCCTTGGAAGGACTCAATAGATGGACAAAAATACTAAATCCAGTTTATACATCTGGCTGACCATAATAATTTCTACACAGAAGAAGATTGCCTACCCTATGCTAGTACATTTTAAATCTGAAAGGTGTTTTTGCCTCCAAGGCGTAGTCTTGGCTTTTGAGATGACAGTCTCCAAAGGAAAAGTCTTGTAGTTCTTTTATCCATTCAAATATCTAGCCTCGCTACCTTTTTTAATGTTAAGAGCTTCTCAACGTTCATTCACCCAATCCTTACATTAGTCCACGATTTTCATTTTGAAATGGCATCTTTCTAAAGAAAACAGTAACTATCAATAGCTAGATTTACAATATACTGCGTTCATCTCTCAATGAGCTATGTTGCTGGGCGTGGGAGAGGGTACTATTTTCAGGGTTTTTTACCCTGTTTTTCTTTGAAACTCTCTCTCTATTCACCCAAGAAGGTATTTGGTTTAAAAAGGGTACATTTTTTGGCTCTCAAAATAAAATAGAAAACTTGTAAATATGTTTTTTTTTTAAAATAAAATCTATTCTCATCTCAGAGTGTCTCAAATATGCACTTTCTGTGCTTTTGTCAACTGACTTGCTTCATTTAAAAATGCTGCAATGCAGTGAGCAGACATATGTGAAATAAGCTGAATTTTAAGATTTCCATCCCTTTAGAGGCAAGGCAGGCCAATTTTAAACTATTATCTTTCAATCATTGAAGCTTTCAATTGAATCATTCATACACCAGCTGTGTTAGAGTATCTAAGGGTATATTAGCTTTATGCAATATGTGAGTTTTACAGTTAATGTTAGTCTTGGTGCCAAATGACTACAGACTCATGGGTTATGACATTGTAATATCCTGTAGGTTTTCAGAACTACAGAGATTAGTAGTAGTTGTCACAAATCACACTAGCTAAAGAATTAAAATCTACTAGAACGAGTTAAAACAAATCATGGGAAGAAAAAGTGTAATAGAACTAAAAACCTGTTAAATGATGTATATCTCTGTATATTTATGTGTGATGGTCTCTATCAAATACAATACATTTTAATGGAAATAATTTTATTCTGAATAGCAGTGCAGCCTAAATAAACTCTACTGGCAAGCATATTATTAAACCCACTTCTGTTTCTAAAATAGTTGTCAGGAAATTCTCCCTATCACATAATTCTGAACAGCAAATGGAATGTAGACTTTTACCAAAAAATAAAATAAAATAAAAAATGCCTGCAGAACCCACAATTCCTGACCTTCCTTCCCATTTTAGCAAGCTGCTATGAATACAAAATAAACCCTGTACATCCACCTGTTACAAAAACTTGTTTACACACAACATTTGCACACAGAGGTTGCTGAGGTTTCTTCTCCATCAGCCAGGACATAATTGCTCCAATTATACATGTTGAAATATCACACAATAACCTGAGAGCTTTATTTGGTGTGTAAACCATTTGCCGCTTTACAGTTTTGCTTCTCGGTCTGAAAAGTTTTTTTTAATAAATAAATAAATAAACCTTCCACTAGCCATTTCTATTTCATGTCTTTCTGCGACAGTTCCATTCTTTGTAGTAATATGGATAAATTGGCTAGGAATTATTCACAATAATTTAAACAGATCTTAACATGAATTAGACCAAACTATAGGAATCTTATTTATGGTACAATGAAGGCTATAGCAATCAATGCAGTGTTGTATATTCTCAACTGATACAGGCAGTCCTCAATATACAACAATTTGTTTAGTGACCAATCAAAGTTATAATGGCACTGAAGAAAATAATTTATCATCATTTTTCACACAACCATTGCAAGCAGGGGTGAAATTCAGTAGGTTCTGACAGGTTCTGGAGAACCAGTAGCAGAAATTTTGGGTAGTTCGGAGAACCAGTAACAGAAATTTTGAGTAGTTTGGAGAACCGGCAAATACCACCTCTGGCTGGCCCCAGAGTGGGGTGGGAATGGAGATTTTGCATATCCTTCCCCTGGAGTGGGGTGGGAATGGAGATTTTGCAGTATCATTTCCCTGCCACGCCCACCAAGCCACGCCCACCAAGCCACAGCCACAGAACCAATAGTAAAAAATTTTGGATTTCACCACTGATTGCAGGCATTACTATGGTCCCATGATCAAAATTTATATGCTTGGCAATTGACTCATATTTACGACTGTTGCAATGTCCTGGGGTCATCTAATCACCTTTTGTGACCTTCTGACAAGCAAAGTGAATGGGGGAAGCCAGATTCACCTAACAATCATGGTTACTGACTTAACAACTACAGTGACTCACTTAGCAAAGGTCATAAAGTGGTACAAAACTCACTTAATAAATGCTTCACTTAGCAAAAGAAATTTTGAGCTGAATTGTGGCTGTAAATCAAGGACTAACTGTACTTCAAGAAATTGGCACTTAGGTAATTTTATTTGTACTTCAAGATTAGCTAGCACGTAGACTGATCGTGTTAAACATTCTTCCATTAGAGAAGCAGAGTTCAAAATATCACACAGAGAGCAAATCAGATTATCTACGCCAGCTATTATTTAATCTATAATAGGTTTCCAATAAATAAATGTCAACAGCACTAAAATGCTGTTGGTCTAATTTGGCAGAAACCAGCTGAATGACAGAAAAGATTAGCCAGGAACATGGCTACACCTGCTATTCTTCAGTGTTTATTAGATTTTAGTCAAGTGTATGATTTCTGGTTTCCCCAACAATATCCAACAAGAATTATGCAAAGGTGACGGAATGGGCTTGTTTGATTAAAGAGGTTAAAAACAATTACTTTTATAAAAGACTTTTATGGATTATTTATTGAAAATGGATTTTTTCCCTTATGTCTTACTTTGCATTGTGTTGTACTTTGGGGTGAAGAGTGAAACCAATGAAGAATGACACCAATGGGTCAAATGCTACTATTGACTTTAGATGATAGCACATATATAATATCACAAATTCACCACTTTGGGACTTAACTTCCCTGAATTTAGAAGTATTCATCCTATTGAGCAAAACTTCTGAATTTGTTTCTATTGATACAAATAGAAATAAATTAGACTTTTTTTTAATTGAAAATGCTTTCAGATAATGCTCTCAGATAATACGTATGATTGTTTGCTAAGAAAAATGAAAATAAGACTGCCTCTCTTTCAACCATACTCCATTTGCAAATTGAATATACCTTTCAAGTATATTTAATGTTTATTTATACATTCTGATATTTAAATTTTAAGCTATTTTGGTTTTATCATTAAAAAAGAAAGTAGAGTTACTTAAAATTGCCCTGGATTATAGAATTTATTTTTCCTTTATAAAATGAACATGTATTCTTTCCCTTTCAAAGGTGAAAAAGAAACAGAAAGCCAATTTAATAGCACTTCATCTTTCAAACTCATATTTTTTATGTTTTAAAAAATTCATTGTTGTCAGTCATTCAGTTGTGACCGACTCTCAGCCACTCTGTGGACCAGAACTATCCATACCAGTGGTGGGTTGCTACCAGTTCGCCCTGGATCGGGCAAACTGGTAGTGGCGGCAGCGGGAGGCTCCGCCCACCTCCCTGGATGCTTTTGCGCATGCGCAGAAGCATCTGTGTGCACGCACACACGTGCACACGAGCAAACCGGTAGCAAACTAAATTGAAACCCATTACTGCTCCATACTCCTCTATCTCACACTGACTCCTTCAGATATGCCAACTATCCCAGTGTCCAGCTAGCTGGTACTAAGTGGCCCCTTCTTTTTCTACTGATCACTCCCAGCATGATTGACTTCTTGAGTGAGTCAGCTCAAATGACATGACCAAAGAATACCAGCCTGTTTGGCAATCTTGGTTTCGAATGATATTTTTGGTGAGGTTCAGTATAGGACTTCTTTATTTGTTATTTTTGCAGCCCAGGGTATGCATCTTCTCCAGCACCACAGTTCATAGGTGTTCACCCTTCTCCTGTCTGCCTTTTTCAGAGTCCAGATATAGCAGCCACAAAGAGCAGTTGGAAAAATTATTACATTAACTAATTTGCATTTGGTTGTGAAGCGATGTCTTTATTCTTTCCGATGTTATTTACGCCGGACACAGCAGTTCTTGCTAGTGCTATATATGCTTTTTGATCTCAGGGCTACAGTCGCCACTTTGGTTGTTTTTAGAACCTAGGAAGATGAATTCTTTTACTGTTTCAATGGTCTTTGCACTCTGATCTGTCTGTTCTCTGCAGTTGTCATTAACATTGTTTCCTATATTTAAAAAAATAGCAATGAATTATTTCCTAGTTCTTTTTTCCAAATACATTGAAAAGGCACAATTCTCCCATACATTTTCTTAACACATTCTCTATAACTCCTCCTCCTCCTCCAACATCTTTGTGTCAAGTCTTACTTGCTGTACCTTCACTATCACTAGTCTGAAGCCAGTGTTCCATGTGAATGTACATGGATGACAGATTGACCCTGGAATCATAATTTCTTGAAGGTATATACATTCCTTAGCACATATAGGTATTGCTCATCCAGCTCATTTCATTACTGCTGGGGGACTGCAAGAGGAAGCATACCTTTGCTTAAGTTGTGCAATGCCCTCTGCTGCAATTTAGAGGAAAGAACATTTGCATAAATGATGTAAATGGGTTTTTTTTTTTCCATGCGGGGGTAAGGAAGATTATATTATAGGTACCTGTGCACAATTGTGGTGTAAAATGAATTTTGTTGTTTCAACTATAAAGAGGTCATATGATTGTAAATGAGAGAGTTGGCTTACTTCTTAGTTTCTGTTCTAATCCATGCAATTAGATATAAGAGATAATAGCTCCTGTACTATGCCCTATTGCCTAATTGCTACCACTTTCTTTGTTTTTGTTTTAATGTAGCTTCTTGCCAAAGTGCAGACAGTAGATTCGGTGTTGGTTCAATTACAAAAATCAATCACAGAACCTTGAATCTTACAAGGAGACATTAAGAGTATGAAGGTCCTACTGGAGAGACATACTTTCTTTGAAGATGCATATTACACACTGGAGGTGCTTAATTCTGCTTTATTCCATATGCAGTGGGACTCCAATAAAAAAAGTGTGGAGTTGACCCATGATCTACCTTATTCCCAAAATAGACCTTAAATATGTGGGCACAAACTTGCAGGATCCAATCTGTGTCCAAGGAAAATAGAAGTTCACTTATTATAGTAAATACATATCCTTACTGAAGGACTGGAATATTTCAATGCACAATTTCATAAGCTAGACTTGAGCATTACCAAGTTTGTGCCTGAATGAATATATGTGTCCCAGTATCCAATTTGGGTTGATCATCGGGTTAAGTCTTCTGAGCTTTTGTACTCATGCTGGAGCCCATCCACAAGGAACTTCTCTCCCGCCAAGAAGTTCCCCAAGAATGGGCTCCAGCAGGAATCCTCTCCCTGAAGAAAGGATTGTACAATAAAAAAATAGGACAGCCATTGTCCCCATTAAATAAGATAAAAAAAACATCAGGTCCCACCAAGGGAGCATTCACAGAGTTCTTGTTGTTGAAAAAAATCCAAAAGCAAAATGTGATTCATAACTGAAGTAGTAGTGGGAAAATTCAGTACAATGGTACTGTACTGTATTGTACTAATTATTAGTAACAAGGCAATCCTTTCCTAGTTTAAGGTATTCTTTGAAATATAGTTATATTATTTCTAAGTATGCATACATTGGTAATTCCTGGTAACAATTTTATGCTCCCATGAAGCACAACCAAAAGAAAAGCCACCAGAAGAGAAATATGTCCACCATGTAGTTGTTTCTTTCCATTCCATTCAATATTCTAACAGAGCAAAAAAACAAACAAACAAAAAAAACAACAACAACCTGATATATAGTTTTTTAAAAAAACAAGTGTTAGAACAACCAACTCGAACCACATTCAAATATGAAAATACTAGGCTGGAGAATTACTTCCTAATTACTGGAGATAGCAATGTATGTGGGAGGTGGAGGCAGAGAAGGAGACGGAGGAGGAGGAGGAGAGAGGGGTGACCCTACCATCATCTCCCATCCTATCCCTAGTGAACTGCACATTTGTGATATCCCCAATACCCATACTGTGCAATTACTTTGTTCATATGGCCCTTCTGTCAGCCATAATCAGTATAATCTTTATTACTCTGTTCTGTAAAAAAAGGAGAGATTCGGTGTCCCCCCACCCCCATTGCCTCTTATTCTTATTTAATTTAAGCTTTTTCCTTATATAGTGATGTAGATTTAAATACATTTCTTATCTTGGCATATTTACAGTTGCTATAGCATAGCATTATATTTATTACTTATAGCACATATGATATAAATCTTTTGTAAGGAAGCATGCAGAAAGTGAGGTGGTTGATTAGATTGCGTACCACAAATTATGGTTTGTTGGCTGCCATCCAAAGTGAAGGAGATGGAACCATTTCCCTTCCTCCCTAGCTTTCTGGTTAAATATCAGAATATTAATCATTGTACTATGAAGATTGCACTCCCAAGCATGCTTACCTACATTGAAAATAATGGAGCATAACTGTGAGTAGGAAAAAGGTCAGAGATCAGTAAACATATTTTTTTCCATGAAGAATAGTTTAGATTCATTTCTGCATTAAACATGTTGCATAAAACTTTGGAGTACAGTAATGCATATAAAAATATTCAATGTTTGGTTAGATCCCTGCTGGTTCCCCTGCCAAGAAGCAAGGCAGGTGATGGGCCTTGAGAGACCTGGCTGTGGGGGCCCTGAAGTAAGCCAGTGCAGGGCATGTGAGGCATAGGTCTGCAAACCTATGGCATGTGTTCCAGAGGTGGCATGCAGAGCCCTCTCTGTGAGCATGTGCGCCGTTGGCCCAGCACAGTATGCCATAGGGCAGGTGTCGGTAAGCCGCAGGCTCTTTCATCCCTCCGCTGTGGCTCCCTGTTGGGTGATCCCACCACTGGCTGGCCCCACCTCTTGCCCTTCCCTCCCAGTCACCCCAAAGGAATATTTGAGGGCTGAATGCCAAGAGGCATGGATTTCCTCCACCTTCTGCATTCCCACCCCATGCTGAAGCGAAACAAACAGGTTAGGGTCTCCCTCCATGCTAAGTGGCCCCACCAAGCCTACTTGCAAACTACGCCAAGCATGGCTGCAAACTTTCAGTTCGTGCATTCCTCCTGGCCAGCGCGCCCTACCTACTCTGTGCTTACCGGCCATAGGTGGGGCTCCATGCCACTGCCAACCAGCTGAAGCATCATGTTTGTTTGCTTGCTGGTCACCTCCGAGGAGGGAGCTGCGCTCAGGCTGCCCAGGCTCTCCAGGGGGAGAGAGGAAGAGGGAAAGGGTGTGTGTCACCCCAACAGGATCCAGGTTGGAGTTGCCTTATTTTGTGTGGATCTCTAACACTTGGCTTTGCCTGCCAGCCTCCATTCCCTCTCCACAGCCCAAGTGGTTGGATTCACATAACACATGAAGCTGGGCAGGAGAGCATGGATAGATAGATAGATAGATAGATAGATAGATAGATAGATAGATAGATAGATAGATAGATAGACAAACAGACAGACAGGACAGGACAGCGAGAGAGGGGAGGGAGGGAGAGAGAGAGAGAGAGAGAGAAAGAGAGGGGGAAAGAAAGAGAGGAAAAGAGAGAGGAAGAGAGGAAGGAGAGAGAGAGAAACAGAGAGGCAGAAAGAGAGGTAGAGGGAGGGAAAGAGAAAGACAGAGGGGGGAGAGATAGAGAAACAGAGAGGGAGGGAAAGAGAGAGAGTGGGAGAAAGAGAGAGAAAGAGAGAGGGAAGGGAGGGAGGGAAAGAGAGAGAGAAAGAGAGAGAGTGGGAGGGAAAAAGAGAGAGAGGGAGGGCGGGAGAGAGAGAGAGAAAGAGAGAATGTGGGTGTGGTGTAGCTTGGTGGGCATGGTTTGGTAAGCATGGCAGGGGAAGAATACTGCAAAATCCCCATTCCCACCCCATTCTGGGGCCAGCCAGAGGTGGTATTTACCAGTTCTCTGAACTGCTCAAAATTTCCCCTACCGGTTCTCCAGAACCTGTCTGAACCTGCTGGATTTCACCCTGGTATGCACCTAACATAAACCTTGTTGCCCCAAATAAGCCCTACTTAAGAGCCTGCACAGCATGCCAGTCCCCCTGCCAAGAAGCAAGGCAGGTGATGGGCCTTGACTGGCTTGGCCGTGGGGGCCCTGAAATAAGCCAGTGTAGGGCATGTGAGGCATCTCCACCCCCTTGCCTCATGGCAGGGCCTTCCATACATGAAAAAAAAAAAGACACCTCCCAAAAATAAGCCCTAGTGCTTATTTTGGGGCCCAAAGGAAAATAAGACCCGATTTTATTTTCGGGGAAACACGAGTAGTCCAAATTGCTAATCTCTTGTCAAAAGATATGGTTAATCTGGGACTCTTATATTAACTCTTCCCATAGACCATGAATTCTAGTTCACCTTAGGCACAAAGTCAACTAAGTCACCTTGGGCCGGTCACTCTCTGCAGTCATTAAATTAAATTGAATGACCAATTTTTCATGGAGAGTTGTCAGATATTTAAACTGAAATCCACGAAATTCATCTTTTCCTGTGCACTCCAGTTCTTAACCTTCCTTACTAGTTTTTAATTATTTCTGATGTTAAGACCGTATCATACATCTTGATTGAGTCAATATTTTTCATGATCTGTTTTATCCATAACCATCTTTATTATGTTCTTTTAGGTTTCCCAGATGTCACTCCAAAATTGTAATTTTTCATCTTTTATTATAATATATGTTTGTAGTATTTTCTTTTTTTTTCTTTTTTGTATGTTTGTAGTATTTTCAAGTGATGCTTTGTAAAATAAATGCTGCATTTGTTTGAAACTGCTGATTTAGTTGAAATTGATTTATTCTACTTTTATATTGTTCAATTTTCTCTCAAATAGCTGTGACACATTGCTTTAATTCTTCTGAGATTCTTTAATCATCTTAGTGCCAAGATTGTATCTTTTATATGAACTTTCTTTGAACTCATTCTTTTTTCAATTTTCTTTCCTTCAAATTCTTCAGATTGCTGATATCAGTTCATAATTTATTGATCTTTGTAATCAAATTTTCTATTTTGTTGGATTTTTTTGCTGTTTTGCTTTATTGTATGGTATGCCAGCTCTGATGTTATCATTGCTGCTGTGCTATAAATTAGTTGATTCATTTCAGCCAATATGTTTGTTTCAATATTTTCTACTACCAAGTTTGTGTCTTTCAAAATTCCCTAGTGTTATGTATGTAGATTTGGGCAGGCAGTTTGAATTAACTGACCATCAGCTGATTGGCTGACCACCACAGCTGCAAGGTATATAACGGGAGCTGTTTCCCCTTGTCAGTTGCTGGGGTCTCACCCTACAATAAAGAGCTGTTGTCACTCACTGCCTGGCTTGCTGTGTCCTCATTCAACCAACTTAACATTGGCGACGAAGGTGGGATTTTGAGGCCACCTGGAAAGAGCTGAAGCCACAAGCCAACATGCGAGCTGCAAACCCGAATCCAGCCAGGCGAGCGAGCAGAGCACTTGGAGAATCTACCAACGATGTCTACCTACGTGCCGCCAGCGCCTTTCAACCCCGCGGAAGAGAAGTGGGGATCCTACATGTCCCGCTTCGAATGCTTCTGGTGGCCAGCAACCTACAGGGGCTGCCTGACATACGGAAGAAAGCCCTGTTCCTGAGCCATTGTGAAGCCAAGGTATTCGATATGGCCGAGGCCCTATCGGAACCGAACTCGGTCCACACCATATTGTGGCAGATGCTTCAGACACTGCTGAAGGACCACTATGCCCCAACGCCATCAAAGTACGTCCAACGGTTCGACTTCCGGCAACGGCTGCAGCAGGAGGGAGAATCGATCAGCGAGTACGTCGCTGCCCTGCGCAAGGCCACAAACCAGTGCGAGTACAGAGACCTCGATGAGATGCTGTTAGAGCAACTAATTTGTGAAGTGAGAGATATTTGCTTGCAGAGGAGGTTGCTCGCAAAGACAAATCTCACGCTACACATCGCACTGGATGAGGTGAGGGCTCAAGAATCCTCATCCAAGGCAGCCAAGAGACTACAGGGGATGATGCAGAGCAGAACGGCACAGAAGTCAGCCTGGAAACCGTGGGAATGGGGAGTGAGGGAGAGTCAGATGAAGAGATCTGCAGGACCGAATAGTACCGGAAGGACTGGCGAGGTCAGCGAGATGCCTGTGCAAGTTATGGGGGACCCGATCCGCACCAGACCTGCAAGTTCCAAGATGCCATTTGCTGGCAATGTGAGCGGAAGGGGCACATTGCCAGAGTCTGCAGAGCCAAGCAGAACCCTCATTACAAGCCACGGAGCAACACTAGCCAATCAGAGACAGCGCAGCGGACGAGAACCATCCGAAGGGCAGCTACAGGAAAAGGGCGAAATCTGAGGATCTTGAGGCCTGCACCATCTGAATTGGCCGGACCTGCACATCCCCCGGGGAGAAGACCTACACCACAGTCAACATCAAGGGGCAGGAGTGCATAATGGAGATCAACACCGGATCCCCAATTATCATCATGTCCTGGGACAAGCTAAAGAAGGCCGTCCCCAGCATACAGAGACAGCAACTGCGGCACCAGCGGCTGGGACTGCACGATTACCAGGGGAACCGCATCCCCGTGGAAGGAATTGGCGAGTTCCAGGTGGAGTATAGGGAATTCTGGGAGAAGCTTGCCCTCACCATGGTCAGCGGAAAGCTCCCAAGCCTCCTGGGCATAGACTGGTTCAGAGCCCTGGGCATGGGATTCACTGGAGTCCGCAACGTGCGAAGCACCCTGAAGGATGACCTGATGCAGGAGTTCCAGGATGTGTTCAACGAGTGGCTCGGCAAGTATGTGGGGACCCCTATTTCATTCAACCTCGACTCCAACATTGCCTCCATCAGGCTGAAACCAAGGAGTACCCTTTGCCCTGAAGCCCAAGATCGACATGGAATTGGACAAATTGATAAAGCAGGGGGTGTCAGTTCCAGTCGATCTTACTCAGTGGGAGACCCCAATTGTGACCCCCGTAAAGTCAGACGGGTCTATGCGCATCTGCACAGACTACAAGTATACGATCAACAAGGCCCTGCAGCAGAGCGCCTATCCGGTTCCGATCGTACATCACCTTCTGCATTCCCTAGGGCCAGGCAAGATCTTTGCTAAACTCGATCTTGCGCAGGCGTACCAGCAGCTGCCAGTAGATGGCGCTACTGCAGAGGCACAAACTATAGTAACGCATAGAGGTGCCTTCAAGTGTACCAGACTCCAATTTGGAGTCAGCATAGCTCCAGGACTATTCCAGAGCCCCATGGAGCGACTGTTACAGGGGATCTTCAGGGTGGTCCCATATTTCGATGATGTGCTCGTTACCACAGAAGATGAACAGCAGCTAGGAGAGAGGCTGAGACAAGTCCTAGGGAAGTTCAGGAGTGCAGGACTCAGGGTCAAACACAACAAGTGCATGATCGCAGTCCCTTCCATGGAGTTCTAGATGGAACCAGCATACATCCCACCGAAAGCAAGATTAGGGCGATCTGAGAGGCTCCCACCCCCAAAGATAAGGCGGAACTACAAGCATTCCTGGGACTATTGAACTTTTACGCAATTTTTCTAAGGGACAAGGCAACAGCAGTGGAGCCCCTGCACAGACTGTTGGCCAAAAAGTCCAAATGGGTTTGGGGGAAGGCTGAAGCTACAGCGTTTGCTGCTGTAAAGAAACTCCTGTCGGCTGAGAGTTTCTTAATTCAGTACAATTCTATGCTTCCCTTAGTGCTAGTCTGTGACGCGTCCCCTTTTGGCGTGGGGGCCGTCCTGAGCCATAGACTACCGAAGGGTCTAGAGGCACCCATCGCCTACTACTCCTGGACTCTTTCAAGCGCCGAATGGAACTAGAGTCAACTTGACAAACAGGCCCTGGCAGCTGTCTCAGGAGTCAAGAAGTTCCACGAATACCTGTTTGGCAGAGATTTCGAACTCATCACAGACCATCGCCCCCTTCTGAGTCTCATTGCAGGGGCCCGACCAACCCTGGCAGCCCTATCTCCCAGGATGACACACTGGGCCATCTTCCTGGCAGCATACTCCTATTGCCTGGTACATCGACCAGGGGTGAGCATGGGCAACACCGATGCCCTCAGCCGTTGCCCGTTACCGGACAGGATAGAGGACCCCACACCCAGAGTTCCAGTCCTGCTGATTGACGTCTTGGACTCATCACTTCAGCAGAGGTAGTGAGAGTCTCAACCAGAGACCACGTGATTAGGAAAGTCACGAGTTGGGTCATGAGGGGATGGCAGGAAAAGACTGAGGGAAGAAAATTCAAACATTTTGCTAACAAAAAGGGCGAGCTGACAATGCAAGGGGGTTGTCTTTTGTGGGGCGATCGGGTTATTGTTCCCTTGTGCCTAAGGGAAAAAGTTTTAAAGGGGGTTGTCTTTAGTGGGGTGATCGGGTTATGGTTCCCTTGTGCCTAAGGGAAAAAGTTTTAAAGCTATTGCATGAGGGGCACCCCGGGATTGTAAGGATGAAGGGGTTAGCTAGGGTGGCCCCTAATGGATAAAGACATCACTGAGCGGGTGGGGAAGTGCCAACCCTGCCAAGAGTCTAGGCCAGACCCCCCCACAGCACCGGTCAGGGAATGGGAACGGCCCCAGGGTCCCTGGTCCAGGATCCACATAGACTTTGTTGGCCCATTCCATGGGCAGGTATTTATGGTCGTAATGGATGCCTTCTCGAAGTGATTGGAGATCAGTCTCATGAAAACCACTACCACCGATGCCGTCATTAGGGAGCTAAGGCAGTTGTTCACCACCCATGGCCTACCGGACACCTTAGTCTCAGATAACGGCCCCAGTTCACGGCCATGCAGTTTGAGGGGTACCTAGCAGAGTTGGGGATCAGACACGTCACCTCCGCCCCATTTCATCCGGCTAGTAATGGATTGGTAGAGAGATTTGTGAGAATGGCTAAAGAAGCCATCTCACGCCTAGGCCCTGGGGACTGGCAGGAGAGGATAGATAAATTCTTAATGGCCCAACACGCCACACCATGCACCGTCACAGGAGGAGCCCGGCGGATCTTCTGATGGGGAGGAAGCTCCGAGGAGTCCTAGACAGGCTACACCCCAGTTATTCCCCTGACAGCTTCAGAGGGCAGAAAAAAGGTTGAGGGAGTTCACAATAGGGATGCCAGTATTTGCTAGGAATTATGGGAACAGACCCCTCTGGGAAACTGGGACAATCACGGAGGTAACAGGGCCCAAGTCATATAGGATAGACATGGGAGATGGGAGGATTTGGCGCCACACACATTGACCAGCTATGGAAGCTTTGGGCCACTGACACAGAAGACGCATTTGACAAACCGCTCCCTAGCTACCAACAGGACTCTCGAACTAACTCAAACCCGAGTCTAGCGGAGGACTTAGCTGTCGGCCCCGAGATCCAGTGTCACCCCATCGTGGAAGATCGACCAGCCGCAGAAGTCACTGCCCACAATGAATTCTCAGAGGTTCCATTGGTGGAGCAGGGAGAAACAGGGAGTTCCTCCAACCTGCTCGACGCCACACCTCCGACTGAACTGCGCAGGTCAACTAGGGTGCGGACACGCCCTGGTCACCTGAGAGACTTTGTATGCTAATGTCCACCCCAAGTGACTTCTGGGAGTGGAGGAGTGTTATGTATGTAGATTTGGGTGGACAGTTTGAATTAACTGACCGTCGGCTGATTGGCTGACCACCGCAGCTGCAAGGTATATAAAGGGAGCTGTTTCCCCTGGTCAGTTGCTGGGGTCTCACCCTACAATAAAGAGCTGTTGTCACTCACTGCCTGGCTTGCTGCGTCCTCATTCACCCAACTTAACACCTAGGTTTTTCTTCAATAGCAGAAACCTTTCTTTTGAGTTTTTTATATGTTCAATAATCTTTACTTTCAGACATTAAGAAAATTTGATGTGGCTTTTAAAAGCTTTTATTTGCTTGACAGTCTTCAGTTTCATTTATGTCAGGGATAGGCAACTATGGCCCTTTATGACCTATGGACTTCAAATCCCAGAATTCCTGAGCCAGCATTGCTGATTCAGGAATTCTGAAAATTGAAGCCCACAGATTGGAAAGGGACCATTGTTGCCCACCTCGAGTTGTGTTATTATTATGAATATTGTTTATATATTCAGCTAGGTTTTTTCCCCAATACTTGTAATTTAGTTATTGGTTTTATTCTAAGGAACAATCTTCATGGATCCATGAATTATTGTTCATCCCTTTCTGAAACTAAATATTTTTGTTTCCAATACTATGTTTTGAAATCTCCTAATTTTAAGTTTCATGATTGTTCTTTTTCTTCAATTTACTGACCATATATTTCATTTTTCGGCTTTCCTAATTATTTTAAGGTCTTATCATCTAGCAAGAACAGCTGAGCCCTGTAGCCCATTTATCTACTGATGCCCAGGAACCATAGTATCAGGCATGGTCCTTGCTGTTTTGTTTGTTTGTTTGTTTGTTTGTCAACAAGTACAAGGAAGAAGTATCAATATAGACATAGACATGGGCACATGAAAATTGGCACAAATAAATGGATATAAATAATCAAAACATAGCCATAAACACATAAAATGAGTACATATAAATGGGGACAGTAGGACAAGGACGATAGGCATGCTGGTGCACTTATGATGCCCCCTTAGGACCTCTTAAAAATGTGTAAGGTCCACGGTAGACAGTTTAAGGTAAATGGTATGGAGATTAGAGAAACTAACAACAGGATCAGGTAGTGTTCCAGACATTTACTACTCTATTGCTGAAGTCATATTTTCTGCAATCAAGATTAGAGTGGATTACATTTAGTTTGTATCTATTGATAGCCCTTGTGTTATTGAGGTTGAAGTTAAAGTAGTCATTAACAGGCAGGACATTATGGTAAATAATACTAAGCCTAGGTCGGAACGTAGACGGCTCAGTTCAAGGCCTAAAATTTCAAGCCTTTCAAGTGGTATAAGGAATTTTATTGAAAGCAGAGGAGTTGAGTACTCTTCTTGTAAAATACCTCTGGACCCTCTCTAATGTATTAATGTCCAAAATACAGCGTGGGTTCCAGGCAGGTGAGCAGTAGACAAGGATAGGTCTGGCAAAGTTTTGTATGCCCTAGTTAGAAGTATAGTGTTACCAGAGAGAAAACTTTGTAAAATAAGGTTGACAACTCTTAGTGTCAACCTTATAGCAATGTTGTTACAGTGAGTTCGGGGGCTTAGATCTTTTGAAATGAGTACTCCTAGGTCCTTGACAGAGTGTGGGTCATCTTTTAGATCGTTTCTGCCCAGTTTGTTTTTGATGTTCTGATTTTTATTGCCAATGTGCAGGACTGAGCATTTATTAGCAGAGATTTGGAGTTGCCAATTGTTTGACCATTCACATACATAATCTAGATCATTTTGTAGGGTAATAGAATTGACTGTGGTGTTAGTTTTACATCGTTGGCAAAGAGGATGCAGCTTCTTGTAATATGATCAGAAAGGTCGTTTATATAGAGCAGAAAGAGTGTTGGTCCTAGAATGCTGCCTTGGGGAACACCACTGTTTACTGGGTGCAGGGTTTGATATAGCATTTCCAATTTTAACTACTTGTTGCCTGTTTGATAGGAATGTACCAATCCACTTGTGCAAAGCTCCAGAAATGCTGTAAGAACTTAGTTTTATCAGAAGTTTGTCATGTACCACTGAATCAAAGGCTTTGCAGAAGTCTATGTAGATTGCATCTATTGCTTTACCCTGGTCGAGTTAAGAGGTCCAATGTTTTTGCAGTGTATGAGTTGCATATTACATAACAATTTTTTCCTGAAACCAAATTGCTTATTAGAGAGTAGGTTATTTGTTACTAAGTAGAGGGTGATAGATTGGTTTATGATGGATTCCATGACTTTACAGGTGACGCAGCAAAGGGAGATTGGTTTATAATTTTCAACAAGGCCGGGGTCACCTTTTTTGAAGATAGGTATGACTGTTGATAATGACCATATGTCAGGCAAGGAGCTCATTCTAAAAGACACTTCATAGATGGTGCTTAGAGGTTCAGAAATGGCGGAGGAGAACTTTTTTAAAAAGTAGGCACATATTCCATCAGGACCAATAGATAGATGAGAGTTGATCCAGTATGGAATATTTCTTTTCTGTATTCGTCACTGGAAATGATTTTGGATTATATTCATCTAGCCTCTCTACTAAGACTTGTTTGTTATGATTGAACCTGCCAGTAGTTACCATCAGTATAGCTCCTGTTTTGATAAGTCACATAAGTCTATTCATCAGATTGAGAATTCTTTCTTTTTCTTTTCAATTTGCAGCAAATAGCTAATTGAATATGTAAGGAAAACTAAGAGAAAACAGCAGCACTTGCAGGATGATGATGACGATTCTAAAATAAGCCAGATCACATGCTTAGTTTGGTTAATAGGTGTGCAGTGGTTTCATGAAAATTGCTCAGTGGGATAGCTGATTTTGCTAGGAATTTTCACATTACAAAGCTGGTCTATTTTCATAGTGAATAAGAGTACATTGTGCTTTGTTGGCCCATAAAACTAGATCGGTATATGAACCATATACTGTGTTACAGAGTTTTTTTCTACTTGTCAAGTAAGAGCTTGTTCTTTTTCTGTCTTAATTTCAGCATCTTTATTTTTTTTCTTATTCAGTCACTATTTTGAAACACATGTATGGTTGCTCTTTCCACCTCTCCATATTCCTATAAGTTTAGTGATCCCATAATTAACAATCCCCTGGAATCCTCACATTTCTTTGCTTGAAGAGTAGTTAGAAATCAGTAATCAGTACCTCATTCTCTTTTCTTACTGAGATGTTTGCAGTCTTTTTTTGGGAGAGGGGTTTGCAATACTTGGATATTTTGCAGCAAGGAAGGGCAATCTTTTTGAGTCTGATGATTCAAAAGACCTTTGAGAAAGGTGAGTTGTTTTTTTTAAAAAAAAAGCTTTTTAGTAAACATATTTGTTGCTGGATAGAAGGGACTGACATTTTATGACTTGCTCACTAGCTAAATATATAAAAAGATGACAATCGGGAAAAGGATGCAACTTTGGAGATTCTGATTTAGAAAAAAAGTGACAGGGAGGGGCATGACTGAAAATATCAAATCATGGATAAATGGACCAGAGAATAATGATGTTGTCATTGAGGGTTGCTGCCAATTGAAGTAGTACAATTTTAGAGAACATGAGATTCATTTGTCTTGAAACCTTCCTTAATTGTGGTGTGAATATGCCTTGGTAATGTTTTTATAACACTGCCTTCTTCTCATCTGAGTCCATAGCTGAGGTAACTTAAAGCTATCTTTACCTTATTCAGTTTTAAAGTCGAGTTTTTCCTCTTATTCCAACACAATTTCTGCCAAAGACACGATCACATTCCTGTTAACAACTCAGGAACTGGGTCTTCACTTAGTCACTTCAGTCTTCTATAACATGCCACCTCCCTGTGAAAACTAAACATAGATTTCCATGTCATTTTGGCTTAGGCCAAAGGAAAGACCAAAAAGCTGGCTTTTGTGGGAGATACCTGCCCACATCATTAATACCCAACTGATTGTCCCTAGTATGACAATCAGTCATACTAATCATACTAGGGACACACACACACATACACATGGGATTGGGCCATCAATTTGTCTCTTCCATGGTCCATCTGGTTCTCTCCAGATCGGGTGAACCAGTAGTGGCAGCGGGAGGCTCCGCCCACCCACCTGGACATCTCTGTGCATGCGCAGAAGTTTCTGTGCATGCACAGAAGCGTTGAGCGCCCACGAGCAAACTAGTAGCGAAAAGCCCACTACTGTAGGTATGTAACCTATCAGTCAGGTATAGCTTGTGGATCTAGCATTCTTTTGAAAATCCTTGTCCAAAAATAGTCCAGCTGCCAGGTTGTAGGGGTGGAAGATGGTGCAATACATCAGAAGAGCACCCTCCTGCTTACCTCCGTGCCATTCCTCTGTACTTATGACCTTTCAAAAAGTAGCAAACATCCCTTCTTGTAAACCAGCTCAGACAATTCAAAAGCTAAATAATTTTGCCACACGTGGCACCTACCTATACTTTCTCATCCCCTTCTATCACATTAAAAAAAAAAAAAGATTGGTGATTTTTTTTTCTCCCTGCAAGCAGGTGGGACACAGTAGGAAGAAAAACAAAGCCAGATATTTTGCTTCATTCATTTCACATCAAAATTGTGAGGGCAACACTTCTCACAAAGCTTGGACCTGGAGCTGAATAAGGCCTGGCAGTCAGACAATAGAATTTATGCCAGTTTACTTTTCTGCCAATTGAAGTACTAGAGGATAACATATTAAGGTGGTTGTGAGGCAGAGCCCAGAGTCATACATGATTATACTGTAAATTGCCAACATTTTTTCAGCACCATTAAATCACCCAAAGAAAATAAAGAGAACAAGAATTTTACATTGCCAGATTCTTTAAATATGATATTTGTCAACTTGTTTTTTGTTAATATGGATATTAGTCTGAAATCTAAGTACATTATTACAATAGACAAACATTAACACCTATGATAGAGCTAAATCTAGGTGTGAACAGGCATCATATAATTTATTTAATTAGGTGCATTTAAAAAGTTGCTTCTCCATGTATCAGTTATCTCTGATGTTCTCCCAACTCCCAGTATTACTTGGCTGTAATATACCCTTGTTTTGATTCTTAATTATAGTTGAATAAAATACAGATGCACTGCTGTGAATCTGACTTGGCAGTTGTGAAATTACTTCTAACATCCTCAATGCATTATATTTCCCAACACTGAATTTTGATTAATTTATACTTTGTAAGAAAACCCTTTCTTTTGTTACAGATTTGGTCAAAGAATAATTCTAATTATTATTATTAATAAATATATAAAATAAATACATAATATCAAGGCCCTATCCATACAGTTTTAAATGCTCTCAATTCAAACACTGATCAGATCCAGACCTGCTTGGTTTCAAGGTCATTTAATAAAATAAGCCCACATGCCAGCGGTGAAATGTAAATTTTGTTACTACGGGTTCTGTGGGCGTGGCTTGGTGGTGGTGGGGTAATATGACTGAGTGGGCATGGCCAACTTTTTTTTTTTAACTTTTAAAACCATTTTTCTACAACCTCTTCAGCTGACGAGGTTGTTAAAAAATGCTCTTAAAGCCTCTGATGATCCTAGCTGACTTGTCTGATCGGCAGAGGCTTTTTCTTTTTTTTAAGCCTCTGACAATCCTAGCTGACTTGCCTGATTGGCAGAGGCTTTGTTTTTACTTTTAAAAGCATTTTTTCTATAACCTTTTCGGCCGAAGAGGTTGTAGAAAAAATGCTTTTAAAAATTAAAAAAAAGCCTCTGATGATTGCGCAGTTCAGCTGGGCAATGGGGGGGGGGCAGGGATTTTTGCTACCAGTTCTCCGAACTACCCGCCTCCATTGCTACCAGATCGGATGATCCGGTCCGAACCAGGAGCATTTCACTCCTGCCACATGCATTCAAATTAGTGGTACAAATTATGAGTTTAGCTGGCCCAGAGGCCATACACTAAACAACCAAATAGTACTGGAGCCGGATAACAATAACTTGGACCTGATTGAAATATATGAATTATTGTTAATGGGGTTACTCCCATAGCATATAACATACTCTCCATGTTGCTAAGTTGTATCAACAGTAGAGTCCTTCAAGTTTCTAGGTTCTATCATATCTCAAGACTTAAAATGGACACCTAACATCAAAAACTTCATCAAAAAAGTTCAACAAAGAATGTTCTTTCTGCGCCAACTCAGAAAGCTCAAGCTGCCCAAAGAGCTGCTGTTTCAGTTCTACAGAGGAATTATTGAGTCTGTCATCTGCACCTCCATAACTGTCTGGTTTGGCTCTGCAACCAAACAAGACAAACACAGACTTCAATGGATAATTAGAACTGCAGAAAAAACAGTTTACCAACCTGCCTTCCATTGAGGAGCTGTATACTGCACGAGTCAAAAAGAGGGCTGTGAAAATATCTACAGACCCCTCACATCCTGGACATAAATTTTTTCATCTTCCACCCTCAAAAAGACCCTATAGGGCACTGCACACCAAAACAACTAGACACAAGGACAGTTTTTTCCTGAATGCCATCACTCTGCTTAACAACTAATTCCCACAACACTGTCAAATAATTTACTAAGACTGTATTACTATTATTCGTCTCTTCCTTACTAGTATCTACCTCTTCCCACTTATTACTATATCCATGTTGCTTGTATCTTTCAATTATATTGTTTTTATTTGTTTTCTAGTACGATTTGATAGCTTATTAGTAACCTTGGCTATCACTAAGTGTTGTATCTTTTTATTCTTGATGAATATATTTTATTCTCCTTATGTACACTGAGAGCATATACACCTAAGAAAAATTCCTTGTGTGTCCAATCACACTTGGCCAATAAAGAATTCTATTCTATTAATAATGTACAATGTTTTGTGAGAAAGAATCCAGGATCTGTCCTTCCGACCCAGCAGGACGACTAAGCCAGAATTGATTCAGCATTTGACATGTTAAAGTCCACATGAGATAAGTAACTTTTTGCCTACAGGAAAGTAGCACCAGATGTGAAAAAGGATTTCAACAGAGTAGTTGGCTTCTTTTTTTTGCCAAGCTTTTGGGATGGGTCAGAATAACGTGGTAACTTAAATTTTTGCAGAATTTTTATTGTATCCATTTCTGCTTTGAAACACAAAAGTGATCCAATTTGAGGGTAACTCTGAGAAAGGAGTTAAATAGTACAACCCAAAGCTTAAGAATCTCCCACCTATACTGGGTAGTTTTGAGGTGGAATTTGACAGTTTTGCGAACAGTAGTGCAGGTCTTCGAAGAAATGTACAACTTTCCATCAAAAAATACTTTATTCTGCAATATAAATTTGGCTGAAGTGAGAAAGCACTGTGTTTCAAGTGCAAAGAGATTAACATAGCTAAAGAACTTCATAGGAGCAACTTCTGAAATAAGTAATTATCTTTTATGAATACTCCACTCCCAAAGAGCAATAACAGATATAATTCCCTATGATGCTTCTTTTCTGATGAGAAGAAAGACTACTCCACACAATCTGAACAATGTAGCCCTAAGGATGATCCACAAGTGGCTCATAGACGCAGCATTCATAGGGGTCTGAAACAGACAAAACACTGATTGTAGTCTTACAATCGAAGCTCTGCCCCTTGGTATAGGTATTCAATATTAATGCACATATAAAAGTGTTGGGGCTTTAACCATGTTGCTATGACTATCTTGCTTGTTTTGATATCCTAGCCCTGGCCAGCAGATCTCTGGAATTAACTTTATCTTTAAGGTTGTTCCAGGGAAATCTCTTAAACTGCTATCTACCATAAATAATTTTAAATATAAAAATTCATCTTAATGTGATGGACTATCTTGTTTTAAAAAAAACATGATGCATGACGCTATTGGTATCAATCTAGCCAAATCAGGGCATTGATAAATTTCTATTTGGCCTTTCTTCTTTCAAAACTATGTTCATATTACTTGCAATGAAAATGAAGGAAGCAGGAGGGAGGAATAATAAAAAAAATAATAATGGAGCTATAGAGGGAGTAGCATATCTATTAAGATTCATTCCTCACACCAACATCAAAGTATATCCTGCCTCTCTTTAGTCATGAATTGAGCTCCATTTCTGTTTAAACCAGTGGGGATTGGATAGCAAACAGCACAGCATGAAGTCTGTGTGATATGGAGGTATTGAAAAATAAAAATATATGTGACAATATTTTTCAGTTTTGGGAGGTACGGCATGACTTAATGTTTCTTTTATTAGTATAATTCAAATTTGAGTATTAGAGATTAGCTGTTAGGCAACTTAACTAAGAAAACAAATGTTCATAACATAGTAGGCATGTGGTTATTGTCTAGTGCAGGGGTCAGCAACCTGTGGCTCTGGAGCCGCATTTGGCTCTTTCACCCCTCTGCTGTGGCTCCCTTCACTCAAAATATGCATCACAAGCACGAATGTGTGACACCCGCCACCACACAATTTATTGAGCTTTTCAATCCCTGGTAGGCCAACCATGGATAAATCCAAGAAAAGAAAAGTTTCAGAAGAAAAGAGAACATTTAATTGAACTACATATGGTAGTTTTGTAGCCGCTCAAGAAATAGTCAGGCATGGGAAGGGTTTTGTGGCTCCCGGTGTTTTCTTTTCTGTGGGAAATGGGTCCAAATGATTCTATCTGGAATTGTGCTCCTGTTCTGTCCAGTTATGAAAGTGACTTTTTTGGGTTTAATGGTCAGTCCTGTCAGTCTTTTCTCAAGTCTAATCTACAACACACGATTCCTGTTATCCTGGGAGAAAAGATGAGAAGTGAGAGCTATGTACAGTCCCATGAGCATCTATAGTGGGTTGTAAATCCAGCAAACAAAGAAACCAACAAATAAATAAATTGAACTTGCTCTTTTTCTTAAATACTAGTCTTATGTGTTGTTCTATATTTAGACCCAAAGATTATTCACTGCTATTATTCAATCCCATTGATTGTCCCAAAATCTAACCCTTTCTCTGAAGTACTTTTAGGGATTACAGTTACAGAAAAAGCAATTGTGCCAAGAATTCAATGTTTACTGTATAGGTTGATGATAAGGTCATCCTCAGTTCTACCAGTTATATGAGTGACCATATATAACAAACAAACAAACAAACAAACAAACAAACAAACAAACAAACCAGTTTCATTTGCACAGAATAGATTTTTCAGGATTTTCCAGTGAAGTCTGAAATTTCCAAGAACCAAGTATCAAATGGTTGAATCTGAAGTTGAATAACTGAACAGAATTCATTGTAAATGTCTGATTGGTTTATGAGCAGCCACCAGTCCTTCCCTACCAGGACAATTAAAGCAATTTCTCTGGGACTTCACATCTTTCTGAATGTCTTTTGATATTTTTAAGATTCTTGATGTGAGCACTCCCTATTTTTTCAACTCCAAACACAACTTTTTGGCGGGAGGGGAGAGTTTAATTATTTCATTGTAGGTAGAATAATAAATAAGATGACATTGACATCAAGACATTATTTTGGCTAACTATTACCCTCCCACTAACTTTCTCCTGTACTGATTAATTTAGACTTGGTATTAATGAATTCTCCAGGCATACTATTAAAAAAATCAGGGCCTCTTCTAATTTGATTAACTTTCTGCATGCCTAACTTTGCACTCCTCTTTTCATCTGCAATTCTAAGTAATTTGGAAATACAGTGTCAGGATTTATCCACAATAAAATGTTATTCTGTATCAATATTTTACTAATATTGATTATTTAATTGTTTTGATGGGTTTTTTTTTATATTTGATTTTAACAATTATTTTTGTTGTATGCTGCCTAGAGTCACTGTGTGTGAGATGGGCAATAAACATGATTAAATAAATAATCAATGCTTAGTTCAACACACTTAGATTTTGGCAGCTGTTCTTGAAAGTGTTGCCAGTGTATATGGAATACACCAGAACAAAACTACAGGCTTCTCTACAGGTACATTTCTCACAACAAAAAGATCAGATTATTCATTATTTGCAGTTTTTTTTTCATTTTGTGTATGTTCCTTTATCTTTGTGTAAGAAAAAGGCCTGTCTATTTAAGGCTACCAGACGTTGCGATGGGAATAAGAAAATGCTTGCAGTGCTGCTGTTTGAATGGCTGGTAAATCAGTTTAAAAGTACAATTTGAAGTGAATTTCAGATTTCACTTTCAGAGAAATACCTGAGGAATTTCAAGGGAAATTAAAAGATCTTTGAAAAGTAGCAGCATTTCTCAGGAATGTTCCATATATTCCTAACTGCTCTTGTGACTAGGAGTGCTAAATCTAATTTCTAAGATTCTCAGCTCTTCATTTCATAAAATCTTTGCTGATAAAGCAAAGGGAACAAACATACAGGAAACACACACAGAAACACACTTTATGTAACATAAATTTGTATAAACAAATTTGGTGTGTCGCTGTGTGTATAATTTATTCATCACAGATTGTGGATGCTGACTGTTACCATCACCTACTTCTATGGTTAAGTGTTATTTTAACAGCATAAGTCATGATTCATTCAGAATGGAAATATTAAACAAAATAATTAGGTCAGAAGAACTGGTGATTCAAATTTAATCATCAACATATTGTGCCCTACTTGTACTTGATAGTGCTTTTTTTTTTTAGTAGCCTGAAAACTGTAATACAATAAATAAATAAATCGTTGTTAGGTTATCATTTATGGCTGGTATTCAAGCACCAACAAGAAATAAAATAGATTTGATGGACACCAAATTAAACACATTCTACTGGAGACATAGTCTGGTGGGATGAATGTTGATGTGAATAATCAGTTTAGAGCAGTGATGGTGAATTTATGATATGCATATCAAAGGTGACATGACATGATATTTTGGGTGACACATCAACATTCACCAACAACTATTCTTGAAAGCATGTTTTGCTATTTTTGGAAGTTGCAGAGGCCACATGAGAATTGGTATGTGTGGTTTTCAGAGGCCATAGAGAATATGGATGAGCATCCCCTGATAACCACTTCAAGAATGAAGGTCTCGTGTGATCTGGAGTTGCCTTGGTTGGCCACAAAGTCCTGTCAACACTAAGAGAGCACCACCTGAAGGTAAAATTATAGCATTTCCTATACAAAAGTATTTCAGAGCAGCTTATCAAATTTAAAATACAAAATTAAAGGCATATTTCAAATGGTATGAAGGTTTTTTTCCTGCTTTTGTTTTCTTTTTTCAATCTTTCTATTATACAATTATGATCAAGTCATAACTATATCTCTTATTGTGAACTTACTTGGCATTTAGTAGACATGTCACTGGGCCTAAGAGGACTTAGAAGGAATGCCACTAAGCATTTGATGACATGACCAGAGGAGATGATAACTCACCTTAATTGCTCTGACTCTTCAATGTTCCCTTCTCCCCCTCCATCCCACTACTAGTAACTAGTCCACTACCCCACTAGTGACTAACTCAGACTGGGCATGCATCTTCTTCCATCTTTCTTCACTTGGACTCTTATTTTTATAGAGGTACTTACACCCTTACAAAGATTAAGTGAAGATTACAGGGCTGAACTGTTCTAGATCCATATGCTAAATCCATATTTTATTATACCGTGTTTCCCCAAAAATAAGACATCCCTTGATAATAAGCCCAATCAGGCTTTTGAGCTCATGCACTAAAATAAGCCTCCCCCCAAAAATAATCCCTGCCTGAAAATATTTAAATGCATAGCTGGAAATCAGGTAAGACGGCAAGAGGAGT